>NC_136632.1:32471839-32791839 GCF_933228915.1 Telmatherina bonti
AATCCGTGGAGTTCTTGTCGTGGTTGGACCTACACCTTACAAATAAATACATTGGAGGCGAATGGAGACCCATCCAAGATGGCGGCGCGATGAGACGTCAGCTCGTGTAGGTGGCGTGATACAATGCGGCGTCTACGTATATATATGATGTCTGTGGTTTTAACAGCGAACTGCTGTGCGCGTGCGTGTGTGTGCGTGATCAGTCTCACTTGAAGGTCTCTTCGATCTCCGTGATGCTCGTGTCCTTCTCCACCACCAGGAAGTTCGGCTTCCGGTTCTTGTTCAGCTCCCCGATCCCGCCAAGCAGGAAGCCCGTGCACGTGTCCTCGTCCCCGATAACGGCGATCAGCTTCCCGCGAGCCGCCATGTCGACGTTCACGGTCCGGAGTCAGCAGGAGAGACGGTCCGACTGGGGCAGTCACGTGAACTGGTCAGCTGATCTCCACTTCCGCCCGATGGGAGGGGCTGATGTTGCAGGTACGTCATCACAATTCAGACGTGATGAACGTGATTAACCCCTTCTGGACCAGAACCAGGTTCTGTGTCCCAGTCCAGACTCTTGTGTCCCAGTCCAGTTTTTGTCTGGACTGGGACACAGGGCTCGTAGTCTACAAGTCCCCCCGAGGGTCTACGAGTCCCCCCGAGGGTCTACGAGTCCCCCCGAGGGTCTATGAGCCCCCCGACGGTCTACGAGTCCCCCGAGGGTCTACGAGTCCCCTTTGTATATATGTATATAAATCAAAATATATAAACATATAAACCCCAAAGGGAAATATTGTAGTATATAATAATAATAACTAGAGGAGGTCTTGTTCCGGAGGCTGATGGCTGCTGGCAGGAATGATCTTCTGTATCTTTCAGTCTTACATGGGACCTGAAGAAGCCTCTCACTGAACACACTTTGTTGTTTCATCACTGTGTTGTGGAGAGGGTGTGAAGAATCCTCCATCATCTTCATCAGCTTGTGCAGCATTCTTCTTTGGACAATCAGCTCCAGCGGCTCCAGAGTTACTCCAAGCACAGAAGCAGCTTTCTGGATCAGTTTGTTGATTCTCTTCAAGTCTCTGGTTCTGATGCTACTACCCCAGCAGATGCTGCAAAGCTGACTGCACTCTCCACAACAGACTTATAGAAGATATGCAACATCTTGGTGCAGACGTTAAACCATCTCAGCTTCCTTAAGAAGTCCAGTCTGCTCTGACCTTTCTTGTAGATGTAGTCAGTGTTGCATTTCCAGTCCAGTTTGTTGTCCAGCTGAACTCCAAGATACTTGTATTCCTCCACCACCTCCACCTCCTCTCCCAGGATGGAAACAGTGCTTTGTTTATTCTTCTTCCTCCTGAAGTCAACAATCATCTCTTTTGTTTTGCTGCTATTTAATATGAGATGATTGTCACCGCACCATTTAACAAACTGACTGACCAGTTCTCTGTACTCTGCTTCTTGTCCATCCCTGATACACCCCACAACTGCAGAGTCATCAGAGTATTTCTGCAGATGACAGGACTCAGAGTTGTACTGGAAGTCTGAGGTGTACAGAGTGAAGAGGAATGGCCAGAGTACAGTTCCTTGTGGTGCACCAGTGCTGCTGACCTCCATCTCAGACACACAACCTTTCAGTCTCACAAACTGGGGTCTGTTTGTGAGGTAGTCATAGATCCAGGTGGTTGTGGAGGTATCCACCTGGAATTTATGGAGCTTCTCACATAACAAAGCAGGCTGAATGGTATTAAAAGCACTGAGAAATGAAAGAACATGACCCTCAGAGTGCTGCCTGAATGGTCCAGATGAGAGTGTGCTCTCTGGAGCAGGTATATGATGGCATCTTCAACCCCAAGTCCATTACGATATGCAAACTGGAATGGGTCCTGAAAGGTGTTTACTTGCTTGTTGAGGTGAGCCAGTAAGAGTCTCTCCAGGACTTTCATGATGTGAGATGTCAGGGCAACTGGTCTGTAGTCACTTGGTTCAGCTGGTTGTGTTTTTCTAGGCACTGGAACAAGGCAGGAGGTTTTCCACAGCACTGGGACTCTATTTAGTCTCAGACTGGTGTTGAAAAGTATATATATATGTATATGTATATATATATATATATATATATATATATATATATATATATATATATATAAAATGTGTATATATATGTGTGTGTGTGTGTGTGTGTATTAGTGTTAATTTAGGTTTATTTTATTCTTCATTCATTCTTTGTTAAATGTAATGTCTTCTCCCCACTTGTTGTCTCATGATTGTCCTTTGTGCAGTACATTAAATCCTCCAGCGCTCTGCTTCGTTACTCATATATGAAGCTACGCTTTTTTTTCTTCTTCTACTTTTGAATCCTGTGTTGCCTCTACTGGGTTCTTGGTGTGCAGGAATAATTCTAATAATCATATTATAATAATTCTAACAATTCACTTGCATTCAGGAGATTATTCACTGTGTGTTAATATTATTTATCAACCAATTATGTAGAAAAGTGTTTTCTTTAGTGTGTAATATATACGGGTTGTTCCACAAAAAAGAGTTTTGTGGGGAAACTACGTTGACGCTGCAGCAAAACTCGACAGCGGAGACCCATCCAATATGGCGGCGACGCTGGTTCACTGTCCAGCATATGATGAAGAGTCTATATATCTTATGTCTATATGTCCGGCGCCATCCGACAGTTTCCTGGTTTCCCGGAGCACGTAAATGCGTCAGTAGTCACGTGAGGGTCGACAGACGGAAATGCGGGCGTTCTGGTGAGAAGAAACAACAGAAGAAGAACATGGTAAGTCCGAACTTTACGTGAAATGGGCTCGACACGCGACTGCGGCGCGCGCTCTGATCGCTTTTGTGCATCGAGGTGATTTGTTGTGGCGGCGGAGGACTTCTCCCCGTAGAGGCGGAGGACTTGTCTCCATAGTGGCGGAGGACTTGTCTCCATAGTGGCGGAGGACTTGTCTCCATAGTGGCGGAGGACTTGTCTCCATAGTGGCGGAGGACTTCTCCCCGTAGAGGCGGAGGACTTGTGTCCATAGTGGCGGAGGACTTGTCTCCATAGTGGCGGAGGACTTCTCCCCGTAGAGGCGGAGGACTTGTGTCCATAGTGGCGGAGGACTTCTCCCCGTAGAGGCGGAGGACTTGTCTCCATAGTGGCGGAGGACTTGTCTCCATAGTGGCGGAGGACTTGTCTCCATAGTGGCGGAGGACTTGTCTCCATAGTGGCGGAGGACTTGTCTCCATAGTGGCGGAGGACTTCTCCCCGTAGAGGCGGAGGACTTGTGTCCATAGTGGCGGAGGACTTGTGTCCATAGTGGCGGAGGACTTGTGTCCATAGTGGCGGAGGACTTGTCTCCATAGTGGCGGAGGACTTGTCTCCATAGTGGCGGAGGACTTGTCCCCGTAGAGGCGGAGGACTTGTGTCCATAGTGGCAGAGGACTTGTGTCCATAGTGGCGGAGGACTTGTCCCCGTAGAGGCGGAGGACTTGTCTCCGTAGAGGCGGAGGTCTAGTCCCCGTAGAGGCGGAGGACTTGTCCCCGTAGAGGCGGAGGACTTGTCTCCGTAGAGGCGGAGGTCTAGTCCCCGTAGAGGCGAAGTACTTGTCTCCATAGTGGCGGAGGACATGGCCCCGTAGAGGCAAAGGACTTGTCTCTGTAGTGGCGGAGGACTTGTCTCTGTAGTGGCGGAGGACTTGTCTCCATAGTGGAGGAGGACTTGTGTCCATAGTGGCGGAGGACTTGTCCCCGTAGAGGCGGAGGACTTGTGTCCATAGTGGCGGAGGACTTGTGTCCATAGTGGCGGAGGACTTGTCCCCGTAGAGGCGGAGGACTTGTGTCCATAGTGGCGGAGGACTTGTGTCCATAGTGGCGGAGGACTTGTGTCCATAGTGGCGGAGGACTTGTCTCCATAGTGGCGGAGGACTTGTCTCCATAGTGGCGGAGGACTTGTCCCCGTAGAGGCGGAGGACTTGTCCCCGTAGAGGCGGAGGACTTGTCCCCGTAGAGGCGGAGGACTTGTGTCCATAGTGGCAGAGGACTTGTGTCCATAGTGGCAGAGGACTTGTGTCCATAGTGGCAGAGGACTTGTCTCCGTAGAGGCGGAGGACTTGTCTCCGTAGAGGCGGAGGACTTGTCTCCGTAGTGGCGGAGGACTTGGCCCCGTAGAGGCGGAGGACTTGTGTCCATAGTGGCGGAGGACTTGTGTCCATAGTGGCGGAGGACTTGTGTCCATAGTGGCGGAGGACTTGTCTCCATAGTGGCGGAGGACTTGTCTCCATAGTGGCGGAGGACTTGTCCCCGTAGAGGCGGAGGACTTGTGTCCATAGTGGCAGAGGACTTGTGTCCATAGTGGCGGAGGACTTGTCCCCGTAGAGGCGGAGGACTTGTCTCCGTAGAGGCGGAGGTCTAGTCCCCGTAGAGGCGGAGGACTTGTCCCCGTAGAGGCGGAGGACTTGTCTCCGTAGAGGCGGAGGTCTAGTCCCCGTAGAGGCGAAGTACTTGTCTCCATAGTGGCGGAGGACATGGCCCCGTAGAGGCAAAGGACTTGTCTCTGTAGTGGCGGAGGACTTGTCTCTGTAGTGGCGGAGGACTTGTCTCCATAGTGGAGGAGGACTTGTGTCCATAGTGGCGGAGGACTTGTCCCCGTAGAGGCGGAGGACTTGTGTCCATAGTGGCGGAGGACTTGTGTCCATAGTGGCGGAGGACTTGTCCCCGTAGAGGCGGAGGACTTGTGTCCATAGTGGCGGAGGACTTGTGTCCATAGTGGCGGAGGACTTGTGTCCATAGTGGCGGAGGACTTGTCTCCATAGTGGCGGAGGACTTGTCTCCATAGTGGCGGAGGACTTGTCTCCATAGTGGCGGAGGACTTGTCCCCGTAGAGGCGGAGGACTTGTCCCCGTAGAGGCGGAGGACTTGTGTCCATAGTGGCAGAGGACTTGTGTCCATAGTGGCAGAGGACTTGTGTCCATAGTGGCAGAGGACTTGTGTCCATAGTGGCAGAGGACTTGTCTCCGTAGAGGCGGAGGACTTGTCTCCGTAGAGGCGGAGGACTTGTCTCCGTAGTGGCGGAGGACTTGGCCCCGTAGAGGCAAAGGACTTGGCCCCGTAGAGGCAAAGGACTTGTCTCTGTAGTGGCGGAGGACTTGTGTCCATAGTAGCGGAGGACTTATCTCCGTAGAGGCTGCGGAGGACTTGTGTCCACAGTGGCAGAGGACTTGTGTCCACAGTGGCAGAGGACTTGTGTCCACAGTGGCAGAGGACTTGTGTCCATAGTGGCGGAGGACTTGTGTCCATAGTGGCGGAGGACTTCTCCCCGTAGAGGCGGAGGACTTGTGTCAATAGTGGCGGAGGACTTGTGTCCATAGTGGCGGAGGACTTGTCTCCATAGTGGCGGAGGACTTGTCCCCATAGTGGCGGAGGACTTGTCCCCGTAGAGGCGGAGGACTTGTGTCCATAGTGGCGGAGGACTTGTGTCCATAGTAGCGGAGGACTTGTCTCCATAGTAGCGGAGGACTTGTCCCCGTAGAGGCGGAGGACTTGTGTCCATAGTGGCGGAGGACTTGTCTCCATAGAGGCGGAGGACTTGTGTCCATAGTGGCGGAGGAATGTGTCCATAGTGGCAGAGGACTTCTCCCCGTAGAGGCGGAGGACTTCTCTCCGTAGAGGCGGAGGACTTGTCCCCGTAGAGGCGGAGGACTTCTCCCCGTAGAGGCGGAGGACTTCTCCCCGTAGAGGCGGAGGACTTGTGTCCATAGTGGCAGAGGACTTGTGTCCATAGTGGCGGAGGACTTGTGTCCATAGTGGCGGAGGACTTGTCTCCATAGTGGCGGAGGACTTCTCCCCGTAGAGGCGGAGGACTTGTCTCCATAGTGGCGGAGGACTTGTCTCCATAGTGGCGGAGGACTTGTCTCCATAGTGGCGGAGGACTTCTCCCCGTAGAGGCGGAGGACTTGTCAATAGTGGCGGAGGACTTGTGTCCATAGTGGCGGAGGACTTGTGTCCATAGTGGCGGAGGACTTGTGTCCACAGTGGAAGAGGACTTGTCTCCATAGTGGCGGAGGACTTGTCTCCATAGTGGCGGAGGACTTGTCTCCATAGTGGCGGAGGACTTGTCTCCGTAGAGGCTGCGGAGGACTTGTGTCCACAGTGGCGGAGGACTTGTGTCCACAGTGGCAGAGGACTTGTGTCCACAGTGGCGGAGGACTTGTGTCCACAGTGGCGGAGGACTTGTGTCCATAGTGGCGGAGGACTTGTGTCCACAGTGGAAGAGGACTTGTCTCCATAGTGGCGGAGGACTTGTCTCCATAGTGGCGGAGGACTTGTTTCCATAGTGGCGGAGGACTTGTCTCCGTAGAGGCTGCGTAGGACTTGTGTCCACAGTGGCGGAGGACTTGTGTCCATAGTGGCGGAGGACTTGTGTCCATAGTGGCGGAGGACTTGTCTCCATAGTGGCGGAGGACTTGTCTCCATAGTGGCGGAGGACTTGTCTCCACAGTGGCGGAGGACTTGTCTCCACAGTGGCAGAGGACTTGTCTCCACAGTGGCAGAGGACTTGTCTCCACAGTGGCAGAGGACTTGTGTCCACAGTGGCAGAGGACTTGTCTCCATAGTGGCGGAGGACTTGTCTCCGTAGAGGCTGCGGAGGACTTGTCTCCACAGTGGCGGAGGACTTGTGTCCACAGTGGCGGAGGACTTGTGTCCACAGTGGCGGAGGACTTGTCTCCACAGTGGCAGAGGACTTGTGTCCACAGTGGCAGAGGACTTGTGTCCACAGTGGCAGAGGACTTGTGTCCACAGTGGCAGAGGACTTGTGTCCACAGTGGCAGAGGACTTGTCTCCATAGGGGCGGAGGACTTGTCTCCATAGGGGCGGAGGACTTGTCTCCATAGGGGCGGAGGACTTGTCTCCATAGTGGCGGAGGACTTCTCCCCGTAGAGGCGGAGGACTTGTGTCCATAGTGGCGGAGGACTTGTGTCCACAGTGGCAGAGGACCAGTGTCCACAGTGGCAGAGGACCTGTGTCCACAGTGGCAGAGGACTTGTGTCCATAGTGGCAGAGGACTTGTGTCCATAGTGGCAGAGGACTTGTGTCCATAGTGGCAGAGGACTCTTCTCCATAGTGGCGGAGGACTTGTGTCCACAGTGGTAGAGGACTTGTGTCCACAGTGGCAGAGGACTCTTCTCCATAGTGGCAGAGGACTTGTGTCCACAGTGGTAGAGGACTTGTGTCCACAGTGGCGGAGGACTTGTCTCCATAGGGGCGGAGGACTTGTCTCCATAGGGGCGGAGGACTTGTCTCCATAGTGGCGGAGGACTTGTCTCCATAGTGGCGGAGGACTTGTGTCCATAGTGGCGGAGGACTTGTGTCCACAGTGGCGGAGGACTTGTGTCCACAGTGGCAGAGGACTTGTGTCCACAGTGGCAGAGGACTTGTGTCCACAGTGGCAGAGGACTTGTGTCCACAGTGGCAGAGGACTTGTCTCCATAGTGGCGGAGGACTTGTCTCCATAGAGGCTGCGGAGGACTTGTGTCCATAGTGGCGGAGGACTTGTGTCCACAGTGGCGGAGGACTTGTGTCCACAGTGGCAGAGGACTTGTGTCCACAGTGGCGGAGGACTTGTGTCCACAGTGGCGGAGGACTTGTGTCCACAGTGGCGGAGGACTTGTGTCCACAGTGGCGGAGGACTTGTGTCCACAGTGGCAGAGGACTCTTCTCCATAGTGGCAGAGGACTTGTCTCCATAGTGGCGGAGGACTTGTGTCCATAGTGGCGGAGGACTTGTGTCCATAGTGGCGGAGGACTTGTCTCCGTAGAGGCTGCGGAGGACTTGTGTCCATAGTGGCGGAGGACTTGTGTCCACAGTGGCAGAGGACTTGTGTCCACAGTGGCAGAGGACTTGTGTCCACAGTGGCGGAGGACTTGTGTCCACAGTGGCGGAGGACTTGTGTCCACAGTGGCGGAGGACTTGTCTCCACAGTGGCGGAGGACTTGTCTCCACAGTGGCGGAGGACTTGTGTCCATAGTGGCGGAGGACTTGTCTCCATAGTGGCGGAGGACTTGTGTCCATAGTGGCAGAGGACTTGTCTCCGTAGAGGCTGCGGAGGACTTGTGTCCATAGTGGCGGAGGACTTGTGTCCACAGTGGCAGAGGACTTGTGTCCACAGTGGCAGAGGACTTGTGTCCATAGTGGCGGAGGACTTGTGTCCATAGTGGCGGAGGACTTGTCTCCACAGTGGAAGAGGACTTGTCTCCATAGTGGCGGAGGACTTGTGTCCATAGTGGCAGAGGACTTGTGTCCATAGTGGCAGAGGACTTGTGTCCATAGTGGCGGAGGACTTGTCTCCGTAGAGGCTGCGGAGGACTTGTGTCCACAGTGGCGGAGGACTTGTGTCCACAGTGGCAGAGGACTTGTGTCCACAGTGGTGGAGGACTTGTGTCCACAGTGGCAGAGGACTCTTCTCCATAGTGGCAGAGGACTTGTCTCCATAGTGGCGGAGGACTTCTCCCCGTAGAGGCGGAGGACTTGTGTCCATAGTGGCGGAGGACTTGTGTCCATAGTGGCGGAGGACTTGTCTCCATAGTGGCGGAGGACTTGTCTCCATAGTGGCGGAGGACTTCTCCCCGTAGAGGCGGAGGACTTGTGTCCATAGTGGCGGAGGACTTGTCTCCATAGTGGCGGAGGACTTGTCTCCATAGTGGCGGAGGAATTGTCTCCATAGTGGCGGAGGACTTGTCCCCGTAGAGGCGGAGGACTTGTGTCCATAGTGGCAGAGGACTTGTGTCCATAGTGGCGGAGGACTTGTCCCCGTAGAGGCGGAGGACTTGTCTCCGTAGAGGCGGAGGTCTAGTCCCCGTAGAGGCGGAGGACTTGTCCCCGTAGAGGCGGAGGACTTGTCTCCGTAGAGGCGGAGGTCTAGTCCCCGTAGAGGCGAAGTACTTGTCTCCATAGTGGCGGAGGACATGGCCCCGTAGAGGCAAAGGACTTGTCTCTGTAGTGGCGGAGGACTTGTCTCTGTAGTGGCGGAGGACTTGTCTCCATAGTGGAGGAGGACTTGTCTCCATAGTGGAGGAGGACTTGTCCCCGTAGAGGCGGAGGACTTGTGTCCATAGTGGCGGAGGACTTGTGTCCATAGTGGCGGAGGACTTGTCCCCGTAGAGGCGGAGGACTTGTGTCCATAGTGGCGGAGGACTTGTCTCCATAGTGGCGGAGGACTTGTCTCCATAGTGGCGGAGGACTTGTCTCCATAGTGGCGGAGGACTTCTCCCCGTAGTGGCGGAGGACTTCTCCCCGTAGAGGCGGAGGACTTGTGTCCATAGTGGCAGAGGACTTGTCTCCATAGTGGCGGAGGACTTGTCCCCGTAGAGGCGGAGGACTTGTCCCCGTAGAGGCGGAGGACTTGTGTCCATAGTGGCAGAGGACTTGTGTCCATAGTGGCAGAGGACTTGTGTCCATAGTGGCAGAGGACTTGTCTCCGTAGAGGCGGAGGACTTGTCTCCGTAGAGGCGGAGGACTTGTCTCCGTAGTGGCGGAGGACTTGGCTCCGTAGAGGCAAAGGACTTGTCTCTGTAGTGGCGGAGGACTTGTGTCCATAGTAGCGGAGGACTTATCTCCGTAGAGGCTGCGGAGGACTTGTGTCCACAGTGGCAGAGGACTTGTGTCCACAGTGGCAGAGGACTTGTGTCCACAGTGGCAGAGGACTTGTGTCCATAGTGGCGGAGGACTTGTGTCCATAGTGGCGGAGGACTTCTCCCCGTAGAGGCGGAGGACTTGTGTCAATAGTGGCGGAGGACTTGTGTCCATAGTGGCGGAGGACTTGTCTCCATAGTGGCGGAGGACTTGTCCCCATAGTGGCGGAGGACTTGTCCCCGTAGAGGCGGAGGACTTGTGTACATAGTGGCGGAGGACTTGTGTCCACAGTGGCGGAGGACTTGTGTCCATAGTGGCGGAGGACTTGTGTCCACAGTGGAAGAGGACTTGTCCCCGTAGAGGCGGAGGACTTGTCTCCATAGTGGCGGAGGACTTGTCCCCGTAGAGGCGGAGGACTTGTCCCCGTAGAGGCGGAGGTCTTGTCCCCGTAGAGGGGAAGTACTTGTCTCCATAGTGGCGGAGCACTTGGCCCCGTAGAGGCAAAGGACTTGTCTCTGTAGTGGCGGAGGACTTGTCTCTGTAGTGGCGGAGGACTTGTCTCCATAGTGGCGGAGGACTTGTGTCCATAGTGGCGGAGGACTTGTGTCCATAGTGGCGGAGGACTTGTCTCCATAGTGGCGGAGGACTTGTGTCCATAGTGTCGGAGGACTTGTGTCCATAGTGGCGGAGGACTTGTCTCCATAGTGGCAGAGGACTTGTCCCCGTAGAGGCGGAGGACTTGTCCCCGTAGAGGCGGAGGACTTGTCCCCGTAGAGGCGGAGGACTTGTCCCCGTAGAGGCGGAGGACTTGTCTCCATAGTGGCAGAGGACTTGTCCCCGTAGAGGCGGAGGACTTGTCCCCGTAGAGGCGGAGGACTTGTCCCCGTAGAGGCGGAGGACTTGTGTCCATAGTGGCGGAGGACTTCTCCCCGTAGAGGCGGAGGACTTGTCTCCATAGTGGCGGAGGACTTCTCCCCGTAGAGGCGGAGGACTTGTCCCCGTAGAGGCGGAGGACTTGTGTCCATAGTGGCAGAGGACTTGTGTCCATAGTGGCAGAGGACTTGTGTCCATAGTGGCAGAGGACTTGTCTCCATAGTGGCGGAGGACTTGTGTCCATAGTGGCGGAGGACTTCTCCCCGTAGAGGCGGAGGACTTGTGTCAATAGTGGCGGAGGACTTGTGTCCATAGTGGCGGAGGACTTGTGTGCATAGTGGCGGAGGACTTGTGTCCATAGTGGCGGAGGACTTCTCCTCGTAGAGGCGGAGGACTTCTCCCCGTAGAGGCGGAGGACTTCTCCCCGTAGAGGCGGAGGACTTCTCCCCGTAGAGGCGGAGGACTTCTCCCCGTAGAGGCGGAGGACTTGTGTCCATAGTGGCAGAGGACTTGTGTCCATAGTGGCAGAGGACTTGTGTCCATAGTGGCGGAGGACTTGTGTCCATAGTGGCGGAGGACTTGTGTCCATAGTGGCGGAGGACTTGTGTCCATAGTGGCGGAGGACTTCTCCCCGTAGAGGCGGAGGACTTGTCTCCATAGTGGCGGAGGACTTGTCTCCATAGTGGTGGAGGACTTGTCTCCATAGTGGCGGAGGACTTGTCTCCATAGTGGCGGAGGACTTGTCTCAATAGTGGCGGAGGACTTGTCCCCGTAGAGGCGGAGGACTTGTGTCAATAGTGGCGGAGGACTTGTGTCCATAGTGGCGGAGGACTTGTGTCCATAGTGGCGGAGGACTTGTGTCCACAGTGGAAGAGGACTTGTCTCCATAGTGGCGGAGGACTTGTCTCCATAGTGGCGGAGGACTTGTCTCCGTAGAGGCTGCGGAGGACTTGTGTCCACAGTGGCGGAGGACTTGTGTCCACAGTGGCAGAGGACTTGTGTCCACAGTGGCGGAGGACTTGTGTCCACAGTGGCGGAGGACTTGTGTCCATAGTGGCGGAGGACTTGTGTCCACAGTGGAAGAGGACTTGTCTCCATAGTGGCGGAGGACTTGTCTCCATAGTGGCGGAGGACTTGTCTCCATAGTGGCGGAGGACTTGTTTCCATAGTGGCGGAGGACTTGTCTCCGTAGAGGCTGCGTAGGACTTGTGTCCACAGTGGCGGAGGACTTGTGTCCATAGTGGCGGAGGACTTGTGTCCATAGTGGCGGAGGACTTGTCTCCATAGTGGCGGAGGACTTGTCTCCACAGTGGCGGAGGACTTGTCTCCACAGTGGCGGAGGACTTGTCTCCACAGTGGCAGAGGACTTGTGTCCACAGTGGCAGAGGACTTGTGTCCACAGTGGCAGAGGACTTGTCTCCATAGTGGCGGAGGACTTGTCTCCGTAGAGGCTGCGGAGGACTTGTGTCCACAGTGGCGGAGGACTTGTGTCCACAGTGGCGGAGGACTTGTCTCCACAGTGGCAGAGGACTTGTGTCCACAGTGGCAGAGGACTTGTGTCCACAGTGGCAGAGGACTTGTGTCCACAGTGGCAGAGGACTTGTCTCCATAGGGGCGGAGGACTTGTCTCCATAGGGGCGGAGGACTTGTCTCCATAGGGGCGGAGGACTTGTCTCCATAGTGGCGGAGGACTTCTCCCCGTAGAGGCGGAGGACTTGTGTCCATAGTGGCGGAGGACTTGTGTCCACAGTGGCAGAGGACCAGTGTCCACAGTGGCAGAGGACTTGTGTCCACAGTGGCAGAGGACTTGTGTCCATAGTGGCAGAGGACTTGTGTCCATAGTGGCGGAGGACTTGTGTCCACAGTGGCAGAGGACTCTTCTCCATAGTGGCAGAGGACTTGTGTCCACAGTGGTAGAGGACTTGTGTCCACAGTGGTAGAGGACTTGTGTCCACAGTGGCGGAGGACTTGTGTCCACAGTGGCGGAGGACTTGTCTCCATAGGGGCGGAGGACTTGTCTCCATAGGGGCGGAGGACTTGTCTCCATAGTGGCGGAGGACTTCTCCCCGTAGAGGCGGAGGACTTGTGTCCATAGTGGCGGAGGACTTGTGTCCACAGTGGCAGAGGACTTGTGTCCACAGTGGCAGAGGACTTGTGTCCACAGTGGCAGAGGACTTGTGTCCATAGTGGCAGAGGACTTGTGTCCATAGTGGCAGAGGACTTGTCTCCATAGAGGCTGCGGAGGACTTGTCTCCATAGAGGCTGCGGAGGACTTGTGTCCACAGTGGCGGAGGACTTGTGTCCACAGTGGCAGAGGACTTGTGTCCACAGTGGCGGAGGACTTGTGTCCACAGTGGCGGAGGACTTGTGTCCATAGTGGCGGAGGACTTGTGTCCATAGTGGCGGAGGACTTGTGTCCACAGTGGCAGAGGACTCTTCTCCATAGTGGCAGAGGACTTGTCTCCATAGTGGCGGAGGACTTGTGTCCATAGTGGCGGAGGACTTGTGTCCATAGTGGCGGAGGACTTGTGTCCATAGTGGCGGAGGACTTGTCTCCGTAGAGGCTGCGGAGGACTTGTGTCCACAGTGGCAGAGGACTTGTGTCCACAGTGGCAGAGGACTTGTGTCCACAGTGGCAGAGGACTTGTGTCCACAGTGGCGGAGGACTTGTGTCCACAGTGGCGGAGGACTTGTCTCCACAGTGGCGGAGGACTTGTCTCCACAGTGGCGGAGGACTTGTCTCCACAGTGGCGGAGGACTTGTGTCCATAGTGGCGGAGGACTTGTGTCCATAGTGGCAGAGGACTTGTCTCCGTAGAGGCTGCGGAGGACTTGTGTCCACAGTGGCAGAGGACTTGTGTCCACAGTGGCAGAGGACTTGTGTCCACAGTGGCGGAGGACTTGTGTCCACAGTGGAAGAGGACTTGTCCCCGTAGAGGCGGAGGACTTGTCTCCATAGTGGCGGAGGACTTGTCCCCGTAGAGGCGGAGGACTTGTGTCCATAGTGGCGGAGGACTTGTCTCCATAGAGGCGGAGGACTTGTGTCCATAGTGGCGGAGGAATGTGTCCATAGTGGCAGAGGACTTCTCCCCGTAGAGGCGGAGGACTTCTCTCCATAGAGGCGGAGGACTTGTCCCCGTAGAGGCGGAGGACTTGTCCCCGTAGAGGCGGAGGTCTAGTCCCCGTAGAGGCGAAGTACTTGTCTCCATAGTGGCGGAGCACTTGGACCCGTAGAGGCAAAGGACTTGTCTCTGTAGTGGCGGAGGACTTGTCTCTGTAGTGGCGGAGGACTTGTCTCCATAGTGGAGGAGGACTTGTGTCCATAGTGGCGGAGGACTTGTGTCCATAGTGGCGGAGGACTTGTCTCCATAGTGGCGGAGGACTTGTGTCCATAGTGTCGGAGGACTTGTGTCCATAGTGGCGGAGGACTTGTCTCCATAGTGGCAGAGGACTTGTCCCCGTAGAGGCGGAGGACTTGTCCCCGTAGAGGCGGAGGACTTGTCCCCGTAGAGGCGGAGGACTTGTGTCCATAGTGGCGGAGGACTTGTGTCCATAGTGGCAGAGGACTTCTCCCCGTAGAGGCGGAGGACTTGTCTCCGTAGAGGCGGAGGACTTGTCCCCGTAGAGGCGGAGGACTTGTCCCCGTAGAGGCGGAGGACTTGTCTCCATAGTGGCGGAGGACTTGTCTCCATAGTGGCGGAGGACTTGTCCCCGTAGAGGCGGAGGACTTGTGTCCATAGTGGCGGAGGACTTGTCTCCATAGAGGCGGAGGACTTGTGTCCATAGTGGCGGAGGAATGTGTCTGTAACCAAAGGGAAAAATGTAACATCTAACATGTTTTCTCCATGAGACATTCAAAATTCCCACTCTTCCACTCAGTCCTTGAATGCACTGGTCACATGACAGTTCACCTGGTCTCTCCAGCCAATCAGGGTTCCATACTTAAGCTGCCTCACTTCCTCTCAGCTCAGTAGTGTGGGAGAGGAGTTGAGGACAGCTGCTTTGAAGGTTGGTTTCAAACAGACATACAATCTATTTAGTAAATCTTGTATAAAGTCAACTATGCATCATTGTAACTTTGTAGAGGCCAACTTGATCTAAGGACTGGGGGACTGTGCCTGTCATTTGGGCATCTATGATCTTTGGAATTGGTGAGTCTGAGCTTTGTCTGAGCCTATGTAATTTGTTTGTGGTGTTAGCCACCATTAGCTAAAATTAGCATGCTAATGCTAACATGTGATTGTGGACCAGGCCTTTATCCTGTTGTTCATGTTAGCCTGGTGGGTTAAATACTGGCTTTAGCATTAGCTATAGCATTAGCCATCTTGCTTTTTGCTGCTTGTACTGCTTTATTTATGGGTTTGGTTGTAGTTTAAAACCTGAGCATTTTCAAATGTACAGATATTGAACATTTATTTGAAACTCTGATATGAATGTGTACACAGGATTTATTGTTAACAATATGAATTATCAGATATTTAATTGGTCCTGTTCTCCAATGCAGGCCAGGTGCCCTTTAATGGGTGATGTGATGGCGAGCTATTATCCAGGAGCTTGAAGACCCTGAGTCCCTTTCACTGGTTGGGTAGGAGGCTAAAGTAGCCTGTCTCTCTCCCACCTATTCTCCACCCGTTTCACCAGTCCACTTCTCAATCTTTCAACAGTTAATCACGCGTTTCCCATCATTCTAAATTTGAATAACTCTATGGACATTCCACTGGTGCAAACGAACTGTTGAATATCCCCCGAACAGGAAAAAGAACTCAGGACTATGAACTTTGGAAATTATGTTTGATTTATTTTGATTCCTTTTCTGTGAAATGGTTGAGGATTACATTTGATATTTCTCATTGTAAATATTGTATTATTTCTTTGGGGTTTGTGGTTAATGGTTTTGGTTATTGTTTTGTTTTGTTGCAACTACTTTCAAAATATATTACTTTTAAAGCAACCTAATTGTCTTGTGTCACTTACCTTTGCCCTCTAGTAGCTGTATCTAGTCTTCTGATTAATATTTACTAGCCTATTGCAACTTATATATAAATTAGAAATTATAACAGTAAAGTTAAATTCACACTTGCTATATTCTTGGCGAGCTAGCCAGGAGGGCATTTGGTACAGTGAATACAAAATTTTTAGTTTTATTTTGCTCATTCAAACTTACCAATTCCAAGATGGAAATCTTTGAAAGTCTTGAAGTAAAAATTCCAAATGCACTTTTGGTAGATGGGGCCACAGAGTCTGAATTGCGTGACGATGTTTTTGAGTTTCTAGAATCGCATGGCGCAATAAAGCGAAGCGTTCCGATTACTGGTACCGATTCTGAATTTTCGGGTCGACTTGTCGTTGAATATATGTCGGGCTCTGTCTTTGAGCTTTTACCAAAATTACCATATACTCACATTTCTGAGCAAGGCAATAAATATTTTATTGAAAAACTATCTGATGTTTATGCTTCAAAGGGTTGTGCTTCAAAAACTGAAACTTTTATGGAGGATGTGAAGAACATGGCTAAATTTTCCGGAAAGGAATATGGAGAAATTCTCCAGGAAATGATGGCACAAATTAATAAGTCCATTGCTGAGCTTTACCATCCTGCGGCTGCTACCAATGCTGTCATACAGCAACAGACTTTTCCTGTAACAGTGACAAAATCAGGACCTCCATTAACAAATGTTTTATCTGCACCCAGCGTTCCAGCAGAGAATCGACAGAGGGAAGAAAGGCAACCCACTGTGAACATGGCTGCCAGTGATCTGAACCCTCCGGAAGTTCAACGCTATGTGGTAGAACACGTTGTACGGAGTGGAGACAGTTCACAGTCATCCCATAAGCTGAGGACATTCTCTGGAAAAGTACCAAGACCAGCACAGGAAACGGACTATGATACCTGGAGATCTGGCGTTGAGTTGTTTTTGAGAGATCTATCTATTTCCGACCTGCAACGCACTAGATTGATCCGGGACAGTCTGCTGCCTCCTGCTGCGGATATGGTAAAACATCTCAGTCCTGACACTTTACCTGGGGTGTACCTGCAACAATTGGAATCTGCATATGGGACGGTGCAGGATGGAGATGAATTGTACACGAAGTTCCTCGATACTTACCAGAATGCAGGTGAGAAACCATCCACATACCTTCAGCGCCTCCAGGTTGCCTTACAGCATGCCGTGAGAAGGGGAGGAGTTCCTGTAAGTGATGTGAATAAACGGCTGTTGACCCAATTTTGTAGAGGATGTTGGGACAACAACCTTATTGTCGAGCTGCAGTTAAAGCAGAGGAAAAATGATCCACCTCAGTTTGCCGAGCTTCTCCTACTCCTTCGTACTGAGGAAGATCAGGATGCATCAAAGGCAATAAGAATGAAGCAGCACCTGGGTGTGGCAAAGCATAAAGTCACAAGCCATGCACAATATGTACAACCCGGCGAGGAACCTAATTTGTGTGCCACTTTCATGTCATTCACTAAGCAGCTCATCGAACAAATGACTGCTATACAGCAGCAGCTGGCCATGCTGACTACCAGTCAGTGCAGCCTTAAAGCTCCTGCTGTCACACAAGTTGAAGGACCCAAGCCTGGAAAATTTGTTAAACATGTTAAGCCTGGATTTTGTTTCCGCTGTGGAGGGGACGGGCACATTAAGCCCCAATGTGACTCGGAACCAAACCCTTTATTAGTGGCAACCAAACGTAAACAACTTCAGGAGAAACAGCAAAAATGGAAGAAGCAAAGTTCTCACTCGACTGGATCTTTAAACTAGTTCGAGTTCCTGGTGTGGGACACCCAGGAACTGAGCCGGACCAATCCAGTCCCGCTAAGAAGTCACTGTCAGTTCAGTGTGCAGAGATGAAGTCCAGTCTGAACAAGAAACCACACATACCAAAAGGTTTAATTGGATCACGATGCACCGCAGAGATCAACGTCGCTGGTCATAAATGTCAATGCCTGCTGGATACTGGATCTCAAGTCACTACGGTGCCAGTCTCATTTTATAATGATCACCTCTCTGACCAGCCTGTTCATTCAATCAATGAGCTCCTTCATGTAGAAGGTGCTGCTGGCCAGAGTGTGCCATATCTGGGATATGTGGAGACCACAGTGACTTTTTCTGAAGATTTTGTTGGGAGGGAATTTACCATTCCTACACTTGCTCTGGTAGTTCCCGATGTGAGACCAGGGTTTCCGACTTCCATTCTTGTTGGTATGAACACACTTGAAACTCTTTACGATCAGTTTTGTGAAAGTGGGGACCCAACCTTTCAACCACTCTCACATGGCTACAAGGCTGTGCTAAACACACTTCAGCTAATTTACCAGCGGAGTTGTAGAGACACTTTGGGAGTTGTAACTTTATTCAGTAAAGCTCCAGTGGTTATTCCAGCTGGCCGCACAGTTGTGATTGAAGGATCTGCAAAAGTTCATGCTCCGACCAGTCAGTCTGCTCTCATACAGCATCCGGAGTCAGGCCTGCCGGGTGGTTTGTGTGTAAGCAGCTGTCTGATATCTCTTCCTGCTCGTTCACCTCACAAGATTCCGGTAATTGTGACGAATGAGTCCGAGCAAGACGTGTTCATCTCCCCTTCCACGATCATAGGAGAGCTTGGAGCATACGACTGTGTTATTTCGGAGCATAGTGTGACAAATTCCACCTCTACTGAACATTCAACTGTTCCATTGAAGTTCAACTTTGACAATTCGCTGATACCTCCAGAGTGGAAAGAGCGCATCACATCAAAGCTCAATGCCATGCCAGAAGTCTTTTCCCATCATGATCTGGACTTTGGTTGCACAAGCCGAGTGAAACATCACATTAATCTTCATGACCCAACCCCTTTTAAGCATCGAGCTAGACCTATACATCCACATGATGTTGAGGCTGTACGGAAACATCTGCGGGAGCTCTTGGATGCTGGTGTTATTAGGGAGTCAGAATCCCCTTTTTCTTCTCCGATTGTGGTGGTCAAAAAGAAGAATGGGAATATCCGGCTGTGCATCGATTATCGAAAACTCAACCTTCAAACAATAAAAGATGCTTACGCATTGCCCAACCTGGAAGAGTCTTTTTCAGCCCTCACTGGATCTAAATGGTTCTCAGTGCTCGACCTCAAATCAGGTTACTATCAGATCGAAATGCACGAAGAAGACAAGGCCAAAACAGCCTTTGTAACTCCCCTTGGCTTCTGGGAATTTAACAGAATGCCACAAGGTGTCACCAATGCACCTTCTACCTTCCAACGTATAATGGAAAAGTGCATGGGGAGTCTTCACCTAAAAGAGGTCTTGGTGTTCATTGATGATTTGATTGTGTTCTCGAACACTCTAGAAGAACATGAGAACCGCCTTTTGCGAGTGCTGAACCGTCTGAAAGAATACGGGTTGAAACTTTCCCCGGACAAATGCAAATTCTTCCAGTCGTCTGTGCGATATTTGGGTCACATTGTGTCGGAGAGAGGTGTGGAAACGGACCCAGAAAAGGTTGCCGCCTTGAAATCCTGGCCAATTCCAACCAACCTGAAGACCTTGCGATCATTTCTGGGTTTTGCAGGTTATTACCGGCGATTTATCAAAGGGTATGCCAAAATTGTCAAACCTCTCAATGACCTGACAAAGGGATATTCGCTTCACAAATTAGTGAAGAAGAAAGTTTCTAATGCCCGACAGATGGATCCCAGTCAGCCATTTGGTGCCCGGTGGACTGCAGAGTGCCAACTTGCTTTCTCTACTCTCATTGAACAGCTCACTAGCGCACCTGTCCTTGGGTTTGCTAATCCTGCCTTGCCTTACATACTCCACACTGATGCTAGCACCACTGGTCTTGGCGCTGCCCTTTACCAAGAACAAGAGGGGAGGCTAAAGGTGATAGCATATGCCAGTCGGGGATTGTCACAGAGCGAGAGCCGTTATCCGGCACACAAACTCGAATTTCTGGCACTAAAGTGGAGTGTGACAGAGAAATTTCCTGATTATTTGTATGGGTCAAACTTTACAGTGGTTACGGATAGTAATCCCCTTACTTATGTTCTGACATCCGCTAAACTCGATGCCACCAGCCATCGCTGGTTGGCAGCTCTTTCAACTTTCTCATTTAAGTTGCAGTACAGAGCTGGCCGACACAACTTGGATGCCGACGCCCTTTCTCGTCGTCCTCATGAGAGCACGCAGAATGAATTCATACAAAAAGACTACGAGCTCCTGCACCAATTTGCTGAACAACATCTTCCAGATGGTGATGAACAGATCTCTCCTGCAGTCGTGGAAGCAATTTGTCAAAGCAGTCTTCTTCGAACTCAAGCGGAAATCTCTCTCGTTGAATCTCTCTCCATCACAGCTGAGTCAGTTTCTGAAGCCTTCACTGGAGATCTGCATGGGCTCCCTGTTGTCCCTGCATTTTCTAACGACGAACTCCGAGACATGCAACGGGCTGATCAGAGCATTCGAGAGGTTATCCATCAGTTGGAGACTGGTGACAGAGTATCTCCAACTGTTAGAGAGGAGTTGCCGGAGCTTTCACTCTTCTTGAGGGAGCTGAGCAAGTTGGAAATTCTCGATGGCATCCTGTATCGCAAACGTCATGACAATGAGCAACCATCTTACCAACTTGTTCTGCCGGAAGAACTCCGTCCCACCATTCTCCAGAGTCTGCATGACCATATGGGCCATATGGGGATCGAGCGCACTCTCGATCTAGTTCGCACCCGATTTTTCTGGCCACGAATGTCTACTGATGTTGAACGCAAAGTTAAGACTTGTGGACGTTGTATACGTCGGAAGACCTTGCCAGAGAAAGCTGCCCCTCTGGTTAGCATTCGAACATCACGCCCATTGGAACTTCTCTGTATGGATTTCCTCAGCATAGAACCTGACACCAGCAACACAAAGGATGTTCTAGTACTTACAGACCACTTTACAAAGTTCGCTGTGGCAATTCCAACGCCGAATCAGAAGGCAAAGACTGTGGCCAAGTGCCTTATGGACAACTTCATCGTCTGTTATGGGATTCCAGAAAGGCTACATACTGACCAAGGCCCAGATTTTGAGTCTAAGCTGATTTATGAACTTTGTGATGTTGCTGGGATTCAGAAGTGTAGAACAACTCCTTACCATCCTCGAGGGAATCCCGTCGAGCGATTTAACAGGACTTTGCTAAACATGCTGGGCACTCTGGAGACGAAACAAAAATCAAAATGGCGCGAGTTTGTCAAACCGCTAGTACATGCTTATAACTGCACGAGAAATGAAGTAACCGGATTCACGCCATATGAACTAATGTTCGGGAGATCTCCCCGTCTTCCCGTGGATCTGGCCTTCCAACTCCCAGTGCATGCAAAAAAGCACCAACCACACACTCAGTACGTGAAAGATCTGAAATCGAGACTTGAGGAGAGCTATAAAATTGCTTCAAAGAATGCTGCGAGGAGCAGTGATCGCAACAAAGTTCGCTTTGATAAGCATGTCCGACCTTCTCAACTCGAAGTTGGTGACAGAGTGCTGGTTAGAAATGTGCGGATTAGAGGCAAACACAAATTGAGCGACAAGTGGGAACAAGACATCTTCATTGTTGTGAAGAGAGCTGGAGACTTACCGGTTTATACCGTGAGGCCAGAAGGCAAGGATGGTCCAACCCGTACTCTACACCGCGACTTGTTGTTGCCATGTGGGTTTCTTCCGGAGGTTGAATTGGGTGCCTCGTCTGAATCCATTCCTGCTGCAGAACCCAGACAAACTCGTCAGCAAAAACGAGCACAGCTTTTGTCCAAGGAACCTGCTGAGGAGGATGAAACGCCTGAAGAGATTTCAGTCCACTTAGTTCCGAATGCTATGAGGTTTTCAGTGGAGAAATTTCAAACGCTAAAGGATTTACCTCTTATGGATAAAGGGCTTGTTCCACAAAATAATTATCCTGCTGTTGTATTGTCTTCTGGATCTGAAGATGAGCCAGTGGAAACACCTGTGGAAGATTTATCTGAACTCTTACCTTCTTTTGGAGAGATTCACTTACCTGAAAATGAACCTGATCCTATGGAGATAAATCTACCTGAAAACTTACCTGAAGAGGATCATCCAGTCCCTAACGATGTACCTGGGGAAAATGGATATGAAGGAATGAACAGCCCTGAAGTCGATTTGGCTGAGCCAACTCACTTTGAAGGCATAAACGACTTACCTGATAATGACAGTATAAACAACCAACTTACTGAGTCCGGCCTTAGACGCTCAACTCGTCATAGATCACCCCCTAGGAGACTAAAGTACGTTTCCTTAGGTAATCCGCTGATCTCTGTCGTTCAGACTCTGTTACATAGTTTATCCGATGCTTTAGGAACTTCGACTTCGAATAGTTAGTTGTCCTTTGAATTATGCAACGGGACGTGCATAGGTTTAAGAGGGGAGGGTGTAACCAAAGGGAAAAATGTAACATCTAACATGTTTTCTCCATGAGACATTCAAAATTCCCACTCTTCCACTCAGTCCTTGAATGCACTGGTCACATGACAGTTCACCTGGTCTCTCCAGCCAATCAGGGTTCCATACTTAAGCTGCCTCACTTCCTCTCAGCTCAGTAGTGTGGGAGAGGAGTTGAGGACAGCTGCTTTGAAGGTTGGTTTCAAACAGACATACAATCTATTTAGTAAATCTTGTATAAAGTCAACTATGCATCATTGTAACTTTGTAGAGGCCAACTTGATCTAAGGACTGGGGGACTGTGCCTGTCATTTGGGCATCTATGATCTTTGGAATTGGTGAGTCTGAGCTTTGTCTGAGCCTATGTAATTTGTTTGTGGTGTTAGCCACCATTAGCTAAAATTAGCATGCTAATGCTAACATGTGATTGTGGACCAGGCCTTTATCCTGTTGTTCATGTTAGCCTGGTGGGTTAAATACTGGCTTTAGCATTTAGCATTAGCTATAGCATTAGCCATCTTGCTTTTTGCTGCTTGTACTGCTTTATTTATGGGTTTGGTTGTAGTTTAAAACCTGAGCATTTTCAAATGTACAGATATTGAACATTTATTTGAAACTCTGATATGAATGTGTACACAGGATTTATTGTTAACAATATGAATTATCAGATATTTAATTGGTCCTGTTCTCCAATGCAGGCCAGGTGCCCTTTAATGGGTGATGTGATGGCGAGCTATTATCCAGGAGCTTGAAGACCCTGAGTCCCTTTCACTGGTTGGGTAGGAGGCTAAAGTAGCCTGTCTCTCTCCCACCTATTCTCCACCCGTTTCACCAGTCCACTTCTCAATCTTTCAACAGTTAATCACGCGTTTCCCATCATTCTAAATTTGAATAACTCTATGGACATTCCACTGGTGCAAACGAACTGTTGAATATCCCCCGAACAGGAAAAAGAACTCAGGACTATGAACTTTGGAAATTATGTTTGATTTATTTTGATTCCTTTTCTGTGAAATGGTTGAGGATTACATTTGATATTTCTCATTGTAAATATTGTATTATTTCTTTGGGGTTTGTGGTTAATGGTTTTGGTTATTGTTTTGTTTTGTTGCAACTACTTTCAAAATATATTACTTTTAAAGCAACCTAATTGTCTTGTGTCACTTACCTTTGCCCTCTAGTAGCTGTATCTAGTCTTCTGATTAATATTTACTAGCCTATTGCAACTTATATATAAATTAGAAATTATAACAGTAAAGTTAAATTCACACTTGCTATATGTCCATAGTGGCGGAGGACTTGTCTCCATAGTGGCGGAGGACTTGTCTCCATAGTGGCGGAGGACTTGTCTCCATAGTGGCGGAGGACTTGTCTCCATAGTGGCGGAGGACTTGTCTCCATAGTGGCGGAGGACTTCTCCCCGTAGAGGCGGAGGACTTGTGTCCATAGTGGCGGAGGACTTGTCTCCATAGTGGCGGAGGACTTGTCTCCATAGTGGCGGAGGACTTGTCTCCGTAGAGGCTGCGGAGGACTTGTCTCCGTAGAGGCTGCGGAGGACTTGTCTCCGTAGAGGCTGCGGAGGACTTGTGTCCACAGTGGCGGAGGACTTGTGTCCACAGTGGCGGAGGACTTGTGTCCACAGTGGCGGAGGACTTGTGTCCACAGTGGCGGAGGACTTGTCTCCGTAGAGGCTGCGGAGGACTTGTCTCCGTAGAGGCTGCGGAGGACTTGTCTCCGTAGAGGCTGCGGAGGACTTGTGTCCACAGTGGCGGAGGACTTGTCTCCACAGTGGCGGAGGACTTGTCTCCATAGGGGCGGAGGACTTGTCTCCATAGGGGCGGAGGACTTGTGTCCACAGTGGCGGAGGACTTGTGTCCACAGTGGCGGAGGACTTGTCTCCGTAGAGGCTGCGGAGGACTTGTCTCCGTAGAGGCTGCGGAGGACTTGTCTCCGTAGAGGCTGCGGAGGACTTGTCTCCGTAGAGGCTGCGGAGGACTTGTCTCCGTAGAGGCTGCGGAGGACTTGTCTCCATAGTGTCGGAGGACTTGTCTCCATAGTGTCGGAGGACTTTTCCCAGTAGAGGCGGAGGACTTGTCTCCGTAGAGGCGGAGGACTTGTCTCCGTAGAGGCGGAGGACTTGTCTCCGTAGTGGCGGAGGACTAGTCCCCGTAAAGGGGGAAGGACTAATCCCCGTACAGGCGGAGGACTTGTCCCCGTGGAGGCTGCCGAGGACTTGTCCACGTAGAGGCTGCGGAGGACTTGTTCCCATAGAGGCGGACGAGGACTTGTCCACGTAGAGGCTGCAGAGGACTTGTCCACGTAGAGGCTGCGGAGGACTTGTTCCCATAGAGGCGGACGAGGACTTGTCCCCGTAAAGGCTGCGGAGGACTTGTCCCCGTAGTGGCGGAGGACTTGTCCCGGTAGTGGAGGAGGACTTGTCCCGGTAGTGGCGGAGGACTTGTCCCGGTAGTGGCGGAGGACTTGTCCCGGTAGTGGAGGAGGACTTGTCCCCATAGTGGAGGAGGACTTGTTCCCGTAGAGGCTGCGGAGGACTTGTCTCCATAGTGGAGGAGGACTTGTTCCCGTAGAGGCTGCGGAGGACTTGTCTCCATAGTGGCGGAGGACTTGTTCCCGTAGAGGCTGCGGAGGACTTGTCTCCATAGTGGCGGAGGACTTGTCCCTGTACTTGGCCTCGCTGACCCGTTGACAGACCTGCTGTCCTGTTGCAGACCACGGCGACGCTGACTGCGGGTCTGGAGCGGATCCCGGACCAGCTTGGGTACCTGGTGATCAGCGAGGACGGGATTCTGGCGGTGAGTTGGTCTCAGATCAATTGGTAACGACCAGGACAGCGGCGGTGACATCTCGTCCTGTCCAGTCCGCAGGTGAGCTGGAGAACGATGAGCACGCAGCAGGTGTGATGATGCAGATGGTCCGGACCGCCAGCCGCTTCCGCTTACCAGGATCAGCTGAACCGCCCTTCAAGCGCATGTCAGGTGAGGTTTGCACCTGCCGTTGCTATGGTAACGCCTCTTGGCTGAACTCCCCCCCCCCTCTGCTCTGTCCAGTAATCCTGGAGGACTTCGTTTACACAGTAACCGTTTCCGGTCAGAAGGTGTTTGTGGTGAAACGTCACAACCAGCAGCACGAACCAATCAGCGTGTAGGAGGAAGAAGATGACTCAAACTGCTCTAAATAAAAGTCATTCAGCTGATCTGGTCTGATTGTATTCTGTTTGTCATCAATAAGCTGATCAGGTTTTTCATCAGGACTCCAGACCAGGACTAGTACGGAGTTCTGGTCCAGTTTGGTCACTTGACACAAAGAAATGAAGGAAAACCACAGAAGAAGGAAAGCTTTATTGCATCATGGCGGTCTCTGCGTTTCTTCTTCACATGAAGGAATGACGAGGGCGCCAGTCCGGCGCCGTGGAATGAGTCATTACATGACCAGGTAACAGTTACCTGCCACAAACCCCGCCTCCTCAGCCCCAGGTAACTGTCACCTGTCATAAGCCCTGCCCTTCTTTCCCATCACATGATCTGGAGCTAAAACATGCGGATTAAAAGAAAACAAACACCTGCAGAAGAAGAGGAGGAAGAAGAGGAGGAGGATGGGAAACCAGGTGAGCTCAGAGTCCATGACATCACTTCCTCCTACATTTATAAGTTAAAACCACAGAAGAAGTCCAGTCCTCCTTTTGCACGCCGTGACATCACTCTGCTACTTCCTGGTTGTGGTCAGGTGACTAGCGCTTGGACAGCTCGTTGGACAACCAGTCCAGACCTTCGTAGAGACCGGTTCCCTGCGTGGCGCAGGTGGCTTGAACGTGCCACTGCAACACAAACGTCCAATCAGAACACAGCCAGCTGTCAGAGACGTATTGACGACGGATCTGTTCTTACGGTTCGACTGCGCAGGCTGTGCAGACCCAGTTTGTCGGTGAGTTCACTGACCCCCATGGCGTTCGGAAGATCCTGCTTGTTGGCGAAAACCAGAAGTACAGCGTCCTTCAGCTCGTCCTCCTGGATCTGAGGAGACATCGTCCCATGGTGTTAGCAAAATGGGTCCATCATGTCCGTCCCCGAGTCTTTCAGCAGGGACACCAGCAGGACACCTAGGACACCTGCAGGACACCTTTGGATACCTGCAGGACACCTTGGAAAACCTTCAGGTCACCTGGGACACCTGCAGGTCACCTGGGACACCTGCAGGTCACCTGGAACACCTAGGACACCTGCAGGACACTTGGCAACCCTACAAGACACCTGGCGCACCTGCAGGACACCCTGGAAAACCTTCAGGTCACCTAGGACACCTGCAGGTCACCTAGGACACCTGCAGGTCACCTGGAACACCTAGGACACCTGCAGGTCACCTGGAACAGCTGGAACACCTGCAGGACAGCTGGAACACCTGCAGGACACCCTGGAAAACCTTCAGGTCACCTGGGACACCTGCAGGTCACCTGGCACACCTGCAGGCCAGCTGGCACACCTGCAGGCCAGCTGGGACACCCGCAGGCCACCTGGGACACCTGCAGGTCACCTGGAACAGCTGGAACACCTGCAGGTCACCTGGAACAGCTGGAACACCTGCAGGTCACCTGGAACAGCTGGAACACCTGCAGGTCACCTGGAACAGCTGGCACACCTGCAGGACAGCTGGAACACCTGCAGGACAGCTAGAACAGCTGGAACACCTGCAGGACAGCTGGCACACCTGCAGGACAGCTGGCACACCTGCAGGACAGCTGGCACACCCGCAGGACAGCTGGCACACCCGCAGGACACCTGGGACACCCGCAGGACACCTGGGAAATCTGCAGGACACCTTGGAAAACCTTCAGGTCACCTGGAGGACACTTAGGACATCTGCAGGGTCACCTGGGACACCTGCAGGACACCGAGGACACCTGCAGGTCACCTGGGACACCTGCAGGGTCACCTGGGACACCTGCAGGTCACCTTGGAAAACCTTCAGGACACCTGGGACACCTACAGGTCACCTGGGACACCTGCAGGTCACCTTGGAAAACCTTCAGGACACCTGGGACACCTACAGGTCACCTGGGACACCTGCAGGTAACCTTGGAAAACCTTCAGGACACCTGCAGGTCACCTGGGACACCCGCAGGTCACCTGGGACACCCGCAGGTCACCTGGGACACCCGCAGGACACCTGGGACACCCGCAGGACACCTTGGGAAATCTGCAGGACACCTTGGAAAACCTTCAGGTCACCTGGAGGACACTTAAGACACCTGCAGGTAACCTTGGAAAACCTTCAGGACACCTGCAGGTCACCTGGGACACCTGCAGGACACCTGGGACACCCGCAGGACACCTGGGAAATCTGCAGGACACCTTGGAAAACCTTCAGGTCACCTGGAGGACACTTAGGACATCTGCAGGGTCACCTGGGACACCTGCAGGTCACCTGCAGGACACCGAGGACACCTGCAGGTCACCTGGGACACCTGCAGGTCACCTTGGAAAACCTGCAGGTCACCTGGGACACCTGCAGGTCACCTGGGACACCTGCAGGTCACCTGGGACACCTGCAGGTCACCTTGGACAACCTTCAGGACACCTGGGACAACCTTCAGGACACCTGGGACACCTGCAGGTCACCTGGGACACCTGCAGGTCACCTTGGAAAACCTGCAGGTCACCTGGGACACCTGCAGGTCACCTGGGACACCTGCAGGTCACCTGGGACACCTGCAGGTCACCTTGGACAACCTTCAGGACACCTGGGACACCTACAGGTCACCTGGGACACCTGCAGGTAACCTTGGAAAACCTTCAGGACACCTGCAGGTCACCTGGGACACCTGGGACACCTACAGGTCACCTGGGACACCTGCAGGTAACCTTGGAAAACCTTCAGGACACCTGCAGGTCACCTGGGACACCTGCAGGTCACCTGGGACACCCGCAGGACACCTGGGAAATCTGCAGGACACCTTGGAAAACCTTCAGGTCACCTGGAGGACACCTGGGACACCTGCAGGTCACCTGGGACACCTGCAGGACACCTGGGACACCTGCAGGACACCTGGGACACCCGCAGGACACCTGGGAAATCTGCAGGACACCTTGGAAAACCTTCAGGTCACCTGGAGGACACTTAGGACATCTGCAGGGTCACCTGGGACACCTGCAGGTAACCTTGGAAAACCTTCAGGACACCTGCAGGTCACCTGGGATACCTGCAGGACACCTGGGACACCTGCAGGACACCTGGGACACCTGCAGGACACCTGGGACACCCGCAGGACACCTGGGAAATCTGCAGGACACCTTGGAAAACCTTCAGGTCACCTGGAGGACACTTAGGACATCTGCAGGGTCACCTGGGACACCTGCAGGTCACCTGCAGGACACCTGCAGGTCACCTGCAGGACACCTGCAGGACACCTGGGACACCTGCAGGACACCTTGGAAAACCTTCAGGACACCTGGGACACCTACAGGTCACCTGGGACACCTGCAGGTCACCTGGGACACCTGCAGAACACCGAGGACACCTGCAGGTCACCTGGGACACCTGCAGGTCACCTTGGAAAACCTTCAGGACACCTACAGGACACCTGGGACACCTGCAGGTCACCTGGGACACCTGCAGGACACCTTTGGATACCTGGGACACCTACAGGTCACCTGGGACACCTGCAGGACACCTTTGGATACCTGGGACACCTACAGGTCACCTGGGACACCTGCAGGTAACCTTGGAAAACCTTCAGGACACCTGCAGGTCACCTGTAGACCTGCAGGATACCTGCAGGGTCACCTGGGAACCATGGAGGACACCTGGGAAACCTGCAGAACACCGAGGACACCTGCAGGTCACCTGGGACACCTGCAGGTCACCTGGGACACCTGCAGGGTCATCTGGGACACCTGCAGGACACCTTGGAAAACCTTCAGGTCACCTGGAGGACACTTAGAACATCTGCAGGGTCACCTGGGACACCTGCAGGGTTACCTGGGAACCATGGAGGACACCTGGGAGACATGCAGGACACCTGGGAGACATGCAGGACACCTGGGACACCTGCAGGGACACCTGAATTCATGTACAGGTCACATGACTCAGCATTTATCAGCATCACTCACCATCTTGGAAAGCTCCTCAGCTGACTCAGCGACTCGCTCTCTGTCATTGCTGTCCACCACAAAAATAAGACCCTGCAGGAGAAGCAATCCCCGATCAATACTCTGAACACTGTGCTACTGGGCCCCCAGAGCCCCCCAGGTGTACCTGTGTATTCTGGAAGTAATGTCTCCACAGAGGTCGGATCTTGTCCTGACCACCAACATCCCAGACCGTGAAGCAGATGTTCTTGTACTCGACCGTCTCCACGTTAAAACCTGAAAGACACACAGGTCTACTCAAATCAAAGATACTTTATTCATCCCCGAGGGGAAATTCAGAGTTCCAGCCAGCTGGTCCAAGGTCAGACATACAGACATGTAACATTCATGACTAAAGAAGAATACAGAATCAAGCTGAAGCTCAGGCCACGCAGCCAGTTTTACTGGCGCCGCCTTGTAACAGGTAAGAACATTAGGATTATGGGGGGCTCGATGGAAAAAAGGCCATGTAACTCCGGGCCGCGCCACTAGATGACGCAGTCTGGAGAGACTGAGAAAAAAGCCTCATACACTGAAGCACAAACTCAGACAAGACACACAAAGTCCAGGGAGGCGGTGAGTCATGTGGGAGGGGACCGGGGTCGGATGAGGAGGGGGGGACAGAGAGTCTATAAACATCTCAAAGGCCCCTGGGAAGCCAAATCCAGATATGATTGTTGTCTGGGTTCCAGGTGAGGAAAACAATTTGCCCTCGGCCTTTAGTCCATAGCAGGTCTCAGGCTGGCAGCTCCAGACAGCCGAATGGGAGGGTCAATTTCCACCCATCCTGACAGACATCTTCTTTACGTTGTTGTAGATTCTGCGGACCAGCTCCGGGCCAAATGTCCAGTATGGACCAACGGGCATCCTGCTTACAGTCGACTCCGGTCAACGCACGAGTCCGTGCACTGCTAGCACGGCACATACCGTTACAGAATTCTGGCAGCCTGCCAGTTGTTGCCAGAATCTCACAGGTCTTCAGGTAGATCAGAACTCCACCAGCGCCAATCAGCAGAATCCCAATCACCAATAATCCAAAGATGTAAACATCCTCCACGTCCTCAGAGGACAAAACCACCAGACACATCGGTCTCCATCTGGCCCATGAGTCCTGAACGTATCCAGCCGGAAGTGTCCCCTCAGGACATGCGGGCTCCCCTCTGCCCGATCTCCGGATTGAGAAAATTTGATTGCGTTGAGAGACCAGCCGATTTAATCCATGATGTAAAAATCTGAGGAAAAGAGATGTAAGAAGAGGCTCTGAGTCAGACAGGACAACGTCACAGGCCAGTGGGAGGCGAGGAAACAGGAGCAGGGGAGCATGTGCAGACGGCGGTCTTCTCTTCCATGTCACTTAGAGGAGACCTTTGGGGAAGCGTGGGTGGGGGGGGGGGGCAGGACAGTTCTATGTAAGCTGTCCATAGAAGTGGTCTGTCTAAATGCTCATGGCTTCAGGCAGACACACCTGGACAGGTGTCCCTGAGGAGAAGCAGCCAATCAGAGAAGTCGCCTGTGATTTACCTGAACTTCGGACTTTTCCATTCTATTGTTAGATTACTATTCGTTTAGCAGACGTTTGGAGAGGGAGTGAAGGTCTGGATTAGGGAGTCAAGGTAGACGGGAGCCGGTTCAGTTATTGTTTTGTAAACCAGAAGCAGAGCTTTAAATCTGATGCGAGCTGCAACCGGAAGCCAGTGAAGAGCGATTAGCAGCGGAGTGACATGAACCCGTTTGGACTGGTTGCTGCTGGTTCTGGATCGTCTGCAGAGGTTTAACCAGCATGCAGGCAGACCTGCCAGTAGGGAACTGCAGTAATCCATGTGTGAGATGACCAGAGCCTGAACCAGAAGCTGAGTCGTGTGTTCTGTCAGGTACGTCTGATCCTCTTGATGTTGTAGAGAGCATATCGGCAGGTACGGGCAACCGAGGCAACATGGACCTTAAAGGTCAGCTGGTCATCCACCATGACACCCAGATTCCAGGCAGCAGGCGTAGGAACAAGTATGACAGAGTGGAGCTTCACACGTATCTGCGGAGGTAAGGAAGGATTGGCTGGACAGACAATGAGCTCTGTCTTGGACAGATGGAGCTGAAGATGGCGATCCTTCATCCATGCAGAGATATCAGCAAGGCAAGCTGATATTCTCAGTGAAACGTTGTGTCGTCTGGTGGGAAGGAGAGGAAAAGCTGAGTGTCATCTGCATAGCAGCACTGATAAATATTAATCCATCTCATTTCCATGACGGTTCTGCAGGAAAAAAGAGGAATTTTGTGGAAAATGAGGAAGAAATTCTAACAGATAAAGCTGTAAAATGTAAAAGTATTTTATCTGGTGGAGACGGGATGGACATCAGCACCAGCAGAAAGACAGAGGAGGTCAGCAGGGGACAGATGCTGTCAGCGTCTCATCAGACCACCGGACTTATCCAGAAAGGACAAATAAAGTGGTCAGACAGTAAAATGTAGGGAGAAAGTGCATCTTGGTCCACAGGAGGAGGAAGGGGGGGCGCTGCCCACTCCCACAGATTAGAAGCTGGCGGGAAAATGAAGGAGTCCAGAGATACGCTGGAACAAAATGCTCCAGATGATGCTGGAAGTGCTTCATTCCTTTGTTTCAGATTATAAAATGAACGGACATAAATGAGACGTCTCTGACTCCAGTTTATTTACTGGGAACATACTGGTGTTCCTGTGTGTCCCAGCTGGGTTGCAGCGCTGCAGATGTGGTCGGAGAGGGGGGGGGCAGTGGTTCCACCTTGTGTCCTAGCTGCGGTGTCCTCGCAGAGGAACCAATAACTGCCATGAAGGAGGAGGTGCAGGAGACGGAGAGAAATAAACACCACCCTGACAGAAACCACACTAAAGATAAACTTGTGAATAAATGAGAATTCTCCTCCTCTGATGTGTTGCATCACTTCTAGACGTAAAGCAGTTCCCCTCGAGGCGGCCCGGTCTGCCGTAGAGTCCCATGGGACACCTCCAGGTCTACATAGAGTCACGTAGGACACCTCCAGGTCTACATAGAGTCCCGTAGGACACCTCCAGGTCTACATAGAGTCCCGTAGGACACCTCCAGGTCTACATAGAGTCACGTAGGACACCTCCAGGTCTACATAGAGTCACGTAGGACACCTCCAGGTCTACATAGAGTCACGTAGGACACCTCCAGGTCTACATAGAGTCACGTAGGACACCTCCAGGTCTACATAGAGTCCCGTAGGACACCTCCAGGTCTACATAGAGTCCCGTAGGACACCTCCAGGTCTACATAGAGTCACGTAGGACACCTCCAGGTCTACATAGAGTCCCGTAGGACACCTCCAGGTCTACATAGAGTCACGTAGGACACCTCCAGGTCTACATAGAGTCACGTAGGACACCTCCAGGTCTACATAGAGTCACGTAGGACACCTCCAGGTCTACATAGAGTCACGTAGGACACCTCCAGGTCTACATAGAGTCACGTAGGACACCTCCAGGTCTACATAGAGTCACGTAGGACACCTCCAGGTCTACATAGAGTCACGTAGGACACCTCCAGGTCTACATAGAGTCACGTAGGACACCTCCAGGTCTACATAGAGTCACGTAGGACACCTCCAGGTCTACATAGAGTCACGTAGGACACCTCCAGGTCTACATAGAGTCCCGTAGGACACCTCCAGGTCTACATAGAGTCACGTAGGACACCTCCAGGTCTACATAGAGTCACGTAGGACACCTCCAGGTCTACATAGAGTCACGTAGGACACCTCCAGGTCTACATAGAGTCACGTAGGACACCTCCAGGTCTACATAGAGTCACGTAGGACACCTCCAGGTCTACATAGAGTCACGTAGGACACCTTCAGGTCTACATAGAGTCACGTAGGACACCTCCAGGTCTACATAGAGTCACGTAGGACACCTCCAGGTCTACATAGAGTCACGTAGGACACCTCCAGGTCTACATAGAGTCCCGTAGGACACGTCAGGGTCTACGTAGAGTCCGGTAGGAAACCTCCAGATCTACGTAGGACACGTCCGGGTCTACGCAGGACACGTCCGGGTCTACGTAGAGTACCGTAGGACACCTCCAGGTCTACATAGAGTCCCGTAGGACACCTCCAGGTCTACATAGAGTCCCGTAGGACACCTCCAGGTCTACATAGAGTCCCGTAGGACACCTCCAGGTCTACATAGAGTCCCGTAGGACACCTCCAGGTCTACGTAGGACACCTCCAGGTCTACGTAGGACACCTCCAGGTCTACATAGAGTCCCGTAGGACACCTCCAGGTCTACGTAGGACACGTCCGGGTCTATGTAGAGTCCCGTAGGACACCTCCAGGTCTACATAGAGTCACGTAGGACACCTCCAGGTCTACGTAGGACACGTCCGGGTCTATGTAGAGTCCCGTAGGACACCTCCAGGTCTACATAGGACACGTCCGGGTCTATGTAGAGTCCCGTAGGACACCTCCAGGTCTACATAGGACACGTCCGGGTCTATGTAGAGTCCCGTAGGACACCTCCAGGTCTACATAGAGTCACGTAGGACACCTCCAGGTCTACATAGAGTCACGTAGGACACCTCCAGGTCTACATAGGACACGTCAGGGTCTACGCAGGACACATCCGGGTCTACGTAGGACACGTCCAGGTCTACGCAGGACACATCCGGGTCTACGTAGGACACCTCCGGGACTACATAGAGTCCCGTAGGACACCTCCAGCTCTACATAGGACACGTCCGGGTCTATGTAGAGTCCCGTAGGACACCTCCAGGTCTACATAGGACACGTCCGGGTCTATGTAGAGTCCCGTAGGACACCTCCAGGTCTACATAGAGTCACGTAGGACACCTCCAGGTCTACATAGGACACGTCAGGGTCTACGTAGAGTCCGGTAGGAAACCTCCAGATCTACGTAGGACACGTCCAGGTCTACGCAGGACACATCCGGGTCTACGTAGGACACGTCCAGGTCTACGCAGGACACATCCGGGTCTACGTAGGACACCTCCGGGACTACATAGAGTCCCGTAGGACACGTCAGGGTCTACGTAGAGTCCGGTAGGAAACCTCCAGATCTACGCAGGACACGTCCGGGTCTACGCAGGACACCTCGGGGTCTACGTAGAGTCCCGTAGGACACCTCCAGGTCTACATAGAGTCCAGTAGGACACCTCCAGGTCTACGTAGGACAGGTTCGGGTCTACGTAGAGTCCAGTAGGACACCTCCAGGTCTACATAGGACAGGTTCGGGTCTACGTAGAGTCCAATAGGACACCTCGGGGTCTACGTAGTGTCCCGTAGGACACCTCGGGGTCTACGTAGGACACCTCGGGGTCTACGTAGGACACGTCCGGGTCTACACGTCCGGGTCTACGTAGAGTCCATTAGGACACCTCAGGGTGACTCTACGTGACTCTATGTAGACCTGGAGGTGTCCTACGGGACTCTACATAGACCCGGACGTGTCCTATGTAGAGCTGGAGGTGTCCTACGGGACTCTATGCTACGTTGTGTCCCATAGGACACCTCCGGGTCTACGTTGTGTCCCATAGGACACCTCCGGGTCTACGTTGTGTCCCATAGGACACCTCCGGGTCTACATAGAGTCCAGTAGGACACCTCCGGGTCTACATAGAGTCCAGTAGGACACCTCCGGGTCTACATAGAGTCCAGTAGGACACCTCCGGGTCTACATAGAGTCCAGTAGGAGACCTCCGGGTCTACGTTGTGTCCCATAGGACACGTCCGGGTCTACATAGAGTCCAGTAGGACACCTCCGGGTCTACATAGAGTCCAGTAGGACACCTCCGGGTCTACATAGAGTCCAGTAGGACACCTCCGGGTCTACGTTGTGTCCCATAGGACACGTCCGGGTCTACATAGAGTCCAGTAGGACACCTCCGGGTCTACATAGAGTCCAGTAGGACACCTCCGGGTCTACGTTGTGTCCCATAGGACACGTCCGGGTCTACATAGAGTCCAGTAGGACACCTCCGGGTCTACATAGAGTCCAGTAGGACACGTCCGGGTATACGTAAGACACCTCCGGGTCTACGTGAGACGGCATATAATTTATACGGAGGACTGGTTCGGTCCAGTCAGTTTGTTCTGACGTCATAATCACTTCAGTCAGAGAATCAATAAGTTCCTTTATCTGAACATCTCATGATGTCAGACGGATTGATTGATCAGTGATTGGCTGCACCAGGACCTGTCGATTTCTAAGTTTGTCTCCTTTCAGAACTCATGAGATCTGGAGCCGAACCGGAACCAGGGAGACCGGATCTGGGACTGAACCAGAACCAGGGAGACCGGATCTGGGACTGAACCAGAACCAGGGAGACCGGATCTGGGACTGAACCAGAACCAGGGAGACCGGATCTGGGACTGAACCGGAGCCAGGGGGACTGGATCTGAAACTGACCCGGAGCCAGGGGGACTAGATCTGAAACTGACCCAGAGCCAGGGGGACTAGATCTGAAACTGACCCGGAGCCAGGGGGACTAGATCTGAAACTGACCCAGAGCCAGGGGGACTAGATCTGAAACTGACCCGGAGCCAGGGGGACTAGATCTGAAACTGACCCGGAGCCAGGGGGACTAGATCTGAAACTGACCCAGAGCCAGGGGGACTAGATCTGAAACTGACCCGGAGCCAGGGGGACTAGATCTGAAACTGACCCAGAGCCAGGGGGACTAGATCTGAAACTGACCCGGAGCCAGGGGGACTAGATCTGAAACTGAACCGGAGCCAGGGGGACTAGATCTGAAACTGACCCGGAGCCAGGGGGACTAGATCTGAAACTGAACCGGAGCCAGGGGGACTAGATCTGAAACTGAACCGGAGCCAGGGGGACTAGATCTGAAACTGAACCGGAGCCAGGGGGACTAGATCTGGAACTGAACTGGAACCAGGGAGACCGGATCTGGGATTTAACCGGAGCCAGGGGGACTAGATCTGAAACTGAACCGGAGCCAGGGGGACTAGATCTGAAACTGAACCGGAGCCAGGGGGACTAGATCTGAAACTGAACCGGAGCCAGGGGGACTAGATCTGAAACTGAACCGGAGCCAGGGGGACTAGATCTGAAACTGAACCGGAGCCAGGGGGACTAGATCTGGAACTGAACTGGAACCAGGGAGACCGGATCTGGGATTTAACCGGAGCCAGGGGGACTAGATCTGAAACTGAACCGGAGCCAGGGGGACTAGATCTGAAACTGAACCGGAGCCAGGGGGACTAGATCTGAAACTGAACCGGAGCCAGGGGGACTAGATCTGGAACTGAACTGGAACCAGGGAGACCGGATCTGGGATTTAACCGGAGCCAGGGGGACTAGATCTGAAACTGAACCGGAGCCAGGGGGACTAGATCTGGGACTGAACCGGAACCAGGGAGACCGGATCTGGGACTGAACCGGAACCAGGGAGACCGGATCTGGGACTGAACCAGAGCCAGGGGGACTAGATCTGAAACTGACCCGGAGCCAGGGGGACTAGATCTGAAACTGAACCGGAGCCAGGGGGACTAGATCTGAAACTGAACCGGAGCCAGGGGGACTAGATCTGGGACTGAACTGGAACCAGGGAGACCGGATCTGGGATTTAACCGGAGCCAGGGGGACTAGATCTAGAACTTAAAAAGAGCCAGGGGGACCGGATCAGGGACTGACCGGGACTCTACCGGGACCGGGACTCTACGTAGGACACGTCCGGGTCTACGTAGAGTCCCGTAGGACACGCCCGGGTCTACGTAGAGTCTGTAGGACACGCCCGGGTCTATGTAGAGTCTGTAGGACACGTCCGGGTTTACGTAGAATCCTGTAAGACACCTCAAGGTCTACGTAGAGTCCCTGCAGACACCAGGTTGCTACGGCAACAATGGACGTTTTGCCTTGCCATGTTCTGGAAATCGAGCAGTTTTCCAAAAAGTCGAAGAGGAAACGCAGCCAATAAACAGGGAGTGCTGGTGGACAGGTACACCGGGAGGGACATGCCGCCTCACCTGGACATCTCTGCTACGACTCACCGATAGTCGGGATGGTGGTGACGATCTCTCCCAGCTTCAGTTTGTACAGGATGGTGGTTTTTCCAGCCGCATCCAGTCCCACTGCAACCCGGACAGAAAACCATTAAACCCTTTGAAACCATTAAAACCAGATAAAACAACTTTAAACAAAACCAGAAAAATCAGAAATGTCGTTCAGAGACAGAAATCTGGAATTGCACAAAGTTCCTGGTGAAGTAAACCTGCTTAGAATGTTAGCATCCGGTGGCTACCAACGTTTGCTTAGCCTGTTAACATTCGGTGGCTAACACCGTTAGCTTAGCCTGTTAGCATCCGTTAGCTAACACCGTTAGCTTAACCTGTTAGCATCCATACAGTCTATGCTACCACCGTCAGCTTAGCCTGTTAGCATTCGGTAGCTAACACCGTTAGCTTAGCCTGTTAGCAACCGGTTGCTACCACCGTTGGCTTAGCCTGTTAGCATCCGGTGGCTACCACCGTTAGCTTAGCCTGTTAGCTCCTACTGTCATATTGACAATAAGGCGGACCCACTTCGACCGGTCCAGTTTCAGTGAAGGGAAATAAACCCATCCGGTCCGTTTAGAGAAGCGGACAGTCGGTCCAGGGTCTCCACCGGTCCCTGGCCGGTCGGATCGGGGCTACCTAGCCCAGCCGCAGCGCTCACCCATCAGTATCCTCATCTGCTTCTTCCCAAACAGCTTGGAGAACAGAGACGAGATGGTCAGACCCATGATGGACGCAGTTCCGGCGGGGCGGAGGGACTTGGCGGCGGGGGTGCGGGTCTTCGGTCCGGACAAGCTGTTGCCAAAGCCGGGAAAAGAAGAGCAGTCTGTGAGCGCAGCTCCTCCTCGGTGCCACGTCCAGGCCAACTCGGAGCAAATGACGTCACTGCCTGTTGCCACGTCCAGGCCAACTCGGAGCAAATGACGTCACTGCCTGTTAACGCCACACAGCACAGTGCTGCGTTTGAGTTTCACGAAAAAAATCGTAAATTTGTAGTAAATGAGTTTAAATAAAGTTTCACAGTTGAATTTTAAATGTCCGAATCCTTGACTGTCTGTAGAAAATGTTTTATTCTGTTTTCAACATCCCAAAATAATGACAAGTTTTACGATAACCTTTTCTGTTTTCAGTGTTACGTCATAGTTCATGAAAGGTAAGGAAATGTATGAAATGTCTGCGATTCAAGTCAGACTCAGCCATCATAAAGGCTGGAAACTGTTAATTTTATGTGAATCTGTAGCTTTTTAACGACATAAGTCACTGTGTTGTATCTGTTTGCTGCTCAATAAATATTTCTAAAAAATGTTTAGAAGAACAGGAAGCAACAAGTTCCGTCTCTCCGTCAGCTGTCCCCTCCTGGAGGAAGCAGGAAACGCAAATGTCTTTGAACGCAACCTTCAGGTCCTTCCTCCTGTCGCTCTTCCACTTCCGGAGTGGAGAACATGGCGGCCGCTGAGGGTTTCCAGACATCGGCAGGTGCGCGTGACCTGAGCGCGTGGGAGCGTAACCTGCGCGTGAAGTATTAAGGTAAGAACCGGTTTAAACCGGCATATAATTTATACGGAGGACTGGTTCGGTCCAGTCAGTTTGTTCTGACGTCATAATCACTTCAGTCAGAGAATCAATAAGTTCCTTTATCTGAACATCTCATGACGTCAGACGGATTGATTGATCAGTGATTGGCTGCACCAGGACCTGTCGATTTCTAAGTTTGTCTCCTTTCAGAACTCATGAGATCTGGAGCCGAACCGGAACCAGGGAGACCGGATCTGGGACTGAACCAGAACCAGGGAGACCGGATCTGGGACTGAACCGGAGCCAGGGGGACTAGATCTGGAACTGAACTGGAACCAGGGAGACCGGATCTGGGATTTAACCGGAGCCAGGGGGACTAGATCTAGAACTTAAAAAGAGCCAGGGGGACCGGATCAGGGACTGACCATATCAGAATCAGGTGGCCTGGTATGGAGAAGTTCGGGATGAGTTTCGGAGGCGGTCCCAGCAGGAAGGAGCTGCTGGACACCATCGAGTCCCAGACGAAGCAGTTGGTCCAGTACCAGACGCGGTTTAAGGATGTAGTCCGGGCCTACAAGAGTCTCCTGAAGGAGAAGGAGGCTCTTGAGGCCAGTTTGAAGATTCTGACCGTGACCCAGTATGTGGACCTGGACCAGCAGGGTCTGCCGTCCTATGGCGGAGCAGAACTCCCAGAGGACGGGGCCTCGTTGAACAGCGGGGACAGCGTAGACACCACAGCATCTGTGGAGCCACCTGCTGAGACTGCCAAGGCGGACCAGAGTGATGAGGACCAGGGATGTGTAGGACCAACGTCCAGGTCCATGGTAAGTCTCAAATGGCACCAGACCCGGTTGTGACGTAGCAGTTTTGGGTAACCTGACCTGGTCTTGATGTAGCGGTCGAGGGTCACCTGGCCCTGTCTTGACAAGGCGTATCGGTCTAGGATCACCTGGCCCTGTCATGACGTAGCGGTCTAGGATCACCGTACCTAGTCTTGACGTGGCGTACCGGTCTAGGGTCACCTGGCCCGGTCTTGACGTGACGTAACGGCCTAGGATCACCTGGCCCTGTCGTGAGGTAGCGGTCTAGGATCATCGTACCCAGTCTTGACGTGATGTAGTGGTCTAGGATCACCTGGCCCTGTCGTGACATAGCGGTCTAGGGTCAGCTGGCCCAGTCTTGATGTGACGTAGCGGTCTAGGATCACCTGGCCCAGTCTTGACGTGAGGTAGCGGTCGAGGATCACCTGGCCCTGTCGTGACGAAGGGGCTTAGGATCACCTGGCCCTGTCGTGACGCAGCGGTCTAGGATCACCTTGCCCAGTCTTGACGTGACGTATCGGCCTAGGATCACCTGGCCCAGTCTTGACGTGACGTAGCGGTCTAGGATCACCTGGCCCAGTTTTGACGTGACGTAGCGGTCTAGGATCACCTGGCCCTGTCGTGACGTAGCAATCTAGGATAACCTGGCCCAGTCTTGACATGACGTAGCGGTCTAGGATCACCTGGCCCTGTCGTGACGTAGCGGTCTAGGATCACCATACCCAGTCTTGACGTGACGTAGCAGTCTTGGATCACCTGGCCCAGTCTTGACATAGCAGCCGAGGATCACCTGGCCCAGTCTTGACGTGACGTAGCAGCCGAGGATCACCTGGCCCAGTCTTGACGTGACGTAGCAGACTAACATCACCTTGTGGCGACGTAGCGGTCTAGGATCAACTGGCCCAGTCTTGACATAGCAGCCGAGGATCACCTGGCCCCGTCTTGACGTGACGTAGCAGCCGAGGATCACCTTGCCCAGTCTCGACGTAGCAGTCTAGGGTCACCTGGTCAGTTTGTAACATGAAGTAGCGGTCTAGGGTCACCTGGCCAGTTTGTAACATGAAGTAGCGGTCTAGGGTCACCTGGCCCGGTCTTGACGTGACGTAGCAGTCTAGGATAACCTGGCCCTGTCGTGACGTAGCGGTCTAGGATCACCGTACCCAGTCTTGACGTGACGTAGCGGTCTAGGATAACCTGGCCCTGTCGTGACGTAGCGGTCTAGGATCACCGTACCCAGTCTTGATGTGACGTAGCGGTCTAGAGTCACCTGGCCCAGTCTTGACCTGACGTAGTGGTCTAGGATCACCTGGCCCTGTTGTGACGTAGCGGTCTAGGATCACCTGGCCCAGTCTTGACGTAGCAGCCGAGGATCACCTGGCCCTGTCGTGACGTAGCGGTCTAGAATCACCTGGCCCAGTCTTGACGCGAAGTAGCGGTCTAAGGTCACCTGACACAGTCATGACTGGACAAAGTGGCCTAGGGTCACCTGGACCAGTCTTGACGTGATGTAGCAGCCTGGGATCACCTGGCCCTGTCGTGACGTAGCGATCTAGGATCACCTGAACCGGTTTGACATAACGTAGCAGTCTAGGATCATCTGGCCCACTCTTGACGTGACATAGCAGCCGAGGATCACCTGGCCCTGTGGTGACGTAGCGGTCTAGGATCACCTTGCCCAGTCTTGACGTAGCAGTCTAGGGTCACCTGGCCAGTTTGTAACATGAAGTAGCGGTCTAGGATTACCTGGCCCAGTCTTGACATGACATAGCGGTCTAGGATCACCTGGCCCTGTCGTAACGTAGCGGTCGAGGATCACTTGGCCCAGTCTTGACGTAGCGGTCTAGGATCACCTGGCCTGGTCTTGACGTGACGTAGCAGTCTAGGATCATCTGGCCCACTCTTGACGTGACATAGCAGCCGAGGATCACCTGGCCCTGTGGTGACGTAGCGGTCTAGGATCACCTTGCCCAGTCTTGACGTAGCAGTCTAGGGTCACCTGGCCAGTTTGTAACATGAAGTAGCGGTCTAGGGTCACCTGGCCCAGTCTTGACGTGACGTAGTGGTCTCCGATCATCTGTCCCAGTCTTGACGTGACGTAGCAGTCTAGAGTCACCTGGCCCAGTCTTGACCTGACGTAGTGGTCTAGGATCACCTGGCCCTGTTGTGACGTAGCGGTCTAGGATCACCTGGCCCAGTCTTGACGTAGCAGCCGAGGATCACCTGGCCCTGTCGTGACGTAGCGGTCTAGAATCACCTGGCCCAGTCTTGACGCGAAGTAGCGGTCTAAGGTCACCTGACACAGTCATGACTGGACAAAGTGGCCTAGGGTCACCTGGACCAGTCTTGACGTGATGTAGCAGCCTGGGATCACCTGGCCCTGTCGTGACGTAGCGATCTAGGATCACCTGAACCGGTTTGACATAACGTAGCAGTCTAGGATCATCTGGCCCACTCTTGACGTGACATAGCAGCCGAGGATCACCTGGCCCTGTGGTGACGTAGCGGTCTAGGATCACCTTGCCCAGTCTTGACGTAGCAGTCTAGGGTCACCTGGCCAGTTTGTAACATGAAGTAGCGGTCTAGGATTACCTGGCCCAGTCTTGACATGACATAGCGGTCTAGGATCACCTGGCCCTGTCGTAACGTAGCGGTCGAGGATCACTTGGCCCAGTCTTGACGTAGCGGTCTAGGATCACCTGGCCTGGTCTTGACGTGACGTAGCAGTCTAGGATCATCTGGCCCACTCTTGACGTGACATAGCAGCCGAGGATCACCTGGCCCTGTGGTGACGTAGCGGTCTAGGATCACCTTGCCCAGTCTTGACGTAGCAGTCTAGGGTCACCTGGCCAGTTTGTAACATGAAGTAGCGGTCTAGGGTCACCTGGCCCAGTCTTGACGTGACGTAGCAGTCTAGAGTCACCTGGCCCAGTCTTGACCTGACGTAGTGGTCTCCGATCATCTGTCCCAGTCTTGACGTGACGTAGCAGTCTAGAGTCACCTGGCCCAGTCTTGACCTGACGAAGCAGACTAAGATCACCTGGCCCAGCCTTGACGTGACATAGCGGTCGAGGATTACCTGGCCCAGTCTTGACGTGACGTAGCGGTCTAGGATCACCTGGCCGTGTCGTGATGTAGCGGCTTAGGATCACCTGGCCCAGTTTTGACGTGACGTAGCAGTCTAGGGTCACCTGGCCAGTTTGTAACATGAAGTAGTGGTCTAGGGTCACCTGGCCCAGTCTTGAAGTGACGTAGCAGTCTAGGGTCACCCGTTCCAGTCTTGACCTGACGTAGCTGTCTAGGATCACCCAGCCCAGTCTTGACCTGACGTAGCGGTCGAGGATCACCTTGCCCAGTCTTGACGTAGCAGTCTTGGGTCACCTGGTCAGTTTTATAACATGAAGTAGCGGTCTAGGGTCACCTGGCCCGGTCTTGACGTGACGTAGCAGTCTAGGGTCACCTGGCCCTGTCGTGACGTAGCGGTCTAGGATCAGCGTACCCAGTCTTGACGTGACGTAGCACTCTAGAGTCACCTGGCCCAGTCTTGAACCTGACGTAGGGGTCGAGGATCACCTGGCCCAGTATTGACGTGACGAAGCAGACTTAAGATCACCTGGCCCATTCTTGACGTGACGTAGCGGTCGAGGATCACCGTACCCAGTCTTGACGTGATGTAGCGGTCTAGGATTACCTGGCCCAGTCTTGACATGACATAGCGGTCTAGGATCACCTGGCCCTGTCGTAACGTAGCAGTCGAGGATCACTTGGCCCAGTCTTGACGTAGCGGTCTAGGATCACCTGGCCTGGTCTTGACGTGACGTAGCAGTCTAGGGTCACCTGGCCCAGTCTTGACGTGACGCAGCAATCTAGGATCACCTGGCCCAGTCTTGACATGGCGTAGCGGGCTAGGATCACCTAGCCCTGTCATGATGTAGCGGCTTAGGATCACCTAGCCCTGTCGTGACGTGACATAGCAGCCGAGGATCACCTGGCCCAGTCTTGACGTGACAAAGCAGCCGAGGATCACCTGGCCCAGTTTTGACGTGACATAGCGGTCTAACATCACCTGGCCCTGTGGTGACATAGCGGTCTAGGGTCACCTGGCCCAGTCTTGACGTGACGTAGCAGTTTAGGATCACCTGGCCCAGTCTTGACATGGCGTAGCGGGCTAGGATCACCTAGCCCTGTCATGATGTAGCGGCTTAGGATCACCTAGCCCTGTCGTGACGTGACATAGCAGCCGAGGGTCACCTGGCCCAGTCTGGACGTGACAAAGCAGCCGAGGATCACCTGGCCCAGATTTGACGTGACATAGCGGTCTAACATCACCTGGCCCTGTGGTGACGTAGCGGTCTAGGATCACCTGGCCTAGTCTGACCCAGTATGTGGACCTGAACCAGCAGGGTCTGCCATCCTCTGGCGGAGCAGAACTCCCAGAGGACGGGTCCTCGTTGAACAGCGGGGTCAGCGTAGACACCACAGCATCTGTGGAGCCACCTGCTGAGACTGCCAAGGCGGACCAGAGCGATGAGGACCAGGGATGTGTAGGACCAACGTCCAGGTCCATGGTAAGTCTCAAATAGCACCAGACCTGGTTGTGACGTAGCAGTTTGGGGTAACCTGACCCGGTCTTGACGTAGCGGTCGAGGGTCACCTGGCCCTGTCTTGACAAGGCGTAGCGGTATAGGATCACCTGGCCCTGTTGTGACGTGACGTAGCAGTCTAGGATCACCTGGCCCTGTCGTGACGTAGCGGTCTAGGATCACCGCACCCAGTCTTGACGTGACGTAGCGGTCTAGGGTCACCTGGCCCTGTTGTGACGTGACGTAGCAGTCTAGGATCACCTGGCCCTGTCGTGACGTAGCGATCTAGGATCAACTGACCCAGTCTTGACGACACGTAGCAGTCTAGGATCACCTGGCCCAGTCTTGACGACACGTAGCAGTCTAGGATCACCTGGCCCTGTTGTAGCGATCTAGGATCAACTGACCCAGTCTTGACGACACGTAGCAGTCTAGGATCACCTGGCCCAGTCTTGACGACACGTAGCAGTCTAGGATCACCTGGCCCTGTTGTAGCGATCTAGGATCAACTGACCCAGTCTTGACGTCACGTAGCAGTCTAGGATCACCTGGCCCAGTCTTGACGACACGTAGCAGTCTAGGATCACCTGGCCCTGTTGTAGCGATCTAGGATCAACTGACCCAGTCTTGACGTCACGTAGCAGTCTAGGATCACCTGGCCCAGTCTTGACGACACGTAGCAGTCTAGGATCACCTGGCCCTGTTGTAGCGATCTAGGATCAACTGACCCAGTCTTGACGTGACGTAGCGGTCTAGGATCACCTGGCCCAATCTTGACGTAGCAGTCTAGGATCACCTGGCCCGGTCTTGACGTAGCGGTCTAGGATCACCTGGCCCAATCTTGACGTAGCGATCTAGGATCACCAGGCCCGGTCTTGACGTGACGTAGCGGTCTAAGGTCACCGGACGGCCTAGGGTCACCTGGCCCAGTCTTGACGTGACGTAGCAGCCTGGGATCACCTGGCCCTGTCGTGACGTGGCGATCTAGGATCACCAGGCCCGGTCTTGACGTGACGTAGCGGTCTAAGGTCACCGGACGGCCTAGGGTCACCTGGCCCAGTCTTGACGTGACGTAGCAGCCTGGGATCACCTGGCCCTGTCGTGACGTGGCGATCTAGGATCACCTGACCCGGTCTTGACGTGACATAGCGGTCTAGGATCTCTTGGACCTGTGGTGACATAGTGGTCTAGGGTCGCCTGGCCCAGTCTTGATGTGACGTAGTGGTCTAGGATCACCTGGCCCTGTTGTAGCGATCTAGGATCAACTGACCCGGTCTTGATGTCACGTAGCAGTCTAGGATCACCTGGCCCAGTCTTGACGACACGTAGCAGTCTAGGATCACCTGGCCCAGTCTTGACGACACGTAGCAGTCTAGGATCACCTGGCCCTGTTGTAGCGATCTAGGATCAACTGACCCAGTCTTGACGTCACGTAGCAGTCTAGGATCACCTGGCCCAGTCTTGACGACACGTAGCAGTCTAGGATCAACTGACCCAGTCTTGACGTCACGTAGCAGTCTAGGATCACCTGGCCCAGTCTTGACGACACGTAGCAGTCTAGGATCAACTGACCCAGTCTTGACGTGACGTAGCGGTCTAGGATCACCTGGCCCAATCTTGACGTAGCAGTCTAGGATCACCTGGCCCGGTCTTGACGTTGCGGTCTAGGGTCTCCTGACATTTTCATGTGGTCTCTGCAGTTGCTGCAGTCGGAGTCTGAAGCAGAAGGCAGTGGCGTGGAGGCGGAGCATCAGCAGCCCATGGCCCCGCCCAGCGCAGAGGCAGAGCGCCGCATCGCCCAGCTGAAAAGCCAACTGAGCACGCTCACCGGAGCACTGGCCACGGTGACGCAGGAGAAGTCTCGGATGGAGGCAAGTTTCCAGGCCGACAAGCGGCAGCTGAAGCAGGAGCTGGAGGACCTGCAGGAGCACCTGGTCGCCGTGACGACGCAGAAGGACGCGGAGCTGCGCATGACGCAGCATCAGCTGGCAGAGAGCCGCGCTCGCGTCATCACGCAGCAGCACGAGCGCGAGCAGGAGCAGATCCACCACGCCCAGCAGCTCCAGGAGCTCCAGAGGATCCTGCAGCAGGAGCGGCAGGATGCAGACCTGCGCCTGCAGGCCGCCGCCGCAGACCGGGGTGCGGAGTCTGAGCTGCACCTCAGCCTGGCGCGAGAACAGAGGGACGAGCTGAGGAGGCGGCTGCAGGCCGCCGAGGAGGACCGGCAAAGATCAGATCCCAGACTGGAGGAGGTGCAGCGAGAACTGCTGGAGCTGAAGAACCAGTTTCACAACCAGATCCAGATGGAGACCCGCAAGGTGAGACCAGACCTGAACCAGACCAGAACCTGAATCTGAACCTGAATCTGAACAAGAACCAGAACCAGAACCACAACCTGAACCAGACCTGAACCTGAACCTGAACCTGAACCTTAACCAGAACCAGAACCAGAACTAGACCAGAATCTGAACCAGAACCAAAGCCTGAACCTGAACCTGAACCTGAACCTGAATCTGAACCTGAACCTGATCCTGAATCTGAACAAGAACCAGAACCAGACCAGAACCACAACCTGAACCAGACCTGAACCTGAACCTTAACCAGAACCTGAACCAGAACCAGAACTAGACCAGAATCTGAACCAGAACAGAACCAGAACCTGACCCTGACCTGAACCTGACCAGAACCAGACCAGAACCTGAACCAGACCAGACCAGAACCAGAACCAGACCAGAACCTGAACCTAAACAGAATCAAAACCTGAACCTGAACCAGACCAGACCAGAACCAAACCAGAACCAGAACCAGAACCAAAACCTGTACCGGAACCAAAACCTGAACCTGACCAGAACCTGCACAGAGCCAAAACCTGAACCAGAACCAGAACCAGAACCACAACCTGAACCAGAACCAGAACAGAACCAGAACCAGATCAGAAGCTGAACCTGAACCTGAACCAGAACCAGACCAGAACCAGACCAGAACCAAAACCAGAACCAGACCAGAATCTGAACCAGAACCAGACCAGAACCTGAACCAGAACCAGAACCAGACCAGAATCTGAACCAGAACCAGACCAGAACCTGAACCTGAACTTGAACCAGAACCAGAACCAAAACCAGAACCTGAACCAGAATCTGAATCAGAACCTGAACCTTAACCAAAACCAGAACCAGAACCAGAACCAGACCAGAATCTGAACCAGAACCAGACCAGAACCTGAACCTGAACCTGAACTTGAACCAGAACCAAAACCAGAACCTGAACCAGAATCTGAATCAGAACCTGAACCTTAACCAAAACCAGAACCAGGACCAGAACCAGACCTGAACCTGAATCTGAACCAGAACCAGGTCCACCTTTTACTAGTCTGGAGGTTTTTAATGGCCGGATTTGGCAAAGGGATCAGGTCCCGTGGTTGGGGAACCAGATAGTGGACCTGGACTATGGACCCGGACCCGGGCTGTGGACCCGGACCTGACCCGGTCTCTGCTGTGTTGCAGGCGTGTGAGGCGGAGGAGCGTGCACGTGAGCGTGCCCAGGCTGCAGAGAACCGGGTGGCGGATCTGGAGCAGCGGGTCTCGGAGCTGTCGGACCTGCTCGGGTCCTGCGAGAAGGCCCGGCAACGAGACCAGCAGGTGGCTCAGAGACTCCGGGACCGGATCCTGCAGCTGGACCTGGAGAACAAAAGCCTGGCGGCGGCGGCGGCATCCAGGAGGACGTCTGGCGGTCTGGACGAGTCCCAGCTGGACGTCGGCGTCCTGAAGGAACGGCTGCAGAACATCAAGAAGCTGCTGCTGCTGGCGGCCCAGAAGAACCCGGACCAGAACCTCCTGGACCCGACCGACACGGAGCTGGACCAGGATAAAGTTCTGGTCTACCAGCAGGAGCTTCGGCAGGTGAGGGAGGAGTTTGAGCGCTACAAGGTGCGTGCGCAGGTGGTCCTGAAGAACAAGAACGCCAAAGATGGCAGCCAGGCCAAGGAGCTGGAGGAGGTGCGGGACCAGCTGGGGGAGCTGCGGGAGAAGTACATCACGCTGCGCCTCCAGAGCGACCAGGCCGAGGAGCGCCACCGCCACCAGCTGGACGAGCAGCAGCAGCAGGCCGCGGCGCTGCAGCACGCCAACCGGCAGGAAGCAGAGCGGGCGGCGGCGCTGCACCGCGACGAGCTGCTGCGTCTGGAGGCGGAGCTTCACAAGCAGAGGGAGCGCACCATGGCGCTGCTGGAGGAGAAGGACCGCGACCTCCAGCGACTGCGCGCCGCCATTCCAGTTGGCGACCGCCAGGAACCCGCCGACGCGGCGCAGGACGACCCTGCCGACGCGGACGGTGTTGGACAGGCCTTGCGGCGGGTCGCGCCCCCCGAGTCCACGCTGCTGCTGTACGCCGAGCAGCTGGCGCGCAAGGAGGTGGAGGCGGGCGCGCTGCGGCGCCACAAACACCGCCTGGAGGACGACCTCCATCAGCTGCAGGCAAAGCTGCTCGCCAACGCCGAGCGCCACGACGAGGAGCAGGCGGAGCTCCAGGCCCGGCTCGATAAGATGGTCCGGGACCAGAACCGGGAGGGGGCCAACATGGAGTACCTGAAGAACATCGTGTACCGCTTCCTGACGCTGCAGGACGCCAGTGGGCGGCGCCAGACGCTGGGCGCCATCTTGACCATCCTCCACTTCAGTCCGCAGGAGAAGCAGCACGTCCTGAGGCAGCAGGGGGCCACCTGGTGGGGCCCGGGGCCCAGGTGAGACCCGCTGGACCCGGGTCGGAACCGCCGGAAGGACCCGGGTCGGGTCGGAACCGCCGGAGGGACCCACCGCCGGAGGGACCCGGGTCGGGTCGGAACCGCCGGAGGGACCCGGGTCGGGTCGGAACCGCCGGAGGGACCCGGGTCGGAACCGCCGGAAGGACCCGGGTCGGAACCGCCGGAGGGACCCACCGCCGGAAGGACACGGGTCGGGTCGGAACCGCCGGAAGGACCCGGGTCGGAACCGCCGGAGGGACCCACCGCCGGAAGGACACGGGTCGGGTCGGAACCGCCGGAAGGACCCGGGTCGGGTCGGAACCGCCGGAGGGACCCACCGCCGGAAGGACCCGGGTCGGGTCGGAACCGCCGGAAGGACCCGGGTCGGGTCGGAACCACCGGAGGGACCCACCGCTGGAAGGACCCGGGTCGGGTCGGAACCGCCGGAGGGACCCACCGCCGGAAGGACCCGGGTCGGGTCGGAACCGCCGGAGGGACCCACCGCCGGAAGGACCCGGGTCGGGTCGGAACCGCCGGAGGGACCCACCGCTGGAAGGACCCGGGTCGGGTCGGAACCGCCGGAGGGACCCACCGCCGGAAGGACCCGGGTCGGGTCGGAACCGCCGGAGGGACCCTCCCGGTGGGTTCTGGGTAAAACCTGTTTCTTCTGTTGATTTTCTGACATTAAACAGAATTGGGTGCTTCGTGTTTCTTTGTTCTTCTGAAGCAGCTGGAAAAGTATTGATCGCTGATCGATCAGTTATTGCTCAGCGATTCTCTCACCAGACATGGTTGCATCAACTTTTATTGTCAAAACAAATTATTTTAATGACAACTGGGACCCGTCCACCAGAACCAGGTCCAGGGTTTAGTGAAGAACCGTCTGCAGGTCTTCTGGCAGCGATCCAACCACGGAGTCGATGAAACTCTCCAGTTTCTGTAGAACGCCATCTTTGATTTGCAGCTGCTGCCTGCGAGCTCCGATCTGGTAAACAACAACAGGTAAACAACGGGTAAACAGGAAGTCTGCGGCAGGTAAACAGGAAATTACTGCAGGTAAACAGGGAGTCTACTGCAGGTAAACAGGGAGTCTGCAGCAGGTAAACAGGAAATCTGCGGCAGGTAAACAGGAAATCTGCGGCAGGTAAACAGGAAGTCTACAGCAGGTAAACAGGAAATTACTGCAGGTAAACAGGGAGTCTACTGCAGGTAAACAGGAAATCTGCGGCAGGTAAACAGGAAGTCTACAGCAGGTAAACAGGAAATCTACCGCAGGTAAACAGAAAATCTACAGCAGGTAAACAGGAAGTCTGCGGCAGGTAAACAGAAAATCTACAGCAGGTAAACAGGAAGTCTGCGGCAGGTAAACAGGGAGTCTACGGCAGGTAAACAGGGAGTCTGCGGCAGGTAAACAGGAAATCTGCGGCAGGTAAACAGGAAGTCTACGGCAGGTAAACGGAGTCTGCGGCAGGTAAACAGGAAATCTACTGCAGGTAAACAGGAAGTCTGCGACAGGTAAACAGGAAATTACTGCAGGTAAACAGGAAGTCTACAGCAGGTAAACAGGAAGTCTGCCGCAGGTAAACAGAAAATCTACAGCAGGTAAACAGGAAGTCTGCAGCAGGTAAACAGGAAGTCTACCGCAGGTAAACAGAAAATCTACAGCAGGTAAACAGGAAGTCTACCGCAGGTAAACAGAAAATCTACTGCAGGTAAACAGGAAGTCTACAGCAGGTAAACGGGGAGTCTACCGCAGGTAAACAGAAAATCTACAGCAGGTAAACAGGAAGTCTACCGCAGGTAAACAGAAAATCTACTGCAGGTAAACAGGAAGTCTACTGCAGGTAAACAGGAAGTCTACCGCAGGTAAACGGGGAGTCTACCGCAGGTAAACGGGAAGTCTACCGCAGGTAAACAGGAAGTCTGCGGCAGGTAAACAGGAAATTACTGCAGGTAAACAGGAAGTCTGCGGCAGGTAAACAGGAAATCTACCGCAGGTAAACAGGAAGTCTACGGCAGGTAAACAGGAAGTCTGCAGCAGGTAAACAGGAAATCTACCGCAGGTAAACAGGAAGTCTACCGCAGGTAAACAGGAAGTCTGCCGCAGGTAAACAGGAAGTCTACCGCAGGTAAACAGGAAGTCTGCGGCAGGTAAACAGGAAATCTACTGCAGGTAAACAGGAAGTCTGCGGCAGGTAAACAGGAAATCTACGGCAGGTAAACAGGAAATCTACAGCAGGTAAACAGGAAGTCTACCGCAGGTAAACAGGAAGTCTACCGCAGGTAAACAGGAAGTCATCGGCAGGTAAACAGGAAATCTACAGCAGGTAAACAGGAAGTCTGCGGCAGGTAAACAGGAAGTCTGCAGCAGGTAAACAGGATATCTACAGCAGGTAAACACGAAGTCTGCGGCAGGTAAACAGGAAATTACTGCAGGTAAACAGGAAGTCTGCAGCAGGTAAACAGGATATCTACGGCAGGTAAACAGGAAATCTACTGCAGGTAAACAGGAAATCTACAGCAGGTAAACAGGAAGTCTGCGGCAGGTAAACAGGAAGTCTGCGGCAGGTAAACAGGAAGTCTGCGGCAGGTAAACAGGAAATCTACGGCAGGTAAACAGGAAGTCTGCGGCAGGTAAACAGGAAGTCTACGGCAGGTAAACAGGAAGTCTACGGCAGGTAAACAGGAAATCTACCGCAGGTAAATAGGAAGTCTACCGCAGGTAAACAGGAAGTCTACCGCAGGTAAACAGGAAATCTACAGCAGGTAAACAGGAAATCTACAGCAGGTAAACAGGAAATCTACAGCAGGTAAACAGGAAATCTACCGCAGGTAAATAGGAAGTCTACCGCAGGTAAACAGGAAGTCTACGGCAGGTAAACAGGAAGTCTACAGCAGGTAAACAGGAAGTCTACCGCAGGTAAACAGGAAGTCTGCGGCAGGTAAACAGGATATCTACAGCAGGTAAACAGGAAGTCTGCGGCAGGTAAACAGGAAGTCTGCAGCAGGTAAACAGGATATCTACCGCAGGTAAACAGGAAGTCTGCGGCAGGTAAACAGGAAGTCTGCGGCAGGTAAACAGGAAATTACTGCAGGTAAACAGGAAGTCTGCAGCAGGTAAACAGGATATCTACGGCAGGTAAACAGGAAGTCTACGGCAGGTAAACAGGAAGTCTACTGCAGGTAAACAGGAAGTCTGCAGCAGGTAAACAGGAAATCTACAGCAGGTAAACAGGAAGTCTACGGCAGGTAAACAGGAAGTCTACTGCAGGTAAACAGGAAGTCTGCAGCAGGTAAACAGGAAATCTACAGCAGGTAAACAGGAAATCTACGGCAGGTAAACAGGAAATCTACCGCAGGTAAACAGGAAATCTACTGCAGGTAAACAGGAAATCTACAGCAGGTAAACAGGAAATCTACAGCAGGTAAACAGGAAGTCTACCGCAGGTAAACAGGAAATCTACTGCAGGTAACATGTTTATTTCTGTTGTGAAATTGGTCTTTTTAACATGGGAGTCTATGGGGTTCGCTGTTATCAGCCCCTAGTGGATGAAGGGGGAACTGCAGGTTGTGCCACTTCCGCATCGGCATCCTCATTTTACCGCCGGAGGTTGCTAATTGGATGGAACTGGTCCCTATGCTGCCCCCTGCTGGTGACTGGAACATGTGCGGCGGGACAAAAATGCAGTCGAGTTGTGAACAGACTCACAAGAGCCTGAAAAACTGAATAAATTGATATAAATATATTAAATATAGTTCTAAAGTTAGCAACAAGGCCTGGCTGTGCCTCAGTGTAAGTGGTGTACCAGAGAATTGTGCACTGACAAACGTTCCGCGATCAAATGCATTCATTTTTTGATGTGTTCATTTTAGTTAAATTACTTCACAGCAACTCAGGCGTTAAGGTGCAACCAGTAGAATAACCAGATGCATGTGAAGAAGAAAACGTGAGATAGTCGTGGTATTTAACACCTGGTGTTAAAAGTGTGCCGACGTTCTCCCTGTTAGTTCCCGTTTTTCCTGTTTCACCTGAACTCACCAGCTTCTCTCTGAGCTTCAGGATTAGATCTATAATCTCCACCTCAGACTTGTCTCTGGTCCAGCCCAGTAGGTCCTGCATAGGAAGCAGACCCTGGTCAGGGGGCAGGTGTGTTTCAGACAGGTAGATCTGGTCCAGGTGAGGGACTCACAGCATCACAGATCACCTCCAGGTGCAGACTCTCCAGTTTCTCCATCATCTCTCTGTGACGCTGACGATACCAGCCGTCAAAGTTTGGAGACCTGAAGAACTTCCTGAGACAACAGAGACAGGGCAAAGGTCACCTGCAGCCAGGAACAGTCACCCACCTGGACACCGGGACAGATGGGACATACCTGTAAAGACCCATCCAATCCCCTCTGAGTAGGGATGTGAGCTGAGGACCGGTGTGGTCCAGAGTGGACAGGAACTCTTCCTGACTGAAGGGACGAATCTGAGGAGGAGTCTGAACAGATGGAAACGGCCTGTAGTTGATGACATCACTGTGACCTCAGCAATCAAGAACCGCCTTCTGTTTACCTTAAACGGCGTCACGGATCTCTGCAGCGGCATGAGACCGGCCATGTAGCGCTCCTAGCAGACAGAAAGCCCTGTGATTGGCTGGCTCGTCATGATCTCATCACCTTACCATGATGTCATCACTTTATGATGTTGTCAACTGAGAAGTGAAACATTTACACCTGTCCAGGTTTTACCTGTCCTGGTCTCACCTCTCCAGTTTTTACCTGTCCTGGTCTCACCTCTCCAGGTTTTACCTGTCCTGGTCTCACCTCTCCAGGTTTTACCTGTCCTGGTCTCACCTCTCCAGGTTTTACCTGTCCTGGTCTCACCTCTCCAGGTTTTACCTGTCCTGGTCTCACCTCTCCAGGTTTTACCTGTCCTGGTCTCACCTCTCCAGTTTTTACCTGTCCTGGTCTCACCTCTCCAGGTTTTACCTGTCCTGGTCTCACCTCTCCAGGTTTTACCTGTCCTGGTCTCACCTCTCCAGGTTTTACCTGTCCTGGTCTCACCTCTCCAGGTTTTACCTGTCCTGGTCTCACCTCTCCAGGTTTTACCTGTCCTGGTCTCACCTCTCCAGGTTTTACCTGTCCTGGTCTCACCTCTCCAGGTTTTACCTGTCCTGGTCTCACCTCTCCAGGTTTTACCTGTCCTGGTCTCACATGTCCAGTTTTTACCTGTCCTGGTCTCACATGTCCAGTTTTTACCTGTCCTGGTCTCACCTCTCCAGGTTTTACCTGTCCTGGTCTCACCTCTCCAGGTTTTACCTGTCCTGGTCTCACATGTCCAGTTTTTACCTGTCCTGGTCTCACCTCTCCAGGTTTTACCTGTCCTGGTCTCACCTCTCCAGGTTTTACCTGTCCTGGTCTCACCTCTCCAGGTTTTACCTGTCCTGGTCTCACCTCTCCAGGTTTTACCTGTCCTGGTCTCACCTCTCCAGTTTTTACCTGTCCTGGTCTCACCTCTCCAGGTTTTACCTGTCCTGGTCTCACCTCTCCAGGTTTTACCTGTCCTGGTCTCACCTCTCCAGGTTTTACCTGTCCTGGTCTCACCTCTCCAGGTTTTACCTGTCCTGGTCTCACCTCTCCAGGTTTTACCTGTCCTGGTCTCACCTCTCCAGGTTTTACCTGTCCTGGTCTCACCTCTCCAGGTTTTACCTGTCCTGGTCTCACCTCTCCAGGTTTTACCTGTCCTGGTCTCACCTCTCCAGGTTTTACCTGTCCTGGTCTCACCTCTCCAGGTTTCACCTGTCCTGGTCTCACCTCTCCAGGTTTTACCTGTCCTGGTCTCACCTCTCCAGGTTTTACCTGTCCTGGTCTCACCTCTCCAGGTTTTACCTGTCCTGGTCTCACCTCTCCAGGTTTTACCTGTCCTGGTCTCACCTCTCCAGTTTTTACCTGTCCTGGTCTCACCTCTCCAGGTTTTACCTGTCCTGGTCTCACCTCTCCAGGTTTTACCTGTCCTGGTCTCACCTCTCCAGGTTTTACCTGTCCTGGTCTCACCTCTCCAGGTTTTACCTGTCCTGGTCTCACCTCTCCAGGTTTTACCTGTCCTGGTCTCACCTCTCCAGGTTTTACCTGTCCTGGTCTCACCTCTCCAGGTTTTACCTGTCCTGGTCTCACCTCTCCAGGTTTTACCTGTCCTGGTCTCACCTCTCCAGGTTTTACCTGTCCTGGTCTCACATGTCCAGTTTTTACCTGTCCTGGTCTCACATGTCCAGTTTTTACCTGTCCTGGTCTCACCTCTCCAGGTTTTACCTGTCCTGGTCTCACCTCTCCAGGTTTTACCTGTCCTGGTCTCACATGTCCAGTTTTTACCTGTCCTGGTCTCACCTCTCCAGGTTTTACCTGTCCTGGTCTCACCTCTCCAGGTTTTACCTGTCCTGGTCTCACCTCTCCAGGTTTTACCTGTCCTGGTCTCACCTCTCCAGGTTTTACCTGTCCTGGTCTCACCTCTCCAGGTTTTACCTGTCCTGGTCTCACCTCTCCAGGTTTTACCTGTCCTGGTCTCACATGTCCAGTTTTTACCTGTCCTGGTCTCACATGTCCAGTTTTTACCTGTCCTGGTCTCACCTCTCCAGGTTTTACCTGTCCTGGTCTCACCTCTCCAGGTTTTACCTGTCCTGGTCTCACCTCTCCAGTTTTTACCTGTCCTGGTCTCACATGTCCAGTTTTTACCTGTCCTGGTCTCACCTCTCCAGGTTTTACCTGTCCTGGTCTCACATGTCCAGTTTTTACCTGTCCTGGTCTCACCTCTCCAGGTTTTACCTGTCCTGGTCTCACCTCTCCAGGTTTTACCTGTCCTGGTCTCACCTCTCCAGGTTTTACCTGTCCTGGTCTCACCTCTCCAGGTTTTACCTGTCCTGGTCTCACCTCTCCAGGTTTTACCTGTCCTGGTCTCACCTCTCCAGTTTTTACCTGTCCTGGTCTCACCTCTCCAGTTTTTACCTGTCCTGGTCTCACCTCTCCAGGTTTTACCTGTCCTGGTCTCACCTCTCCAGGTTTTACCTGTCCTGGTCTCACATGTCCAGTTTTTACCTGTCCTGGTCTCACCTCTCCAGTTTTTACCTGTCCTGGTCTCACCTCTCCAGGTTTTACCTGTCCTGGTCTCACCTCTCCAGGTTTTACCTGTCCTGGTCTCACCTCTCCAGGTTTTACCTGTCCTGGTCTCACCTCTCCAGGTTTTACCTGTCCTGGTCTCACCTCTCCAGGTTTTACCTGTCCTGGTCTCACCTCTCCAGGTTTTACCTGTCCTGGTCTCACCTCTCCAGGTTTTACCTGTCCTGGTCTCACCTCTCCAGGTTTTACCTGTCCTGGTCTCACCTCTCCAGGTTTTACCTGTCCTGGTCTCACCTCTCCAGGTTTTACCTGTCCTGGTCTCACCTCTCCAGGTTTTACCTGTCCTGGTCTCACCTCTCCAGGTTTTACCTGTCCTGGTCTCACCTCTCCAGGTTTTACCTGTCCTGGTCTCACCTCTCCAGGTTTTACCTGTCCTGGTCTCACCTCTCCAGGTTTTACCTGTCCTGGTCTCACCTCTCCAGGTTTTACCTGTCCTGGTCTCACCTCTCCAGTTTTTACCTGTCCTGGTCTCACCTCTCCAGGTTTTACCTGTCCTGGTCTCACCTCTCCAGGTTTTACCTGTCCTGGTCTCACCTCTCCAGGTTTTACCTGTCCTGGTCTCACCTCTCCAGGTTTTACCTGTCCTGGTCTCACCTCTCCAGGTTTCACCTGTCCTGGTCTCACATGTCCAGTTTTTACCTGGACAGGTGTCTCACCAGAGGGATGATGAAGCTCTGAGTCAGCTCCAGCAGGTGTCTCCTCAGAATGGCGCTCTGAACCTCTGATGGTCTTTTTCTCTGGATTCCCTGCAGATCCACACATGCAGTTCTCACAAGGCGTGTCCACACCTGTCCTAGGTGTGTCTACATGGATGTCTTCTCACCTTTAAAAGTCTTTTGATCAGGATCTTGTCTTTGTGTAGGAATGTCTTGTAGGCTGTGTAGATACCTGTGCACACACACATCCATTCACACACACATCCATTCACACACACACACCCCCATACACACATCCATTCACACACACACACACATCCATACACACACACACACACACACACACACACACACACACACATCCATTCACACACACACACACACACACACACACATCCATTTACACACACACACACACACATCCATACACACACACACACACACATCCATTTACACACACACACCCCCATACACACACACACACACACACACACACATCCATACACACACACACACACACATCCATTCACACACACACACACACATCCATTCACACACACACACACACACACACACACATCCATACACACACACACACATCCATTTACACACACACACACATCCATACACACACACACACATCCATTTACACACACACACACACACACACACACATCCATTTACACACACACAGATAAAGCTGCCACAAAAGCTGCAGGTAAAAACCGCGGTTGCAAATACGACTATAAGATACAGTTACCTGGTTTGGTGTCAAGTGTCTTCAATTTGGACAACTTCTTCAGTTTCAGCTGTTTTGGTAAATCACCTAGGTGAGAGCAGCAAGACACAGCCTGATGTGACGTTAACCAGATGAAACATTAACCAGATGTGAAGGTAACCAATTCAATTCAATTCAACTTTATTTATATAGCGTCAAATCACGGCAATGCCATCTCAAGACGCTTTACAGACAGAGGGGAAAACATAATGAAGGCCAATTCATAACAGCCTATATAAGGAAACCAACAGATTGAGTTGAGTCCAACTCAATCTCCCATCCTGAACAAGCACACTGGCGACAGTGGGAAGGAAAAAACTCCCTTTTAACAGGAAGGAAACCTCCGGCAGAACCCGGCTCAGGACAGGCAGCCATCTGCCTCTGCTGTGTGGGGGGAAGAGGACAGAAAGACAACAGACAACAGGAACTGCTACTCCCGGCCAGGGAGACCTGCTGAGACAGGAGACATACATGTTAATGATGCTACACTGTTGGGGGGGGGGGGTAAAAGAAAGAGATAAAGAGAAAAAGAAAGAAGCTCAGTGTATCAGGAAATGTCCCTCAGCAGTCTAAACCTATAGCAGCATAACTAAGGGATGCTAACCATCCCTAGCTATAGGACTTATCAAAAAGATAAGTCTTCAGCCTAGTCTTAAAGGTGGGGAGGGTGTCTGCTTCCCTAACACTAACTGGGAGCTTATTCCATAAGAGAGGGGCCTGATAACCAAAGGCTCTGCCTCCTGCTCGGCTCTTTGAGACTCTAGGAACCACAAGTAAGCCTGCAGTCTGCGAACGAAGTACTCTACTTGGTATATAAGGAACAATGAGGTCTTTGATATATAGTGGTGCCTGGTTGTGGAGGGCTTTATATGTAAGGAGAAGGATTTTAAATTCTATTCTAGATTCAACAGGCAGCCAATGAAGAGAGGCTAAAACTGGAGAAATATGATCTCTCATGCTGGTTCTGGTCAGGACTCTGGCTGCAGAATTCTGGATCAGCTGAAGGGTTTTCAGGGCATATTTAGGACAGCCCAGTAATAGAGAGTTACAGTAATCTAGTCTTGAAGTAACAAAAGCGTGAACCAGTTTTTCTGCATCACTCTGAGACAGAATGTCCCTAATTTTGGCTATATTACGTAAATGAAAGAAGGCTGTTTTAGTAACCTGCTTAATATGTGGACCAAAGGACAGGTCAGGGTCAAATATTACTCCAAGGTTTCTCACTGTAGCACTGGAAGCTAAAGTAATGCCATCCAGGTTCATTACAAAACTGGAAAATTTAGCTCTGAGTTTTTCAAATCCAACGAGAATTACTTCAGTCTTATCTGAGTTTAAGAGGAGAAAATTTCTAGACATCCAAGTCTTTATGTCTATGAGACAATTTTGTAGCCTATTGGGCTGATTTGTTTCATCTGGTTTAAAGGATAAGTATATCTGAGTATCATCTGCATAACAATGAAAGTTTATTCCATGCTGTCTAATAATTTTGCCTAAAGGGAGCATATATAGCGTGAAGAGTATTGGTCCAAGTACAGAACCTTGAGGAACTCCATGACTTACTGTAGTTTGGGAGGAGGACTTGTCATTTACATGAACAAACTGAAGTCTAGCAGATAAATATGATTTAAACCAGCTTAACGCTGTACCTGTAATTCCAATCACCTGTTCTAGTCTTTGTAACAGAATGTTATGATCGACTGTATCAAATGCAGCACTAAGATCAAGCAAGATAAGTACGGACACAAGTCCTTTGTCTGAGGCCATAAGAAGGTCATTAGTAACTTTCACCAATGCCGTCTCAGTGCTATGATGAGCTCTAAATCCTGACTGAAACTCTTTGAATAAATTATTTCTGCTCAGGTGGGCATGTAGCTGAGCTGAAACTATTTTCTCCAGAATTTTGGACATAAACGGGAGGTTAGATATAGGTCTATAATTTGCTATCACCTCTGGATCCAGAGATTGCTTTTTAAGTAAAGGCTTGATGACAGCAGTTTTAAATGATTGTGGTACATATCCTGTCACTAAAGACATATTGATAAGATTTAGTAGTGATGTATTAATTAAAGGGAAAATGTCCTTAAAGAGGCTCGTTGGGAGAGGGTCTAAGATACAGGTGGATGGTTTAGATGAAGCTATTATTTTAGTTAATTCATAGGGTTGGACAGGACAGAAACTATTTAGACACAAGTCAGATCCTGGTTCTAAGGATGCTTCGGAGACCACAACAGGCTCAACATTATAGGTAGAAGGAAGAATATTGTGAATTTGATCTCTAATAGTATCAATTTTATTCCTGAAAAAATACATGAAATCATCACAGCTAAGTGAGAAAGGAATACATGGCTCCACAGCGCTCCGGCTCCTAGTAAGCCTAGCTACAGTGCTGAAAAGAAACCGAGGGTTGTTTTTGTTTTCCTCTATCAATGATGAATAATAAGCTGTTCTTGCCGTACGTAAGGCTTTTTTGTATACAATTAAACTTTCTTTCCAGGTTAAGTGAGACTCCTCTAGTCCTGATGAACGCCATCTGTTTTCCAAACGCCTTGATGCCTGTTTTAGAGCTCGAAGCTGGGAATTAAACCAGGGAGCCTTCATAATCTTACCTAATTTCTTCTTCTTTAGGGGAGCAACATTATCCAAGGTTGTACGCATTGAAGCTGTTATAGTATCAGCATGTTGATCAATCTGAGCAGGAGTAAGGCTTAAAGGGGGACTCTGTCATGCTAACACATGGTAGAGGGGAAAAAATTGATTCAATTGATTGTTTAAATTTTGTAATATTATTGTCTGATAAACATCTACTATAGTAGAATTTATTTTTGGTCAGTGAGTAATCAAATAAAGTGAATTCAAAGGTTAACAAGAAGTGATCGGACAAGACAGGGTTTTGAGGAAAAACTTTGAGCTTATCAGTCTCAATACCAGATGTTAGAACCAGATCAAGAGTGTGACCATGAGAGTGAGTGGCTCCATGGACATTTTGTGAAAACCCAATTGAGTTTAGAATAGAGCTAAAGGAAATGTTTAAACTATCATTTTCATCGTCAACATGAATATTAAAATCACCTAGTACAATGACCTTATCAGTAGTCAGCACTAACTCAGACAAGAGATCAGAGAATTCGGTCAGAAACTCGGAGTAAGGTCCAGGTGGGCGATACACTGATGCTAAAAGGAGCGGTTTCTCTCAATTCCATTTTGGATGAGATAAATTTAATGTCAGGAATTCAAAGGATTTATAGTTAGTTTTGTGCTTAGGATTAATTAATCATTCTGACTGAAAAATAGCTGCAACACCTCCTCCTCTGCCTGTAGTTCTAGGAATGTGAAAGTTTAAATAGTTAGCTGGCGTAGCTTCATTAATACTAACATAATCCTCTTGCTGTAACCAGGTTTCTGTAAGACAGAATAAATCAATGTGGTGATCACCTATCAAGTCATTGACTAATAAAGACTTATTTGGGAGGGATCTAATATTCAGTAGGCCACACTTTATTGTCTTATTTTCAGATTTTATTAGATCCATTGTTTTTATTTTTATGAGGTTTTCACGATTAACCCCAGAAGTGTTTTTGTGTTGTTTAATTCTTACTGCTGGGAAGTTGTATAAGGTCGGAATGGGGTTTTGGGTGGGCGGCGGCAGGTGGGAAGCTGCAGAAAAGTGTGTAGGACTACAATTCTGCCTCCTGGTCCCAACCCTGAGTTGTCAATTTAGCTGACTAATAAAAGAGTCCATATTGCTAGATAAGAGAGCGGCTCCATCCAACGTGGGATGGATGCCATCTCTCCTAATAAGACCAGGCTTTCCCCAAAAAGCGCTCCAATTATCTATAAAGCCCACGTTGTTATCGGGACACCACCTAGACAACCAGCGGTTGAAGGATGACATGCGGCTAAACATGTCATCGCTGATTAAATTTGGCAAGGGACCAGAGAAAACTACGGAGTCCGACATGCTCTTGGCAAAGTTACACACCGAAGCAACATTCATTTTAGTGACCTCCGATTGGCGTAACCGGGTGTCGTTACCGCCGACGTGAATTACAATCTTACGGTATTTACGTTTAGCCTTAGCCAGCAGTTTCAAATACGATTCGACGTGGCCCGCTCTGGCCCCAGGAATGCATTTGACTATGGTCCCCGGTGTCTCTAGAGCCACGTTTCTGACTATGGAACTACCTATAATCAGGGTTTCTGCCTCAGCGGGTGTGTCGCCGAGCGGGGAAAATCTGTTAGAAACGTGAACAGGTCGGTGGTGGCCAGTGGGTTTTGGTTTGGGGCTACGCTTCCGCCTGACCGTCGTCCAGCCCGCCTCGGCTCCCGGCTGCGCGGGAACTGCTGAGGGACGGCTAGGTGGGCTAGCTGCCCTGGCTGGTAGCTCCGCACTGGCTAATGGGGGCTTGCTGACTAACTGCTTCCCTAACTGAGTGCGGAGCTGGGCTTCTAACTCACAGAGCCTCGCCTCCAAGGCTGCCAAGCTGCTACACTTAATACACCTACCGTTATCACTAAAGGAGGCGGAGGAGTAGCTAAACATCAGACACACCGAGCAAGAAAAGGCAAGGGACCGGGGTGTGGGAAGAGAGCTAGCAGCCATGCTAAAACCGAGTGCTTGAGCTGTTTAAGTCAGTAAACAGAAAGCCAAAGATCCCAAAAATAAATGCAATATATAGAACAGTGGTTTGGGAAGATATTGTGCGCTAAAGTGAGTGGTTGGTTAACAATAGATAGAAGTTAGAAAGAAGTTAAAGGAGCCAACGGCTCGTAGCAATCCGCAGTGATACACGCTAGGGAAACAGGAAATGACACAATACGTTACCGCAACGTCAGCGCGTTCCAACCAGATGTGACAAAAAACCATATGTGACATTAACCATGTGTGACGTTAACCAGATGTGACATTAACCAGATGTGACGTTAACCAGATGTAACATTACCAGATGCGACGTTAACCAGATGTGATGTTAACCAGATGTGACATTAACCAGATGTGACGTTAACCAGATGTGACGTTAACCAGATGTAAAGGTAACCAGATGCGACGTTAACCAGATGTGAAGGTAACCAGATGTGACGTTAACCAGATGCGACGTTAACCAGATGTGACGTTAACCAGATATGACGTTAACCAGATGCGACGTTAACCAGATGTGAAGGTAACCAGATGTGAAGGTAACCAGATGTGACGTTAACCAGATGTGACGTTAACCAGATGTGACGTTAACCAGATATGACGTTAACCAGATGTGACGTTAACCAGATGTGAAGGTAACCAGATGTGAAGGTAACCAGATGTGACATTAACCAGATGTGACACTAACCAGATATGACGTTAACCAGATGTGACGTTAACCAGATGCGACGTTAACCAGATGCGACGTTAACCAGATGTGAAGGTAACCAGATGTGAAGGTAACCAGATGTGACGTTAACCAGATGTGACGTTAACCAGATGCGACGTTAACCAGATGTGAAGGTAACCAGATGTGAAGGTAACCAGATGTGACGTTAACCAGATGTGACGTTAACCAGATGTGACGTTAACCAGATGTGACGTTACCAGATGTGACATTAACCAGATGTGACGTTAACCAGATGTGACACTAACCAGATATGACGTTAACCAGATGTGACGTTAACCAGATATGACGTTAACCAGATGTGACGTTAACCAGATGTGACGTTAACCAGATGTGACGCTAACCAGATGTGACATTAACCAGATGTAACATTACCAGATCCGACGTTAACCAGATGTGACATTAACCAGATGTAAAGGTAACCAGATATGACGTTAACCAGATGTGACGTTAACCAGATGTGACATTAACCAGATGTGACGCTAACCAGATGTAACATTAACCAGATGTGACGTTAACCAGATGTGACATTAACCAGATGTGACACTAACCAGATATGACGTTAACCAGATGTGACATTAACCAGATGTAACATTACCAGATGCGACGTTAACCAGATGTGATGTTAACCAGATGTGACATTAACCAGATGTAAAGGTAACCAGATGTAACATTAACCAGATGCGACGTTAACCAGATGTGAAGGTAACCAGATGTGACGTTAACCAGATGTGACGTTAACCAGATGTGACGTTAACCAAATATGACACTAACCAGATGTGACGTTAACCAGATGTAACATTAACCAGATGTGACACTACCCAGGTGTGACGTTAACCAGATGTGATGTTAACCAGATGTGATGTTAACCAGATGTGACACTAACCAGATGTGACGTTAACCAGATGTGACATTAACCAGATGTGACGCTAACCAGATGTAACATTAACCAGATGTGACGTTAACCAGATGTGACGTTAACTAGATGTGATGTTAACCAGATGCGACGTTAACCAGATGTGACACTAACCAGATGTGACACTAACCAGATGTGACACTAACCAGATGTGACACTAACCAGATGTGACGTTAACCAGGTGTGATGTTAACTAGATGTGACGCTAACCAGATGTAACATTAACCAGATGTGACGTTAACCAGATGTGACGTTAACCAGATGTGACATTAACCAGATGTGACGCTAACCAGATGTAACATTAACCAGATGTGACATTATCCAGATGTGACTTTAACCATGTGTGACATTAACCAGATGTGACGCTAACCAGATGTAACATTTACCAGATGTGACGTTAACCAGATGTGACGTTAACTAGATGTGACGCTAACCAGATGTGACACTACCCAGGTGTGACGTTAACCAGATGTGACATTAACCAGATGTGACACTAACCAGAAGTGACGTTAACCAGATGTGACATTAACCAGATGTGACGCTAACCAGATGTAACATTAACCAGATGTGACGTTAACCAGATGTGACGTTAACCAGATGTGACGTTAACCAGATGTGACACTAACCAGATGTGACGTTAACCAGATGTGACGTTAACCAGATGTGACATTAACCAGATGTGACACTAACCAGATGTGACACTAACCAGATATGACGTTAACCAGATGTGACATTAACCAGATGTGACATTAACCAGATGTGACACTAACCAGATATGACGTTAACCAGATGTGAAGGTAACCAGATGTGACGTTAACCAGATGTGACGTTAACCAGATGTAACATTAACCAGATGTGACGTTAACCAGATGTGACGTTAACCAGATGTGACATTAACCAGATATGACGTTAACCAAATGTGACGTTGACCAAATGTGACACTAACCAGATGTGACGCTAACCAGATGTAATATTAACCAGGTGTGACATTAACTAGATGTGACGCTAACCAGATGTGACGTTAACTAGATGTAACGTTAACCAGATGTGACATTAACCAGGTGTGACATTAACTAGATGTGACGTTAACCAGATGTGACATAAACCAGATGTGACGCTAACCAGATGTAACATTAACCAGATGTGACGTTAACCCGATGTGACGTTAACCAGGTGTGACGTTAACCAGATGTGACGCTAACCAGATGTGACGTTAACCAGATGTGACGTTAACCAGGTGTGACGTTAACTAGATGTGACGCTAACCAGATGTGACACTAACCAGATGTGACATTAACCAGATGTGACGTTAACCAAATATGACACTAACCAGATGTGACGTTAACCAAATATGACACTAACCACATGTAACGTTAACCAGATGTAACAATAACCAGATGTGACGCTAACCAGATGTAACATTAACCAGATGTGACATTACCCATGTGTGACGTTAACTAGATGTGACGCTAACCAGATGTGACACTAACCAGATGTGACACTAACCAGATGTGACATTAACCAGATGTGATGTTAACCAGATGTGACACTAACCAGATGTGACGTTAACCAGATGTAACATTAACCAGATGCGACGTTACCAGATGTGAAATTAACCAGATGTGACACTAACCAGATGTGACAGGAACCAGATGTGACGTTAACCAGATGTGACATTAACCAGATGTGACATTAACCAGATGTGACGCTAACCAGATGTAACGTTAACCAGATGTGACGTTAACCAGATGTAACATTAACCAGATGTGACACTAACCAGATGTGACACTAACCAGATGTGACGTTAACCAGATGTGACTTTAACCAGATGTGACACTAACCAAATGTGACACTAACCAGATGTGACAGTAACCAGATGTGACATTAACCAGATGTGACGTTAACCAGATGTGAAGGTAACCAGATGTGAAGGTAACCAGATGTGACGTTAACCAGATATGACGTTAACCAGATATGACACTAACCAGATGTGACGTTAACCAGATGTGACATTAACCAGATATGACGTTAACCAAATGTGACGTCAACCAAATGTGACGTTAACTAGATGTAACGTTAACCAGATGTGATATTAACCAGGTGTGACATTAACTAGATGTGACGCTAACCAGATGTGACGTTAACTAGATGTAACGCTAACCAGATGTGACACTAACCAGATGTGACGTTAACCAGATGTAACGTTAACCAGGTGTGACGTTAACTAGATGTGACACTAACCAGATGTGACGTTAACCAGATGTGACGTTAACCAGATGTGACGTTAACCAGATGTGACATTAACCAGATGTGACATTAACCAGATGTGACGTTAACCAAATATGACACTAACCAGATGTGACGTTAACCAAATATGACACTAACCAGATGTGACATTAACCAAATATGACACTAACCAGATGTGACGTTAACCAGATGTAACATTAACCAGATGTGACACTACCCAGGTGTGACGTTAACCAGATGTGACATTAACCAGATGTGATGTTAACCAGATGTGACACTAACCAGATGTGACGTTAACCAGATGTGACATTAACCAGATGTGACGCTAACCAGATGTAACATTAACCAGATGTGACGTTAACCAGATGTGACGTTAACTAGATGTGACGTTAACCAGATGTGACGTTAACTAGATGTGATGTTAACCAGATGCAACGTTAACCAGATGTGACACTAACCAGATGTGACGTTAACCAGGTGTGATGTTAACTAGATGTGACGCTAACCAGATGTAACATTAACCAGATGTGACGTTAACCAGATGTGACATTAACCAGATGTGACGCTAACCAGATGTAACATTAACCAGATGTGACGTTATCCAGATGTGACGTTAACCAGGTGTGACGTTAACCAGATGTGACGCTAACCAGATGTAACATTTACCAGATGTGACGTTAACCAGATGTGACACTAACCAGATATGACGTTAACCAGATGTTACGTTAACCAGATGTGACATTAACCAGATGTGACACTAACCAGATGTGACGTTAACCAGATGTGACATTAACCAGATGTGACATTAACCAGATGTGACGTTAACCAGATGTGACGTTAACCAGATGTGACACTAACCAGATATGACGTTAACCAGATGTGACGTTAACCAGATGTGACGTTAACCAGATGTGACGTTAACCAGATGCGACGTTAACCAGATGCGACGTTAACCAGATGTGACATTAACCAGATGTGACACTAACCAGATGTGACGTTAACCAGATGTGACGTTAACCAGATGTGACATTAACCAGATGTGACGCTAACCAGATGTAACATTAACCAGATGTGACGTTAACCAGATGTAACATTAACCAGATGTGACGTTAACCAGATGTGACATTAACCAGATGTGACATTAACCAGATGTGACGTTAACCAGATGTGACGTTAACCAAATATGACACTAACCAGATGTGACATTAACCAAATATGACACTAACCAGATGTGACGTTAACCAGATGTGACACTACCCAGGTGTGACGTTAACCAGATGTGATGTTAACCAGATGTGATGTTAACCAGATGTGACATTAACCAGATGTGACGCTAACCAGATGTAACATTAACCAGATGTGACGTTAACCAGATGTGACGCTAACTAGATGTGACGTTAACCAGATGCGACGTTAACCAGATGTGACACTAACCAGATGTGACACTAACCAGATGTGACGTTAACTAGATGTGACACTACCCAGGTGTGACGTTAACCAGATGTGATGTTAACCAGATGTGATGTTAACCAGATGTGACATTAACCAGATGTGACGCTAACCAGATGTAACATTAACCAGATGTGACGTTAACCAGATGTGACGCTAACTAGATGTGACGTTAACCAGATGCGACGTTAACCAGATGTGACACTAACCAGATGTGACACTAACCAGATGTGACGTTAACTAGATGTGACGCTAACCAGATGTGACGTTAACCAGATGTGACGTTAACCAGATGTGACGTTAACCAGATGTGACACTAACCAGATGTGACGCTAACCAGGTGTGACGTTAACCAGATGTGAAGCTAACCAGATGTAACATTTACCAGATGTGACGTTAACCAGATGTGACGTTAACTAGATGTGACGCTAACCAGATGTGACACTACCCAGGTGTGACGTTAACCAGATGTAACATTAACCAGATGTGACGCTAACCAGGTGTGACGTTAACCAGATGTGAAGCTAACCAGATGTAACATTTACCAGATGTGACGTTAACCAGATGTGACGTTAACTAGATGTGACGCTAACCAGATGTGACACTACCCAGGTGTGACGTTAACCAGATGTAACACTAACCAGATATGACGTTAACCAGATGTGACGTTAACCAGATGTGACATTAACCAGATGTGACATTAACCAGATGTGACACTAAGCAGATGTGACACTAACCAGATGTGACACTAACCAGATATGACGTTAACCAGATGTGACATTAACCAGATGTGACATTAACCAGATGTGAAGGTAACCAGATGTGAAGGTAACCAGATGTGACGTTAACCAGATGTGACGTTAACCAGATGTGACGCTAACCAGATGTGACGTTAACTAGAGCTAACGTTAACCAGATGTGACATTAACCAGGTGTGACATTAACTAGATGTGACGCTAACCAGATGTAACATTAACCAGATGTGACGTTAACCAGATGTGACGTTAACCAGATGTGACATAAACCAGATGTGACGCTAACCAGATGTAACATTAACCAGATGTGACGTTAACCCGATGTGACGTTAACCAGGTGTGACGTTAACCAGATGTGACGCTAACCAGATGTGACATTAACCAGATGTGACGTTAACCAGATGTGACGCTAACCAGATGTGACACTAACCAGATGTGACATTAACCAGATGTGACGTTAACCAAATATGACACTAACCAGATGTGACGTTAACCAAATATGACACTAACCACATGTAACGTTAACCAGATGTAACATTAACCAGATGTGACGCTAACCAGATGTAACATTAACCAGATGTGACATTACCCAGGTGTGACGTTAACTAGATGTGACGCTAACCAGATGTGACACTAACCAGATGTGACACTAACCAGGTGTGACGTTAACTAGATGTGACGCTAACCAGATGTGACACTAACCAGATGTGACACTAACCAGATGTGACATTAACCAGATGTGATGTTAACCAGATGTGACACTAACCAGATGTGACGTTAACCAGATGTAACATTAACCAGATGCGACGTTACCAGATGTGAAACTAACCAGATGTGACAGGAACCAGATGTGACGTTAACCAAATGTGACATTAACCAGATGTGACGCTAACCAGATGTAACGTTAACCAGATGTGACATTAACCAGATGTAACATTAACCAGATGTGACACTAACCAGATGTGACACTAACCAGATGTGACGTTAACCAGATGTGACACTAACCAAATGTGACACTAACCAGATGTGACATTAACCAGATGTGACATTAACCAGATGTGACGTTAACCAGATGTGAAGGTAACCAGATATGAAGGTAACCAGATGTGATGTTAACCAGATATGACGTTAACCAGATGTGACGTTAACCAGATGTGACGTTAACCAGATGTGACATTAACCAGATGTGACGTTAACCAGATGTGAAGGTAACCAGATATGAAGGTAACCAGATGTGATGTTAACCAGATATGACGTTAACCAGATGTGACGTTAACCAGATGTGACGTTAACCAGATGTGACGTTAACCAGATGTGACGTTAACCAAATGTGACGTTAACCAAATGTGACGTTGACAAAATGTGACGTCAACCAAATGTGACGTTAACTAGATGTAACGTTAACCAGATGTGATATTAACCAGGTGTGACATTAACTAGATGTGACGCTAACCAGATGTGACGTTAACTAGATGTAACGCTAACCAGGTGTGACGTTAACTAGATGTGACGTTAACTAGATGTGATGTTAACCAGATGCAACGTTAACCAGATGTGACACTAACCAGATGTGACGTTAACCAGGTGTGATGTTAACTAGATGTGACGCTAACCAGATGTGACGTTAACCAGATGTGACGTTAACCAGATGTGACATTAACCAGATGTGACGCTAACCAGATGTAACATTAACCAGATGTGACGTTATCCAGATGTGACGTTAACCAGGTGTGACGTTAACCAGATGTGACGCTAACCAGATGTAACATTTACCAGATGTGACGTTAACCAGATGTGACGTTAACTAGATGTGACGCTAACCAGATGTGACACTACCCAGGTGTGACGTTAACCAGATGTGACATTAACCAGATGTGACACTAACCAGATATGACGTTAACCAGATGTGACGTTAACCAGATGTGACGTTAACCAGATGTGACACTAACCAGATGTGACGTTAACCAGATGTGACGTTAACCAGATGTGACGTTAACCAGATGTAACGTTAACCAGATGTGACGTTAACCAGATGTGACGTTAACCAGATGTGACATTAACCAGATGTGACGTTAACCAGATATGACGTTAACCAAATGTGACGTTAACCAAATGTGACGTTAACCAAATGTGACGTTAACCAAATGTGACGTTAACTAGATGTAACGTTAACCAGATGTGATATTAACCAGGTGTGACATTAACTAGATGTGACGCTAACCAGATGTGACGTTAACCAGATGTGACGTTAACCAGATGTGACATTAACCAGATGTCACGCTAACCAGATGTAACATTAACCAGATGTGACGTTAACCCGATGTGACGTTAACTAGGTGTGACGTTAACCAGATGTGACGCTAACCAGATGTGACATCGACCAGATGTGACGTTAACCAGATGTGACGTTAACCAGGTGTGACGTTAACTAGATGTGACGCTAACCAGATGTGACGTTAACCAGATGTAACATTAACCAGATGTGATGTTAACCCGATGTGACGTTAACTAGGTGTGACGCTAACCAGATGTGACATTAACCAGATGTGACGTTAACCAAATATGACACTAACCAGATGTGACGTTAACCAAATATGACACTAACCAGATGTAACGTTAACCAGATGTAACATTAACCAGATGTGACACTACCCAGGTGTGACGTTAACTAGATGTAACATTAACCAGATGTGACATTACCCAGGTGTGACGTTAACTAGATGTGACGCTAACCAGATGTGACATTAACCAGATGTGACACTAACCAGATATGACGTTAACCAGATGTGACATTAACCAGATGTGACATTAACCAGATGTGACGTTAACCAGATGTGACGTTAACCAGATGTGACACTAACCAGATGTGACACTAACCAGATATGACGTTAACCAGATGTGACGTTAACCAGATGTGACACTAACCAGATATGACGTTAACCAGATGTGACATTAACCAGATGTGACGTTAACCAGATGTGACGTTAACCAGATGTGACGTTAACCAGATGTGACACTAACCAGATGTGACACTAACCAGATATGACGTTAACCAGATGTGACGTTAACCAGATGTGACGTTAACCAGATGCGACGTTAACCAGATGCGACGTTAACCAGATGCGACGTTAACCAGATGTGACACTACCCAGGTGTGACGTTAACCAGATGTGACATTAACCAGATGTGACACTAACCAGATATGACGTTAACCAGATGTGACGTTAACCAGATGTGACGTTAACCAGATGTGACACTAACCAGATGTGACGTTAACCAGATGTGACGTTAACCAGATGTGACGTTAACCAGATGTAACGTTAACCAGATGTGACGTTAACCAGATGTGACGTTAACCAGATGTGACGTTAACCAGATGTGACGCTAACCAGATGTAACATTAACCAGATGTGACGCTAACTAGATGTGACGTTAACCAGATGCGACGTTAACCAGATGTGACACTAACCAGATGTGACACTAACCAGATGTGACGTTAACTAGATGTGACGCTAACCAGATGTGACGCTAACCAGATGTGACGTTAACCAGATGTGACGTTAACCAGATGTGACGTTAACCAGATGTGACACTAACCAGATGTGACGCTAACCAGGTGTGACGTTAACCAGATGTGAAGCTAACCAGATGTAACATTTACCAGATGTGACGTTAACCAGATGTGACGTTAACTAGATGTGACGCTAACCAGATGTGACACTACCCAGGTGTGACGTTAACCAGATGTGACATTAACCAGATGTGATGTTAACCAGATGTGACACTAACCAGAAGTGACGTTAACCAGATGTCACAAAAAACCAGATGTGACGCTAACCAGATGCGACGTTAACCAGATGTGATGTTAACCAGATGTGACGTTAACCAGATGTGACGTTAACCAGATGTGACACTAACCAGATATGACGTTAACCAGATGTGACGTTAACCAGATGTGACATTAACCAGATGTGACGTTAACCAGATGTAACATTAACCAGATGTGACACTAACCAGATATGACGTTAACCAGATGTGACGTTAACCAGATGTGACATTAACCAGATGTGACATTAACCAGATGTGACACTAAGCAGATGTGACACTAACCAGATGTGACACTAACCAGATATGACGTTAACCAGATGTGACATTAACCAGATGTGACATTAACCAGATGTGACACTAACCAGATATGACGTTAACCAGATGTGAAGGTAACCAGATGTGAAGGTAACCAGATGTGACGTTAACCAGATGTGACGTTAACCAGATGTGACGCTAACCAGATGTGACGTTAACTAGAGCTAACGTTAACCAGATGTGACATTAACCAGGTGTGACATTAACTAGATGTGACGCTAACCAGATGTAACATTAACCAGATGTGACGTTAACCAGATGTGACGTTAACCAGATGTGACATAAACCAGATGTGACGCTAACCAGATGTAACATTAACCAGATGTGACGTTAACCCGATGTGACGTTAACCAGGTGTGACGTTAACCAGATGTGACGCTAACCAGATGTGACATTAACCAGATGTGACGTTAACCAGATGTGACGCTAACCAGATGTGACACTAACCAGATGTGACATTAACCAGATGTGACGTTAACCAAATATGACACTAACCAGATGTGACGTTAACCAAATATGACACTAACCACATGTAACGTTAACCAGATGTAACATTGACCAGATGTGACGCTAACCAGATGTAACATTAACCAGATGTGACATTACCCAGGTGTGACGTTAACTAGATGTGACGCTAACCAGATGTGACACTAACCAGATGTGACATTAACCAGGTGTGACGTTAACTAGATGTGACGCTAACCAGATGTGACACTAACCAGATGTGACATTAACCAGATGTGATGTTAACCAGATGTGACACTAACCAGATGTGACGTTAACCAGATGTGACGTTAACCAGATGTGACATTAACCAGATGTGACATTAACCAGATGTGACATTAACCAGATGTGACGCTAACCAGATGTGACACTAACCAGATGTGACACTAACCAGATGTGACGTTAACCAGATGTAACATTAACCAGATGTGACACTAACCAGATATGACGTTAACCAGATGTGACGTTAACCAGATGTGACATTAACCAGATGTGACATTAACCAGATGTGACACTAAGCAGATGTGACACTAACCAGATGTGACACTAACCAGATATGACGTTAACCAGATGTGACCTTAACCAGATGTGACATTAACCAGATGTGACACTAACCAGATATGACGTTAACCAGATGTGAAGGTAACCAGATGTGAAGGTAACCAGATGTGACGTTAACCAGATGTGACGTTAACCAGATGTGACGCTAACCAGATGTGACGTTAACTAGAGCTAACGTTAACCAGATGTGACATTAACCAGGTGTGACATTAACTAGATGTGACGCTAACCAGATGTAACATTAACCAGATGTGACGTTAACCAGATGTGACGTTAACCAGATGTGACATAAACCAGATGTGACGCTAACCAGATGTAACATTAACCAGATGTGACGTTAACCCGATGTGACGTTAACCAGGTGTGACGTTAACCAGATGTGACGCTAACCAGATGTGACGCTAACCAGATGTGACGTTAACCAGATGTGACGCTAACCAGATGTGACACTAACCAGATGTGACATTAACCAGATGTGACGTTAACCAAATATGACACTAACCAGATGTGACGTTAACCAAATATGACACTAACCACATGTAACGTTAACCAGATGTAACATTAAGCAGATGTGACGCTAACCAGATGTAACATTAACCAGATGTGACATTACCCAGGTGTGACGTTAACTAGATGTGACGCTAACCAGATGTGACACTAACCAGATGTGACACTAACCAGATGTGACATTAACCAGGTGTGACGTTAACTAGATGTGACGCTAACCAGATGTGACACTAACCAGATGTGACACTAACCAGATGTGACATTAACCAGATGTGATGTTAACCAGATGTGACGCTAACCAGATGTGACATTAACCAGATGTGACGCTAACCAGATGTAACGTTAACCAGATGTGACATTAACCAGATGTAACATTAACCAGATGTGACACTAACCAGATGTGACACTAACCAGATGTGACGTTAACCAGATGTGACACTAACCAAATGTGACACTAACCAGATGTGACATTAACCAGATGTGACATTAACCAGATGTGACGTTAACCAGATGTGAAGGTAACCAGATATGAAGGTAACCAGATGTGATGTTAACCAGATATGACGTTAACCAGATGTGACGTTAACCAGATGTGACGTTAACCAGATGTGACATTAACCAGATATGACGTTAACCAAATGTGACGTTAACCAAATGTGACGTTGACAAAATGTGACGTCAACCAAATGTGACGTTAACTAGATGTAACGTTAACCAGATGTGATATTAACCAGGTGTGACATTAACTAGATGTGACGCTAACCAGATGTGACGTTAACTAGATGTAACGCTAACCAGGTGTGATGTTAACTAGATGTGACGCTAACCAGATGTGACGTTAACCAGATGTGACGTTAACCAGATGTGACATTAACCAGATGTGACGTTAACCAGATGTGACACTAACCAGATATGACGTTAACCAGATGTGACGTTAACCAGATGTGACATTAACCAGATGTGACGTTAACCAGATGTAACATTAACCAGATGTGACACTAACCAGATATGACGTTAACCAGATGTGACGTTAACCAGATGTGACATTAACCAGATGTGACATTAACCAGATGTGACACTAAGCAGATGTGACACTAACCAGATGTGACACTAACCAGATATGACGTTAACCAGATGTGACATTAACCAGATGTGACATTAACCAGATGTGACACTAACCAGATATGACGTTAACCAGATGTGAAGGTAACCAGATGTGAAGGTAACCAGATGTGACGTTAACCAGATGTGACGTTAACCAGATGTGACGCTAACCAGATGTGACGTTAACTAGAGCTAACGTTAACCAGATGTGACATTAACCAGGTGTGACATTAACTAGATGTGACGCTAACCAGATGTAACATTAACCAGATGTGACGTTAACCAGATGTGACGTTAACCAGATGTGACATAAACCAGATGTGACGCTAACCAGATGTAACATTAACCAGATGTGACGTTAACCCGATGTGACGTTAACCAGGTGTGACGTTAACCAGATGTGACGCTAACCAGATGTGACATTAACCAGATGTGACGTTAACCAGATGTGACGCTAACCAGATGTGACACTAACCAGATGTGACATTAACCAGATGTGACGTTAACCAAATATGACACTAACCAGATGTGACGTTAACCAAATATGACACTAACCACATGTAACGTTAACCAGATGTAACATTGACCAGATGTGACGCTAACCAGATGTAACATTAACCAGATGTGACATTACCCAGGTGTGACGTTAACTAGATGTGACGCTAACCAGATGTGACACTAACCAGATGTGACATTAACCAGGTGTGACGTTAACTAGATGTGACGCTAACCAGATGTGACACTAACCAGATGTGACATTAACCAGATGTGATGTTAACCAGATGTGACACTAACCAGATGTGACGTTAACCAGATGTGACGTTAACCAGATGTGACATTAACCAGATGTGACATTAACCAGATGTGACATTAACCAGATGTGACGCTAACCAGATGTGACACTAACCAGATGTGACACTAACCAGATGTGACGTTAACCAGATGTAACATTAACCAGATGTGACACTAACCAGATATGACGTTAACCAGATGTGACGTTAACCAGATGTGACATTAACCAGATGTGACATTAACCAGATGTGACACTAAGCAGATGTGACACTAACCAGATGTGACACTAACCAGATATGACGTTAACCAGATGTGACCTTAACCAGATGTGACATTAACCAGATGTGACACTAACCAGATATGACGTTAACCAGATGTGAAGGTAACCAGATGTGAAGGTAACCAGATGTGACGTTAACCAGATGTGACGTTAACCAGATGTGACGCTAACCAGATGTGACGTTAACTAGAGCTAACGTTAACCAGATGTGACATTAACCAGGTGTGACATTAACTAGATGTGACGCTAACCAGATGTAACATTAACCAGATGTGACGTTAACCAGATGTGACGTTAACCAGATGTGACATAAACCAGATGTGACGCTAACCAGATGTAACATTAACCAGATGTGACGTTAACCCGATGTGACGTTAACCAGGTGTGACGTTAACCAGATGTGACGCTAACCAGATGTGACGCTAACCAGATGTGACGTTAACCAGATGTGACGCTAACCAGATGTGACACTAACCAGATGTGACATTAACCAGATGTGACGTTAACCAAATATGACACTAACCAGATGTGACGTTAACCAAATATGACACTAACCACATGTAACGTTAACCAGATGTAACATTAAGCAGATGTGACGCTAACCAGATGTAACATTAACCAGATGTGACATTACCCAGGTGTGACGTTAACTAGATGTGACGCTAACCAGATGTGACACTAACCAGATGTGACACTAACCAGATGTGACATTAACCAGGTGTGACGTTAACTAGATGTGACGCTAACCAGATGTGACACTAACCAGATGTGACACTAACCAGATGTGACATTAACCAGATGTGATGTTAACCAGATGTGACGCTAACCAGATGTGACATTAACCAGATGTGACGCTAACCAGATGTAACGTTAACCAGATGTGACATTAACCAGATGTAACATTAACCAGATGTGACACTAACCAGATGTGACACTAACCAGATGTGACGTTAACCAGATGTGACACTAACCAAATGTGACACTAACCAGATGTGACATTAACCAGATGTGACATTAACCAGATGTGACGTTAACCAGATGTGAAGGTAACCAGATATGAAGGTAACCAGATGTGATGTTAACCAGATATGACGTTAACCAGATGTGACGTTAACCAGATGTGACGTTAACCAGATGTGACATTAACCAGATATGACGTTAACCAAATGTGACGTTAACCAAATGTGACGTTGACAAAATGTGACGTCAACCAAATGTGACGTTAACTAGATGTAACGTTAACCAGATGTGATATTAACCAGGTGTGACATTAACTAGATGTGACGCTAACCAGATGTGACGTTAACTAGATGTAACGCTAACCAGGTGTGATGTTAACTAGATGTGACGCTAACCAGATGTGACGTTAACCAGATGTGACGTTAACCAGATGTGACATTAACCAGATGTGACGCTAACCAGATGTAACATTAACCAGATGTGACGTTATCCAGATGTGACGTTAACCAGGTGTGACGTTAACCAGATGTGACGCTAACCAGATGTAACATTTACCAGATGTGACGTTAACCAGATGTGACGTTAACTAGATGTGACGCTAACCAGATGTGACACTACCCAGGTGTGACGTTAACCAGATGTGACATTAACCAGATGTGACACTAACCAGATATGACGTTAACCAGATGTGACGTTAACCAGATGTGACGTTAACCAGATGTGACACTAACCAGATGTGACACTAACCAGATGTGACGTTAACCAGATGTGACGTTAACCAGATGTGACGTTAACCAGATGTGACGTTAACCAGATGTGACATTAACCAGATGTGACATTAACCAGATATGACGTTAACCAAATGTGACGTTAACCAAATGTGACGCTAACCAGATGTGACGTTAACTAGATGTAACGTTAACCAGATGTGATATTAACCAGGTGTGACATTAACTAGATGTGACGCTAACCAGATGTGACGTTAACCAGATGTGACGTTAACCAGATGTGACATTAACCAGATGTCACGCTAACCAGATGTAACATTAACCAGATGTGACGTTAACCCGATGTGACGTTAACTAGGTGTGACGTTAACCAGATGTGACGCTAACCAGATGTGACATTGACCAGATGTGACGTTAACCAGATGTGACGTTAACCAGGTGTGACGTTAACTAGATGTGACGCTAACCAGATGTGACATTAACCAGATGTAACATTAACCAGATGTGATGTTAACCCGATGTGACGTTAACTAGGTGTGACGCTAACCAGATGTGACATTAACCAGATGTGACGTTAACCAAATATGACACTAACCAGATGTGACGTTAACCAAATATGACACTAACCAGATGTAACGTTAACCAGATGTGATATTAACCAGATGTGACGTTAACCAGGTGTGACGTTAACTAGATGTGACGCTAACCAGATGTGACATTAACCAGATGTGACACTAACCAGATATGACGTTAACCAGATGTGACATTAACCAGATGTGACGTTAACCAGATGTGACGTTAACCAGATGTGACGTTAACCAGATGTGACACTAACCAGATGTGACACTAACCAGATATGACGTTAACCAGATGTGACGTTAACCAGATGTGACGTTAACCAGATGCGACGTTAACCAGATGCGACGTTAACCAGATGCGACGTTAACCAGATGTGACACTACCCAGGTGTGACGTTAACCAGATGTGACATTAACCAGATGTGACGTTAACCAGATGTGACGTTAACCAGATGTGACGTTAACCAGATGTGACGTTAACCAGATGTGACGTTAACCAGATGTGACGTTAACCAGATGTAACGTTAACCAGATGTGACGTTAACCAGATGTGACGTTAACCAGATGTGACATTAACCAGATGTGACGTTAACCAGATATGACGTTAACCAAATGTGACGTTAACCAAATGTGACGTTAACCAAATGTGACGTTAACCAAATGTGACGTTAACCAAATGTGACGTTAACTAGATGTAACGTTAACCAGATGTGATATTAACCAGGTGTGACATTAACTAGATGTGACGCTAACCAGATGTGACGTTAACCAGATGTGACGTTAACCAGATGTGACATTAACCAGATGTCACGCTAACCAGATGTAACATTAACCAGATGTGACGTTAACCCGATGTGACGTTAACTAGGTGTGACGTTAACCAGATGTGACGCTAACCAGATGTGACATCGACCAGATGTGACGTTAACCAGATGTGACGTTAACCAGGTGTGACGTTAACTAGATGTGACGCTAACCAGATGTGACATTAACCAGATGTAACATTAACCAGATGTGATGTTAACCCGATGTGACGTTAACTAGGTGTGACGCTAACCAGATGTGACATTAACCAGATGTGACGTTAACCAAATATGACACTAACCAGATGTGACGTTAACCAAATATGACACTAACCAGATGTAACGTTAACCAGATGTAACATTAACCAGATGTGACACTACCCAGGTGTGACGTTAACTAGATGTAACATTAACCAGATGTGACATTACCCAGGTGTGACGTTAACTAGATGTGACGCTAACCAGATGTGACATTAACCAGATGTGACACTAACCAGATATGACGTTAACCAGATGTGACATTAACCAGATGTGACATTAACCAGATGTGACGTTAACCAGATGTGACGTTAACCAGATGTGACACTAACCAGATGTGACACTAACCAGATATGACGTTAACCAGATGTGACGTTAACCAGATGTGACGTTAACCAGATGTGACGTTAACCAGATGCGACGTTAACCAGATGCGACGTTAACCAGATGTGACATTAACCAGATGTGACACTAACCAGATATGACGTTAACCAGATGTGACGTTAACCAGATGTGACATTAACCAGATGTGACGCTAACCAGATGTAACATTAACCAGATGTGACGTTAACCAGATGTAACATTAACCAGATGTGACGTTAACCAGATGTGACATTAACCAGATGTGACATTAACCAGATGTGACGTTAACCAGATGTGACGTTAACCAGATGTGACGTTAACCAAATATGACACTAACCAGATGTGACATTAACCAAATATGACACTAACCAGATGTGACATTAACCAAATATGACACTAACCAGATGTGACGTTAACCAGATGTGACACTACCCAGGTGTGACGTTAACCAGATGTGATGTTAACCAGATGTGACGTTAACCAGATGTGACGCTAACCAGATGTAACATTAACCAGATGTGACGCTAACTAGATGTGACGTTAACCAGATGCGACGTTAACCAGATGTGACACTAACCAGATGTGACACTAACCAGATGTGACGTTAACTAGATGTGACGCTAACCAGATGTGACGCTAACCAGATGTGACGTTAACTAGATGTGACGCTAACCAGATGTGACGCTAACCAGATGTGACGTTAACCAGATGTGACGTTAACCAGATGTGACGTTAACCAGATGTGACACTAACCAGATGTGACGCTAACCAGGTGTGACGTTAACCAGATGTGAAGCTAACCAGATGTAACATTTACCAGATGTGACGTTAACCAGATGTGACGTTAACTAGATGTGACGCTAACCAGATGTGACACTACCCAGGTGTGACGTTAACCAGATGTGACATTAACCAGATGTGATGTTAACCAGATGTGACACTAACCAGAAGTGACGTTAACCAGATGTCACAAAAAACCAGATGTGACGCTAACCAGATGCGACGTTAACCAGATGTGATGTTAACCAGATGTGACGTTAACCAGATGTGACATTAACCAGATGTGACACTAACCAGATATGACGTTAACCAGATGTGACGTTAACCAGATGTGACATTAACCAGATGTGACGTTAACCAGATGTAACATTAACCAGATGTGACACTAACCAGATATGACGTTAACCAGATGTGACGTTAACCAGATGTGACATTAACCAGATGTGACATTAACCAGATGTGACACTAAGCAGATGTGACACTAACCAGATGTGACACTAACCAGATATGACGTTAACCAGATGTGACATTAACCAGATGTGACATTAACCAGATGTGACACTAACCAGATATGACGTTAACCAGATGTGAAGGTAACCAGATGTGAAGGTAACCAGATGTGACGTTAACCAGATGTGACGTTAACCAGATGTGACATTAACCAGATGTGACACTAACCAGATATGACGTTAACCAGATGTGAAGGTAACCAGATGTGAAGGTAACCAGATGTGACGTTAACCAGATGTGACGTTAACCAGATGTGACGCTAACCAGATGTGACGTTAACTAGAGCTAACGTTAACCAGATGTGACATTAACCAGGTGTGACATTAACTAGATGTGACGCTAACCAGATGTAACATTAACCAGATGTGACGTTAACCAGATGTGACGTTAACCAGATGTGACATAAACCAGATGTGACGCTAACCAGATGTAACATTAACCAGATGTGACGTTAACCCGATGTGACGTTAACCAGGTGTGACGTTAACCAGATGTGACGCTAACCAGATGTGACATTAACCAGATGTGACGTTAACCAGATGTGACGCTAACCAGATGTGACACTAACCAGATGTGACATTAACCAGATGTGACGTTAACCAAATATGACACTAACCAGATGTGACGTTAACCAAATATGACACTAACCACATGTAACGTTAACCAGATGTAACATTGACCAGATGTGACGCTAACCAGATGTAACATTAACCAGATGTGACATTACCCAGGTGTGACGTTAACTAGATGTGACGCTAACCAGATGTGACACTAACCAGATGTGACACTAACCAGATGTGACATTAACCAGGTGTGACGTTAACTAGATGTGACGCTAACCAGATGTGACACTAACCAGATGTGACATTAACCAGATGTGATGTTAACCAGATGTGACACTAACCAGATGTGACGTTAACCAGATGTGACGTTAACCAGATGTGACATTAACCAGATGTGACATTAACCAGATGTGACATTAACCAGATGTGACGCTAACCAGATGTGACACTAACCAGATGTGACACTAACCAGATGTGACGTTAACCAGATGTAACATTAACCAGATGTGACACTAACCAGATATGACGTTAACCAGATGTGACGTTAACCAGATGTGACATTAACCAGATGTGACATTAACCAGATGTGACACTAAGCAGATGTGACACTAACCAGATGTGACACTAACCAGATATGACGTTAACCAGATGTGACATTAACCAGATGTGACATTAACCAGATGTGACACTAACCAGATATGACGTTAACCAGATGTGAAGGTAACCAGATGTGAAGGTAACCAGATGTGACGTTAACCAGATGTGACGTTAACCAGATGTGACGCTAACCAGATGTGACGTTAACCAGATGTGACGTTAACCAGATGTGACGCTAACCAGATGTGACGTTAACTAGAGCTAACGTTAACCAGATGTGACATTAACCAGGTGTGACATTAACTAGATGTGACGCTAACCAGATGTAACATTAACCAGATGTGACGTTAACCAGATGTGACGTTAACCAGATGTGACATAAACCAGATGTGACGCTAACCAGATGTAACATTAACCAGATGTGACGTTAACCCGATGTGACGTTAACCAGGTGTGACGTTAACCAGATGTGACGCTAACCAGATGTGACGCTAACCAGATGTGACGTTAACCAGATGTGACGCTAACCAGATGTGACACTAACCAGATGTGACATTAACCAGATGTGACGTTAACCAAATATGACACTAACCAGATGTGACGTTAACCAAATATGACACTAACCACATGTAACGTTAACCAGATGTAACATTAAGCAGATGTGACGCTAACCAGATGTAACATTAACCAGATGTGACATTACCCAGGTGTGACGTTAACTAGATGTGACGCTAACCAGATGTGACACTAACCAGATGTGACACTAACCAGATGTGACATTAACCAGGTGTGACGTTAACTAGATGTGACGCTAACCAGATGTGACACTAACCAGATGTGACACTAACCAGATGTGACATTAACCAGATGTGATGTTAACCAGATGTGACGCTAACCAGATGTGACATTAACCAGATGTGACGCTAACCAGATGTAACGTTAACCAGATGTGACATTAACCAGATGTAACATTAACCAGATGTGACACTAACCAGATGTGACACTAACCAGATGTGACGTTAACCAGATGTGACACTAACCAAATGTGACACTAACCAGATGTGACATTAACCAGATGTGACATTAACCAGATGTGACGTTAACCAGATGTGAAGGTAACCAGATATGAAGGTAACCAGATGTGATGTTAACCAGATATGACGTTAACCAGATGTGACGTTAACCAGATGTGACGTTAACCAGATGTGACATTAACCAGATATGACGTTAACCAAATGTGACGTTAACCAAATGTGACGTCGACAAAATGTGACGTCAACCAAATGTGACGTTAACTAGATGTAACGTTAACCAGATGTGATATTAACCAGGTGTGACATTAACTAGATGTGACGCTAACCAGATGTAACGCTAACCAGGTGTGACGTTAACTAGATGTGACGTTAACTAGATGTGATGTTAACCAGATGCAACGTTAACCAGATGTGACACTAACCAGATGTGACGTTAACCAGGTGTGATGTTAACTAGATGTGACGCTAACCAGATGTGACGTTAACCAGATGTGACGTTAACCAGATGTGACATTAACCAGATGTGACGCTAACCAGATGTAACATTAACCAGATGTGACGTTATCCAGATGTGACGTTAACCAGGTGTGACGTTAACCAGATGTGACGCTAACCAGATGTAACATTTACCAGATGTGACGTTAACCAGATGTGACGTTAACTAGATGTGACGCTAACCAGATGTGACACTACCCAGGTGTGACGTTAACCAGATGTGACATTAACCAGATGTGACACTAACCAGATATGACGTTAACCAGATGTGACGTTAACCAGATGTGACACTAACCAGATGTGACGTTAACCAGATGTGACGTTAACCAGATGTGACGTTAACCAGATGTGACGTTAACCAGATGTGACATTAACCAGATGTGACATTAACCAGATATGACGTTAACCAAATGTGACGTTAACCAAATGTGACGTTAACCAAATGTGACGTTAACCAAATGTGACGCTAACCAGATGTGACGTTAACTAGATGTAACGTTAACCAGATGTGATATTAACCAGGTGTGACATTAACTAGATGTGACGCTAACCAGATGTGACGTTAACCAGATGTGACGTTAACCAGATGTGACATTAACCAGATGTCACGCTAACCAGATGTAACATTAACCAGATGTGACGTTAACCCGATGTGACGTTAACTAGGTGTGACGTTAACCAGATGTGACGCTAACCAGATGTGACATTGACCAGATGTGACGTTAACCAGATGTGACGTTAACCAGGTGTGACGTTAACTAGATGTGACGCTAACCAGATGTGACATTAACCAGATGTAACATTAACCAGATGTGATGTTAACCCGATGTGACGTTAACTAGGTGTGACGCTAACCAGATGTGACATTAACCAGATGTGACGTTAACCAAATATGACACTAACCAGATGTGACGTTAACCAAATATGACACTAACCAGATGTAACGTTAACCAGATGTAACATTAACCAGATGTGATATTAACCAGATGTGACGTTAACCAGGTGTGACGTTAACTAGATGTGACGCTAACCAGATGTGACATTAACCAGATGTGACACTAACCAGATATGACGTTAACCAGATGTGACATTAACCAGATGTGACGTTAACCAGATGTGACGTTAACCAGATGTGACGTTAACCAGATGTGACCCTAACCGGATGTGACACTAACCAGATATGACGTTAACCAGATGTGACGTTAACCAGATGTGACGTTAACCAGATGTGACGTTAACCAGATGCGACGTTAACCAGATGCGACGTTAACCAGATGCGACGTTAACCAGATGCGACGTTAACCAGATGCGACGTTAACCAGATGCGACGTTAACCAGATGCGACGTTAACCAGATGCGACGTTAACCAGATGCGACGTTAACCAGATGCGACGTTAACCAGATGTGACATTAACCAGATGTGACACTAACCAGATATGACGTTAACCAGATGTGACGTTAACCAGATGTGACATTAACCAGATGTGACGCTAACCAGATGTAACATTAACCAGATGTGACATTAACCAGATGTGACATTAACCAGATGTGACGTTAACCAGATGTGACGTTAACCAAATATGACACTAACCAGATGTGACATTAACCAAATATGACACTAACCAGATGTGACGTTAACCAGATGTGACACTACCCAGGTGTGACGTTAACCAGATGTGATGTTAACCAGATGTGATGTTAACCAGATGTGACATTAACCAGATGTGACGCTAACCAGATGTAACATTAACCAGATGTGACGTTAACCAGATGTGACGCTAACTAGATGTGACGTTAACCAGATGCGACGTTAACCAGATGTGACACTAACCAGATGTGACACTAACCAGATGTGACGTTAACTAGATGTGACGCTAACCAGATGTGACGTTAACCAGATGTGACGTTAACCAGATGTGACGCTAACCAGATGTAACATTTACCAGATGTGACGTTAACCAGATGTGACGTTAACTAGATGTGACGCTAACCAGATGTGACACTACCCAGGTGTGACGTTAACCAGATGTGACATTAACCAGATGTGACACTAACCAGATATGACGTTAACCAGATGTGACGTTAACCAGATGTGACGTTAACCAGATGTGACACTAACCAGATGTGACACTAACCAGATGTGACGTTAACCAGATGTGACGTTAACCAGATGTGACGTTAACCAGATGTGACGTTAACCAGATGTGACATTAACCAGATGTGACATTAACCAGATATGACGTTAACCAAATGTGACGTTAACCAAATGTGACGTTAACCAAATGTGACGTTAACCAAATGTGACGTTAACCAAATGTGACGCTAACCAGATGTGACGTTAACTAGATGTAACGTTAACCAGATGTGATATTAACCAGGTGTGACATTAACTAGATGTGACGCTAACCAGATGTGACGTTAACCAGATGTGACGTTAACCAGATGTGACATTAACCAGATGTCACGCTAACCAGATGTAACATTAACCAGATGTGACGTTAACCCGATGTGACGTTAACTAGGTGTGACGTTAACCAGATGTGACGCTAACCAGATGTGACATTGACCAGATGTGACGTTAACCAGATGTGACGTTAACCAGGTGTGACGTTAACTAGATGTGACGCTAACCAGATGTGACATTAACCAGATGTAACATTAACCAGATGTGATGTTAACCCGATGTGACGTTAACTAGGTGTGACGCTAACCAGATGTGACATTAACCAGATGTGACGTTAACCAAATATGACACTAACCAGATGTGACGTTAACCAAATATGACACTAACCAGATGTAACGTTAACCAGATGTAACATTAACCAGATGTGATATTAACCAGATGTGACGTTAACCAGGTGTGACGTTAACTAGATGTGACGCTAACCAGATGTGACATTAACCAGATATGACGTTAACCAGATGTGACATTAACCAGATGTGACGTTAACCAGATGTGACGTTAACCAGATGTGACACTAACCAGATGTGACACTAACCAGATATGACGTTAACCAGATGTGACGTTAACCAGATGTGACGTTAACCAGATGTGACGTTAACCAGATGTGACGTTAACCAGATGCGACGTTAACCAGATGCGACGTTAACCAGATGCGACGTTAACCAGATGCGACGTTAACCAGATGCGACGTTAACCAGATGCGACGTTAACCAGATGTGACATTAACCAGATGTGACACTAACCAGATATGACGTTAACCAGATGTGACGTTAACCAGATGTGACATTAACCAGATGTGACGCTAACCAGATGTAACATTAACCAGATGTGACATTAACCAGATGTGACATTAACCAGATGTGACGTTAACCAGATGTGACGTTAACCAAATATGACACTAACCAGATGTGACATTAACCAAATATGACACTAACCAGATGTGACGTTAACCAGATGTGACACTACCCAGGTGTGACGTTAACCAGATGTGATGTTAACCAGATGTGATGTTAACCAGATGTGACATTAACCAGATGTGACGCTAACCAGATGTAACATTAACCAGATGTGACGTTAACCAGATGTGACGCTAACTAGATGTGACGTTAACCAGATGCGACGTTAACCAGATGTGACACTAACCAGATGTGACACTAACTAGATGTGACGCTAACCAGATGTGACGTTAACCAGATGTGACGTTAACCAGATGTGACGTTAACCAGATGTGACACTAACCAGATGTGACGCTAACCAGGTGTGACGTTAACCAGATGTGAAGCTAACCAGATGTAACATTTACCAGATGTGACGTTAACCAGATGTGACGTTAACTAGATGTGACGCTAACCAGATGTGACACTACCCAGGTGTGACGTTAACCAGATGTGACATTAACCAGATGTGATGTTAACCAGATGTGACACTAACCAGAAGTGACGTTAACCAGATGTGACAAAAAACCAGATGTGACGCTAACCAGATGCGACGTTAACCAGATGTGACGTTAACCAGATGTGACATTAACCAGATGTGACACTAACCAGATATGACGTTAACCAGATGTGACGTTAACCAGATGTGACATTAACCAGATGTGACGTTAACCAGATGTAACATTAACCAGATGTGACACTAACCAGATATGACGTTAACCAGATGTGACGTTAACCAGATGTGACATTAACCAGATGTGACATTAACCAGATGTGACACTAAGCAGATGTGACACTAACCAGATGTGACACTAACCAGATATGACGTTAACCAGATGTGACATTAACCAGATGTGACATTAACCAGATGTGACACTAACCAGATATGACGTTAACCAGATGTGAAGGTAACCAGATGTGAAGGTAACCAGATGTGACGTTAACCAGATGTGACGTTAACCAGATGTGACGCTAACCAGATGTGACGTTAACTAGAGCTAACGTTAACCAGATGTGACATTAACCAGGTGTGACATTAACTAGATGTGACGCTAACCAGATGTAACATTAACCAGATGTGACGTTAACCAGATGTGACGTTAACCAGATGTGACATAAACCAGATGTGACGCTAACCAGATGTAACATTAACCAGATGTGACGTTAACCCGATGTGACGTTAACCAGGTGTGACGTTAACCAGATGTGACGCTAACCAGATGTGACATTAACCAGATGTGACGTTAACCAGATGTGACGCTAACCAGATGTGACACTAACCAGATGTGACATTAACCAGATGTGACGTTAACCAAATATGACACTAACCAGATGTGACGTTAACCAAATATGACACTAACCACATGTAACGTTAACCAGATGTAACATTAACCAGATGTGACGCTAACCAGATGTAACATTAACCAGATGTGACATTACCCAGGTGTGACGTTAACTAGATGTGACGCTAACCAGATGTGACGTTAACTAGAGCTAACGTTAACCAGATGTGACATTAACCAGGTGTGACATTAACTAGATGTGACGCTAACCAGATGTAACATTAACCAGATGTGACGTTAACCAGATGTGACGTTAACCAGATGTGACATAAACCAGATGTGACGCTAACCAGATGTAACATTAACCAGATGTGACGTTAACCCGATGTGACGTTAACCAGGTGTGACGTTAACCAGATGTGACGCTAACCAGATGTGACATTAACCAGATGTGACGTTAACCAGATGTGACGCTAACCAGATGTGACACTAACCAGATGTGACATTAACCAGATGTGACGTTAACCAAATATGACACTAACCAGATGTGACGTTAACCAAATATGACACTAACCACATGTAACGTTAACCAGATGTAACATTAACCAGATGTGACGCTAACCAGATGTAACATTAACCAGATGTGACATTACCCAGGTGTGACGTTAACTAGATGTGACGCTAACCAGATGTGACACTAACCAGATGTGACACTAACCAGATGTGACATTAACCAGGTGTGACGTTAACTAGATGTGACGCTAACCAGATGTGACACTAACCAGATGTGACACTAACCAGATGTGACATTAACCAGATGTGATGTTAACCAGATGTGACACTAACCAGATGTGACGTTAACCAGATGTGACATTAACCAGATGCGACGTTACCAGATGTGACACTAACCAGATGTGACAGGAACCAGATGTGACGTTAACCAGATGTGACATTAACCAGATGTGACGCTAACCAGATGTAACGTTAACCAGATGTGACATTAACCAGATGTAACATTAACCAGATGTGACACTAACCAGATGTGACACTAACCAGATGTGACACTAACCAGATGTGACGTTAACCAGATGTGACACTAACCAAATGTGACACTAACCAGATGTGACATTAACCAGATGTGACATTAACCAGATGTGACGTTAACCAGATGTGAAGGTAACCAGATATGAAGGTAACCAGATGTGATGTTAACCAGATATGACGTTAACCAGATGTGACGTTAACCAGATGTGACGTTAACCAGATGTGACATTAACCAGATATGACGTTAACCAAATGTGACGTTAACCAAATGTGACGTTGACAAAATGTGACGTCAACCAAATGTGACGTTAACTAGATGTAACGTTAACCAGATGTGATATTAACCAGGTGTGACATTAACTAGATGTGACACTAACCAGATGTGACGTTAACTAGATGTAACGCTAACCAGGTGTGACGTTAACTAGATGTGACGTTAACTAGATGTGATGTTAACCAGATGCAACGTTATCCAGATGTGACACTAACCAGATGTGACGTTAACCAGGTGTGATGTTAACTAGATGTGACGCTAACCAGATGTGACGTTAACCAGATGTGACGTTAACCAGATGTGACATTAACCAGATGTGACGCTAACCAGATGTAACATTAACCAGATGTGACGTTATCCAGATGTGACGTTAACCAGGTGTGACGTTAACCAGATGTGACGCTAACCAGATGTAACATTTACCAGATGTGACGTTAACCAGATGTGACGTTAACTAGATGTGACGCTAACCAGATGTGACACTACCCAGGTGTGACGTTAACCAGATGTGACATTAACCAGATGTGACACTAACCAGATATGACGTTAACCAGATGTGACGTTAACCAGATGTGACGTTAACCAGATGTGACACTAACCAGATGTGACACTAACCAGATGTGACGTTAACCAGATGTGACGTTAACCAGATGTGACGTTAACCAGATGTAACGTTAACCAGATGTGACGTTAACCAGATGTGACATTAACCAGATGTGACGTTAACCAGATATGACGTTAACCAAATGTGACGTTAACCAAATGTGACGTTAACCAAATGTGACGCTAACCAGATGTGACGTTAACTAGATGTAACGTTAACCAGATGTGATATTAACCAGGTGTGACATTAACTAGATGTGACGCTAACCAGATGTGACGTTAACCAGATGTGACGTTAACCAGATGTGACATTAACCAGATGTCACGCTAACCAGATGTAACATTAACCAGATGTGACGTTAACCCGATGTGACGTTAACTAGGTGTGACGTTAACCAGATGTGACGCTAACCAGATGTGACATTGACCAGATGTGACGTTAACCAGATGTGACGTTAACCAGGTGTGACGTTAACTAGATGTGACGCTAACCAGATGTGACATTAACCAGATGTAACATTAACCAGATGTGATGTTAACCCGATGTGACGTTAACTAGGTGTGACGCTAACCAGATGTGACATTAACCAGATGTGACGTTAACCAAATATGACACTAACCAGATGTGACGTTAACCAAATATGACACTAACCAGATGTAACGTTAACCAGATGTAACATTAACCAGATGTGACACTACCCAGGTGTGACGTTAACTAGATGTAACATTAACCAGATGTGACATTACCCAGGTGTGACGTTAACTAGATGTGACGCTAACCAGATGTGACACTAACCAGATGTGACACTAACCAGATGTGACATTAACCAGATGTGACACTAACCAGATGTGACGTTAACCAGATGTAACATTAACCAGATGCGACGTTACCAGATGTGAAATTAACCAGATGTGACAGGAACCAGATGTGACGTTAACCAGATGTGACATTAACCAGATGTGACGCTAACCAGATGTAACGTTAACCAGATGTGACGTTAACCAGATGTGACACTAACCAGATATGACGTTAACCACATGTGACGTTAACCAGATGTGACGTTAACCAGATGTGACGTTAACCAGATGTGACGTTAACCAGATGTGACGTTAACCAGATGTGACACTAACCAGATATGACGTTAACCAGATGTGACATTAACCAGATGTGACACTACCCAGGTGTGACGTTAACCAGATGTGATGTTAACCAGATGTGATGTTAACCAGATGTGACATTAACCAGATGTGACGCTAACCAGATGTAACATTAACCAGATGTGACGTTAACCAGATGTGACGCTAACTAGATGTGACGTTAACCAGATGCGACGTTAACCAGATGTGACACTAACCAGATGTGACACTAACCAGATGTGACGTTAACTAGATGTGACGCTAACCAGATGTGACGTTAACCAGATGTGACGTTAACCAGATGTGACGCTAACCAGATGTAACATTTACCAGATGTGACGTTAACCAGATGTGACGTTAACTAGATGTGACGCTAACCAGATGTGACACTACCCAGGTGTGACGTTAACCAGATGTGACATTAACCAGATGTGACACTAACCAGATATGACGTTAACCAGATGTGACGTTAACCAGATGTGACGTTAACCAGATGTGACACTAACCAGATGTGACACTAACCAGATGTGACGTTAACCAGATGTGACGTTAACCAGATGTGACGTTAACCAGATGTGACGTTAACCAGATGTGACATTAACCAGATGTGACGTTAACCAAATGTGACGTTAACCAAATGTGACGTTAACCAGATGTGATATTAACCAGGTGTGACATTAACTAGATGTGACGCTAACCAGATGTGACGTTAACCAGATGTGACGTTAACCAGATGTGACATTAACCAGATGTCACGCTAACCAGATGTAACATTAACCAGATGTGACGTTAACCCGATGTGACGTTAACTAGGTGTGACGTTAACCAGATGTGACGCTAACCAGATGTGACATTGACCAGATGTGACGTTAACCAGATGTGACGTTAACCAGGTGTGACGTTAACTAGATGTGACGCTAACCAGATGTGACATTAACCAGATGTAACATTAACCAGATGTGATGTTAACCCGATGTGACGTTAACTAGGTGTGACGCTAACCAGATGTGACATTAACCAGATGTGACGTTAACCAAATATGACACTAACCAGATGTGACGTTAACCAAATATGACACTAACCAGATGTAACGTTAACCAGATGTAACATTAACCAGATGTGATATTAACCAGATGTGACGTTAACCAGGTGTGACGTTAACTAGATGTGACGCTAACCAGATGTGACATTAACCAGATATGACGTTAACCAGATGTGACATTAACCAGATGTGACGTTAACCAGATGTGACGTTAACCAGATGTGACACTAACCAGATGTGACACTAACCAGATATGACGTTAACCAGATGTGACGTTAACCAGATGTGACGTTAACCAGATGTGACGTTAACCAGATGTGACGTTAACCAGATGCGACGTTAACCAGATGCGACGTTAACCAGATGCGACGTTAACCAGATGCGACGTTAACCAGATGCGACGTTAACCAGATGCGACGTTAACCAGATGTGACATTAACCAGATGTGACACTAACCAGATATGACGTTAACCAGATGTGACGTTAACCAGATGTGACATTAACCAGATGTGACGCTAACCAGATGTAACATTAACCAGATGTGACATTAACCAGATGTGACATTAACCAGATGTGACGTTAACCAGATGTGACGTTAACCAAATATGACACTAACCAGATGTGACATTAACCAAATATGACACTAACCAGATGTGACGTTAACCAGATGTGACACTACCCAGGTGTGACGTTAACCAGATGTGATGTTAACCAGATGTGATGTTAACCAGATGTGACATTAACCAGATGTGACGCTAACCAGATGTAACATTAACCAGATGTGACGTTAACCAGATGTGACGCTAACTAGATGTGACGTTAACCAGATGCGACGTTAACCAGATGTGACACTAACCAGATGTGACACTAACTAGATGTGACGCTAACCAGATGTGACGTTAACCAGATGTGACGTTAACCAGATGTGACGTTAACCAGATGTGACACTAACCAGATGTGACGCTAACCAGGTGTGACGTTAACCAGATGTGAAGCTAACCAGATGTAACATTTACCAGATGTGACGTTAACCAGATGTGACGTTAACTAGATGTGACGCTAACCAGATGTGACACTACCCAGGTGTGACGTTAACCAGATGTGACATTAACCAGATGTGATGTTAACCAGATGTGACACTAACCAGAAGTGACGTTAACCAGATGTGACAAAAAACCAGATGTGACGCTAACCAGATGCGACGTTAACCAGATGTGATGTTAACCAGATGTGACGTTAACCAGATGTGACATTAACCAGATGTGACACTAACCAGATATGACGTTAACCAGATGTGACGTTAACCAGATGTGACATTAACCAGATGTGACGTTAACCAGATGTAACATTAACCAGATGTGACACTAACCAGATATGACGTTAACCAGATGTGACGTTAACCAGATGTGACATTAACCAGATGTGACATTAACCAGATGTGACACTAAGCAGATGTGACACTAACCAGATGTGACACTAACCAGATATGACGTTAACCAGATGTGACATTAACCAGATGTGACATTAACCAGATGTGACACTAACCAGATATGACGTTAACCAGATGTGAAGGTAACCAGATGTGAAGGTAACCAGATGTGACGTTAACCAGATGTGACGTTAACCAGATGTGACGCTAACCAGATGTGACGTTAACTAGAGCTAACGTTAACCAGATGTGACATTAACCAGGTGTGACATTAACTAGATGTGACGCTAACCAGATGTAACATTAACCAGATGTGACGTTAACCAGATGTGACGTTAACCAGATGTGACATAAACCAGATGTGACGCTAACCAGATGTAACATTAACCAGATGTGACGTTAACCCGATGTGACGTTAACCAGGTGTGACGTTAACCAGATGTGACGCTAACCAGATGTGACATTAACCAGATGTGACGTTAACCAGATGTGACGCTAACCAGATGTGACACTAACCAGATGTGACATTAACCAGATGTGACGTTAACCAAATATGACACTAACCAGATGTGACGTTAACCAAATATGACACTAACCACATGTAACGTTAACCAGATGTAACATTAACCAGATGTGACGCTAACCAGATGTAACATTAACCAGATGTGACATTACCCAGGTGTGACGTTAACTAGATGTGACGCTAACCAGATGTGACGTTAACTAGAGCTAACGTTAACCAGATGTGACATTAACCAGGTGTGACATTAACTAGATGTGACGCTAACCAGATGTAACATTAACCAGATGTGACGTTAACCAGATGTGACGTTAACCAGATGTGACATAAACCAGATGTGACGCTAACCAGATGTAACATTAACCAGATGTGACGTTAACCCGATGTGACGTTAACCAGGTGTGACGTTAACCAGATGTGACGCTAACCAGATGTGACATTAACCAGATGTGACGTTAACCAGATGTGACGCTAACCAGATGTGACACTAACCAGATGTGACATTAACCAGATGTGACGTTAACCAAATATGACACTAACCAGATGTGACGTTAACCAAATATGACACTAACCACATGTAACGTTAACCAGATGTAACATTAACCAGATGTGACGCTAACCAGATGTAACATTAACCAGATGTGACATTACCCAGGTGTGACGTTAACTAGATGTGACGCTAACCAGATGTGACACTAACCAGATGTGACACTAACCAGATGTGACATTAACCAGGTGTGACGTTAACTAGATGTGACGCTAACCAGATGTGACACTAACCAGATGTGACACTAACCAGATGTGACATTAACCAGATGTGATGTTAACCAGATGTGACACTAACCAGATGTGACGTTAACCAGATGTGACATTAACCAGATGCGACGTTACCAGATGTGACACTAACCAGATGTGACAGGAACCAGATGTGACGTTAACCAGATGTGACATTAACCAGATGTGACGCTAACCAGATGTAACGTTAACCAGATGTGACATTAACCAGATGTAACATTAACCAGATGTGACACTAACCAGATGTGACACTAACCAGATGTGACACTAACCAGATGTGACGTTAACCAGATGTGACACTAACCAAATGTGACACTAACCAGATGTGACATTAACCAGATGTGACATTAACCAGATGTGACGTTAACCAGATGTGAAGGTAACCAGATATGAAGGTAACCAGATGTGATGTTAACCAGATATGACGTTAACCAGATGTGACGTTAACCAGATGTGACGTTAACCAGATGTGACATTAACCAGATATGACGTTAACCAAATGTGACGTTAACCAAATGTGACGTTGACAAAATGTGACGTCAACCAAATGTGACGTTAACTAGATGTAACGTTAACCAGATGTGATATTAACCAGGTGTGACATTAACTAGATGTGACACTAACCAGATGTGACGTTAACTAGATGTAACGCTAACCAGGTGTGACGTTAACTAGATGTGACGTTAACTAGATGTGATGTTAACCAGATGCAACGTTATCCAGATGTGACACTAACCAGATGTGACGTTAACCAGGTGTGATGTTAACTAGATGTGACGCTAACCAGATGTGACGTTAACCAGATGTGACGTTAACCAGATGTGACATTAACCAGATGTGACGCTAACCAGATGTAACATTAACCAGATGTGACGTTATCCAGATGTGACGTTAACCAGGTGTGACGTTAACCAGATGTGACGCTAACCAGATGTAACATTTACCAGATGTGACGTTAACCAGATGTGACGTTAACTAGATGTGACGCTAACCAGATGTGACACTACCCAGGTGTGACGTTAACCAGATGTGACATTAACCAGATGTGACACTAACCAGATATGACGTTAACCAGATGTGACGTTAACCAGATGTGACGTTAACCAGATGTGACACTAACCAGATGTGACACTAACCAGATGTGACGTTAACCAGATGTGACGTTAACCAGATGTGACGTTAACCAGATGTAACGTTAACCAGATGTGACGTTAACCAGATGTGACATTAACCAGATGTGACGTTAACCAGATATGACGTTAACCAAATGTGACGTTAACCAAATGTGACGTTAACCAAATGTGACGCTAACCAGATGTGACGTTAACTAGATGTAACGTTAACCAGATGTGATATTAACCAGGTGTGACATTAACTAGATGTGACGCTAACCAGATGTGACGTTAACCAGATGTGACGTTAACCAGATGTGACATTAACCAGATGTCACGCTAACCAGATGTAACATTAACCAGATGTGACGTTAACCCGATGTGACGTTAACTAGGTGTGACGTTAACCAGATGTGACGCTAACCAGATGTGACATTGACCAGATGTGACGTTAACCAGATGTGACGTTAACCAGGTGTGACGTTAACTAGATGTGACGCTAACCAGATGTGACATTAACCAGATGTAACATTAACCAGATGTGATGTTAACCCGATGTGACGTTAACTAGGTGTGACGCTAACCAGATGTGACATTAACCAGATGTGACGTTAACCAAATATGACACTAACCAGATGTGACGTTAACCAAATATGACACTAACCAGATGTAACGTTAACCAGATGTAACATTAACCAGATGTGACACTACCCAGGTGTGACGTTAACTAGATGTAACATTAACCAGATGTGACATTACCCAGGTGTGACGTTAACTAGATGTGACGCTAACCAGATGTGACACTAACCAGATGTGACACTAACCAGATGTGACATTAACCAGATGTGACACTAACCAGATGTGACGTTAACCAGATGTAACATTAACCAGATGCGACGTTACCAGATGTGAAATTAACCAGATGTGACAGGAACCAGATGTGACGTTAACCAGATGTGACATTAACCAGATGTGACGCTAACCAGATGTAACGTTAACCAGATGTGACGTTAACCAGATGTGACACTAACCAGATATGACGTTAACCACATGTGACGTTAACCAGATGTGACGTTAACCAGATGTGACGTTAACCAGATGTGACGTTAACCAGATGTGACGTTAACCAGATGTGACATTAACCAGATGTGACACTAACCAGATATGACGTTAACCAGATGTGACATTAACCAGATGTGACATTAACCAGATGTGACGTTAACCAGATGTGAAGGTAACCAGATGTGAAGGTAACCAGATGTGAAGGTAACCAGATGTGACACTAACCAGATGTAACGTTAACCAGGTGTGACGTTAACTAGATGTGACGCTAACCAGATGTGACACTAACCAGATGTGACGTTAACCAGATGTGACGTTAACCAAATATGACACTAACCAGATGTGACGTTAACCAGATGTAACATTAACCAGATGTGACACTACCCAGGTGTGACGTTAACCAGATGTGACACTAACCAGATATGACGTTAACCAGATGTGACGTTAACCAGATGTGATGTTAACCAGATGTGACGTTAACCAGATGTAACATTAACCAGATGTGACACTAACCAGATATGACGTTAACCAGATGTGACGTTAACCAAATATGACACTAACCAGATGTGACGTTAACCAGATGTGACGTTAACCAGATGTGACGTTAACCAGATGTGACATTAACCAGATGTGACACTAACCAGATATGACGTTAACCAGATGTGACATTAACCAGATGTGACATTAACCAGATGTGACGTTAACCAGATGTGACATTAACCAGATGTGACGTTAACCAGATGTGAAGGTAACCAGATGTGAAGGTAACCAGATGTGAAGGTAACCAGATGTGACACTAACCAGATGTAACGTTAACCAGGTGTGACGTTAACTAGATGTGACGCTAACCAGATGTGACACTAACCAGATGTGACGTTAACCAGATGTGACGTTAACCAAATATGACACTAACCAGATGTGACGTTAACCAGATGTAACATTAACCAGATGTGACACTACCCAGGTGTGACGTTAACCAGATGTGACACTAACCAGATATGACGTTAACCAGATGTGACGTTAACCAGATGTGATGTTAACCAGATGTGACGTTAACCAGATGTAACATTAACCAGATGTGACACTAACCAGATATGACGTTAACCAGATGTGACGTTAACCAAATATGACACTAACCAGATGTGACGTTAACCAGATGTGACGTTAACCAGATGTGACGTTAACCAGATGTGACATTAACCAGATGTGACACTAACCAGATATGACGTTAACCAGATGTGACATTAACCAGATGTGACATTAACCAGATGTGACGTTAACCAGATGTGACACTAACCAGATATGACGTTAACCAGATGTGACGTTAACCAGATGTGATGTTAACCAGATGTGACGTTAACCAGATGTAACATTAACCAGATGTGACACTAACCAGATATGACGTTAACCAGATGTGACGTTAACCAAATATGACACTAACCAGATGTGACGTTAACCAGATGTGACGTTAACCAGATGTGACGTTAACCAGATGTGACATTAACCAGATGTGACACTAACCAGATATGACGTTAACCAGATGTGACATTAACCAGATGTGACATTAACCAGATGTGACGTTAACCAGATGTGAAGGTAACCAGATGTGAAGGTAACCAGATGTGAAGGTAACCAGATGTGACACTAACCAGATGTGACGTTAACCAGATGTAACGTTAACCAGGTGTGACGTTAACTAGATGTGACGCTAACCAGATGTGACACTAACCAGATGTGACGTTAACCAGATGTGACGTTAACCAAATATGACACTAACCAGATGTGACGTTAACCAGATGTAACATTAACCAGATGTGACACTACCCAGGTGTGACGTTAACCAGATGTGACACTAACCAGATATGACGTTAACCAGATGTGACGTTAACCAGATGTGATGTTAACCAGATGTGACGTTAACCAGATGTAACATTAACCAGATGTGACACTAACCAGATATGACGTTAACCAGATGTGACGTTAACCAAATATGACACTAACCAGATGTGACGTTAACCAAATATGACACTAACCAGATGTGACGTTAACCAGATGTAACATTAACCAGATGTGACACTACCCAGGTGTGACGTTAACCAGATGTGACATTAACCAGATGTGATGTTAACCAGATGTGACACTAACCAGATGTGACGTTAACCAGATGTGACACTAACCAGATGTGACGCTAACCAGATGTGACGTTAACTAGATGTAACGTTAACCAGATGTGATATTAACCAGGTGTGACATTAACTAGATGTGACGCTAACCAGATGTGACGTTAACTAGATGTAACGCTAACCAGATGTGACACTAACCAGATGTAACGTTAACCAGGTGTGACGTTAACTAGATGTGACGCCAACCAGATGTGACACTAACCAGATGTGACGTTAACCAGATGTGACGTTAACCAAATATGACACTAACCAGATGTGACGTTAACCAGATGTAACATTAACCAGATGTGACACTACCCAGGTGTGACGTTAACCAGATGTGACACTAACCAGATATGACGTTAACCAGATGTGACGTTAACCAGATGTGATGTTAACCAGATGTGACGTTAACCAGATGTAACATTAACCAGATGTGACACTAACCAGATATGACGTTAACCAGATGTGACGTTAACCAAATATGACACTAACCAGATGTGACGTTAACCAAATATGACACTAACCAGATGTGACGTTAACCAGATGTAACATTAACCAGATGTGACACTACCCAGGTGTGACGTTAACCAGATGTGACATAAACCAGATGTGACGCTAACCAGATGTAACATTAACCAGATGTGACGTTAACCCGATGTGACGTTAACCAGGTGTGACGTTAACCAGATGTGACGTTAACCAGATGTGACGCTAACCAGATGTGACGTTAACCAGATGTGACGCTAACCAGATGTGACACTAACCAGATGTGACAACCAGATGTGACGTTAACCAAATATGACACTAACCAGATGTGACGTTAACCAAATATGACACTAACCACATGTAACGTTAACCAGATGTAACATTAACCAGATGTGACGCTAACCAGATGTAACATTAACCAGATGTGACATTACCCAGGTGTGACGTTAACTAGATGTGACGCTAACCAGATGTGACACTAACCAGATGTGACACTAACCAGATGTGACATTAACCAGGTGTGACGTTAACCAGATGTGACGCTAACCAGATGTGACACTAACCAGATGTGACACTAACCAGATGTGACATTAACCAGATGTGACGCTAACCAGATGTGACGCTAACCAGATGTGACATTAACCAGATGTGACATTAACCAGATGTGACACTAACCAGATGTGACACTAACCAGATGTGACGTTAACCAGATGTGACACTAACCAAATGTGACACTAACCAGATGTGACATTAACCAGATGTGACGTTAACCAGATGTGACGTTAACCAGATATGAAGGTAACCAGATGTGATGTTAACCAGATATGACGTTAACTAGATGTGACGTTAACCAGATGTGACGTTAACCAGATGTGACATTAACCAGATATGACGTTAACCAAATGTGACGTTAACCAAATGTGACGTTAACCAAATGTGACGTTGACAAAATGTGACGTCAACCAAATGTGACGTTAACTAGATGTAACGTTAACCAGATGTGATATTAACCAGGTGTGACATTAACTAGATGTGACGCTAACCAGATGTGACGTTAACTAGATGTAACGCTAACCAGGTGTGACGTTAACTAGATGTGACGTTAACTAGATGTGATGTTAACCAGATGCAACGTTAACCAGATGTGACACTAACCAGATGTGACGTTAACCAGGTGTGATGTTAACTAGATGTGACGCTAACCAGATGTGACGTTAACCAGATGTGACATTAACCAGATGTGACGCTAACCAGATGTAACATTAACCAGATGTGACGTTATCCAGATGTGACGTTAACCAGGTGTGACGTTAACCAGATGTGACGCTAACCAGATGTAACATTTACCAGATGTGACGTTAACCAGATGTGACGTTAACTAGATGTGACGCTAACCAGATGTGACACTACCCAGGTGTGACGTTAACCAGATGTGACATTAACCAGATGTGACACTAACCAGATATGACGTTAACCAGATGTGACGTTAACCAGATGTGACGTTAACCAGATGTGACACTAACCAGATGTGACACTAACCAGATGTGACGTTAACCAGATGTGACGTTAACCAGATGTAACGTTAACCAGATGTGACGTTAACCAGATGTGACATTAACCAGATGTGACATTAACCAGATATGACGTTAACCAAATGTGACGTTAACCAAATGTGACGTTAACCAAATGTGACGTTAACCAAATGTGACGCTAACCAAATGTGACGTTAACTAGATGTAACGTTAACCAGATGTGACATTAACCAGGTGTGACATTAACTAGATGTGACGCTAACCAGATGTGACGTTAACCAGATATGACGTTAACCAGATGTGACATTAACCAGATGTCACGCTAACCAGATGTAACATTAACCAGATGTGACGTTAACCCGATGTGACGTTAACTAGGTGTGACGTTAACCAGATGTGACGCTAACCAGATGTGACATTGACCAGATGTGACGTTAACCAGATGTGACGTTAACCAGGTGTGACGTTAACTAGATGTGACGCTAACCAGATGTGACATTAACCAAATATGACACTAACCAGATGTGACATTAACCAGATGTGACATTAACCAGATGTGACGTTAACCAGATGTGAAGGTAACCAGATGTGAAGGTAACCAGATGTGAAGGTAACCAGATGTGACACTAACCAGATGTGACGTTAACCAGATGTAACGTTAACCAGGTGTGACGTTAACTAGATGTGACGCTAACCAGATGTGACACTAACCAGATGTGACGTTAACCAGATGTGACGTTAACCAAATATGACACTAACCAGATGTGACGTTAACCAGATGTAACATTAACCAGATGTGACACTACCCAGGTGTGACGTTAACCAGATGTGACACTAACCAGATATGACGTTAACCAGATGTGACGTTAACCAGATGTGATGTTAACCAGATGTGACGTTAACCAGATGTAACATTAACCAGATGTGACACTAACCAGATATGACGTTAACCAGATGTGACGTTAACCAAATATGACACTAACCAGATGTGACGTTAACCAAATATGACACTAACCAGATGTGACGTTAACCAGATGTAACATTAACCAGATGTGACACTACCCAGGTGTGACGTTAACCAGATGTGACATTAACCAGATGTGATGTTAACCAGATGTGACACTAACCAGATGTGACGTTAACCAGATGTGACACTAACCAGATGTGACGCTAACCAGATGTGACGTTAACTAGATGTAACGTTAACCAGATGTGATATTAACCAGGTGTGACATTAACTAGATGTGACGCTAACCAGATGTGACGTTAACTAGATGTAACGCTAACCAGATGTGACACTAACCAGATGTAACGTTAACCAGGTGTGACGTTAACTAGATGTGACGCCAACCAGATGTGACACTAACCAGATGTGACGTTAACCAGATGTGACGTTAACCAAATATGACACTAACCAGATGTGACGTTAACCAGATGTAACATTAACCAGATGTGACACTACCCAGGTGTGACGTTAACCAGATGTGACACTAACCAGATATGACGTTAACCAGATGTGACGTTAACCAGATGTGATGTTAACCAGATGTGACGTTAACCAGATGTAACATTAACCAGATGTGACACTAACCAGATATGACGTTAACCAGATGTGACGTTAACCAAATATGACACTAACCAGATGTGACGTTAACCAAATATGACACTAACCAGATGTGACGTTAACCAGATGTAACATTAACCAGATGTGACACTACCCAGGTGTGACGTTAACCAGATGTGACATAAACCAGATGTGACGCTAACCAGATGTAACATTAACCAGATGTGACGTTAACCCGATGTGACGTTAACCAGGTGTGACGTTAACCAGATGTGACGTTAACCAGATGTGACGCTAACCAGATGTGACGTTAACCAGATGTGACGCTAACCAGATGTGACACTAACCAGATGTGACAACCAGATGTGACGTTAACCAAATATGACACTAACCAGATGTGACGTTAACCAAATATGACACTAACCACATGTAACGTTAACCAGATGTAACATTAACCAGATGTGACGCTAACCAGATGTAACATTAACCAGATGTGACATTACCCAGGTGTGACGTTAACTAGATGTGACGCTAACCAGATGTGACACTAACCAGATGTGACACTAACCAGATGTGACATTAACCAGGTGTGACGTTAACCAGATGTGACGCTAACCAGATGTGACACTAACCAGATGTGACACTAACCAGATGTGACATTAACCAGATGTGACGCTAACCAGATGTGACGCTAACCAGATGTGACATTAACCAGATGTGACATTAACCAGATGTGACACTAACCAGATGTGACACTAACCAGATGTGACGTTAACCAGATGTGACACTAACCAAATGTGACACTAACCAGATGTGACATTAACCAGATGTGACGTTAACCAGATGTGACGTTAACCAGATATGAAGGTAACCAGATGTGATGTTAACCAGATATGACGTTAACTAGATGTGACGTTAACCAGATGTGACGTTAACCAGATGTGACATTAACCAGATATGACGTTAACCAAATGTGACGTTAACCAAATGTGACGTTAACCAAATGTGACGTTGACAAAATGTGACGTCAACCAAATGTGACGTTAACTAGATGTAACGTTAACCAGATGTGATATTAACCAGGTGTGACATTAACTAGATGTGACGCTAACCAGATGTGACGTTAACTAGATGTAACGCTAACCAGGTGTGACGTTAACTAGATGTGACGTTAACTAGATGTGATGTTAACCAGATGCAACGTTAACCAGATGTGACACTAACCAGATGTGACGTTAACCAGGTGTGATGTTAACTAGATGTGACGCTAACCAGATGTGACGTTAACCAGATGTGACATTAACCAGATGTGACGCTAACCAGATGTAACATTAACCAGATGTGACGTTATCCAGATGTGACGTTAACCAGGTGTGACGTTAACCAGATGTGACGCTAACCAGATGTAACATTTACCAGATGTGACGTTAACCAGATGTGACGTTAACTAGATGTGACGCTAACCAGATGTGACACTACCCAGGTGTGACGTTAACCAGATGTGACATTAACCAGATGTGACACTAACCAGATATGACGTTAACCAGATGTGACGTTAACCAGATGTGACGTTAACCAGATGTGACACTAACCAGATGTGACACTAACCAGATGTGACGTTAACCAGATGTGACGTTAACCAGATGTGACGTTAACCAGATGTAACGTTAACCAGATGTGACGTTAACCAGATGTGACATTAACCAGATGTGACATTAACCAGATATGACGTTAACCAAATGTGACGTTAACCAAATGTGACGTTAACCAAATGTGACGTTAACCAAATGTGACGCTAACCAAATGTGACGTTAACTAGATGTAACGTTAACCAGATGTGACATTAACCAGGTGTGACATTAACTAGATGTGACGCTAACCAGATGTGACGTTAACCAGATATGACGTTAACCAGATGTGACATTAACCAGATGTCACGCTAACCAGATGTAACATTAACCAGATGTGACGTTAACCCGATGTGACGTTAACTAGGTGTGACGTTAACCAGATGTGACGCTAACCAGATGTGACATTGACCAGATGTGACGTTAACCAGATGTGACGTTAACCAGGTGTGACGTTAACTAGATGTGACGCTAACCAGATGTGACATTAACCAGATGTAACATTAACCAGATGTGATGTTAACCCGATGTGACGTTAACTAGGTGTGACGCTAACCAGATGTGACATTAACCAGATGTGACGTTAACCAAATATGACACTAACCAGATGTGACGTTAACCAAATATGACACTAACCAGATGTAACGTTAACCAGATGTAACATTAACCAGATGTGACACTACCCAGGTGTGACGTTAACTAGATGTAACATTAACCAGATGTGACATTACCCAGGTGTGACGTTAACTAGATGTGACGCTAACCAGATGTGACACTAACCAGATGTGACACTAACCAGATGTGACATTAACCAGATGTGACACTAACCAGATGTGACGTTAACCAGATGTAACATTAACCAGATGCGACGTTACCAGATGTGAAATTAACCAGATGTGACAGGAACCAGATGTGACGTTAACCAGATGTGACGCTAACCAGATGTAACGTTAACCAGATGTGACGTTAACCAGATGTGACACTAACCAGATATGACGTTAACCACATGTGACGTTAACCAGATGTGACGTTAACCAGATGTGACGTTAACCAGATGTGACGTTAACCAGATGTGACGTTAACCAGATGTGACATTAACCAGATGTGACACTAACCAGATATGACGTTAACCAGATGTGACATTAACCAGATGTGACATTAACCAGATGTGACGTTAACCAGATGTGAAGGTAACCAGATGTGAAGGTAACCAGATGTGAAGGTAACCAGATGTGACACTAACCAGATGTGACGTTAACCAGATGTAACGTTAACCAGGTGTGACGTTAACTAGATGTGACGCTAACCAGATGTGACACTAACCAGATGTGACGTTAACCAGATGTGACGTTAACCAAATATGACACTAACCAGATGTGACGTTAACCAGATGTAACATTAACCAGATGTGACACTACCCAGGTGTGACGTTAACCAGATGTGACACTAACCAGATATGACGTTAACCAGATGTGACGTTAACCAGATGTGATGTTAACCAGATGTGACGTTAACCAGATGTAACATTAACCAGATGTGACACTAACCAGATATGACGTTAACCAGATGTGACGTTAACCAAATATGACACTAACCAGATGTGACGTTAACCAGATGTGACGTTAACCAGATGTGACGTTAACCAGATGTGACATTAACCAGATGTGACACTAACCAGATATGACGTTAACCAGATGTGACATTAACCAGATGTGACATTAACCAGATGTGACGTTAACCAGATGTGAAGGTAACCAGATGTGAAGGTAACCAGATGTGAAGGTAACCAGATGTGACACTAACCAGATGTGACGTTAACCAGATGTAACGTTAACCAGGTGTGACGTTAACTAGATGTGACGCTAACCAGATGTGACACTAACCAGATGTGACGTTAACCAGATGTGACGTTAACCAAATATGACACTAACCAGATGTGACGTTAACCAGATGTAACATTAACCAGATGTGACACTACCCAGGTGTGACGTTAACCAGATGTGACACTAACCAGATATGACGTTAACCAGATGTGACGTTAACCAGATGTGATGTTAACCAGATGTGACGTTAACCAGATGTAACATTAACCAGATGTGACACTAACCAGATATGACGTTAACCAGATGTGATGTTAACCAAATATGACACTAACCAGATGTGACGTTAACCAAATATGACACTAACCAGATGTGACGTTAACCAGATGTAACATTAACCAGATGTGACACTACCCAGGTGTGACGTTAACCAGATGTGACGTTAACCAGATGTGATGTTAACCAGATGTGACACTAACCAGATGTGACGTTAACCAGATGTGACACTAACCAGATGTGACGCTAACCAGATGTGACGTTAACTAGATGTAACGTTAACCAGATGTGATATTAACCAGGTGTGACATTAACTAGATGTGACGCTAACCAGATGTGACGTTAACTAGATGTAACGCTAACCAGATGTGACACTAACCAGATGTAACGTTAACCAGGTGTGACGTTAACTAGATGTGACGCCAACCAGATGTGACACTAACCAGATGTGACGTTAACCAGATGTGACGTTAACCAAATATGACACTAACCAGATGTGACGTTAACCAGATGTAACATTAACCAGATGTGACACTACCCAGGTGTGACGTTAACCAGATGTGACACTAACCAGATATGACGTTAACCAGATGTGACGTTAACCAGATGTGACGTTAACCAGATGTGATGTTAACCAGATGTGACGTTAACCAGATGTAACATTAACCAGATGTGACACTAACCAGATATGACGTTAACCAGATGTGACGTTAACCAAATATGACACAAACCAGATGTGACGTTAACCAAATATGACACTAACCAGATGTGACGTTAACCAGATGTAACATTAACCAGATGTGACACTACCCAGGTGTGACGTTAACCAGATGTGACATTAACCAGATGTGATGTTAACCAAATGTGACACTAACCAGATGTGACGTTAACCAGATGTGACATTAACCAGATGTGACGCCAACCAGATGTAACATTAACCTGATGTGACGTTAACCAAATATGACACTAACCAGATGTGACGTTAACCAGATGTAACATTAACCAGATGTGACACTACCCAGGTGTGACGTTAACCAGATGTGACATTAACCAGATGTGATGTTAACCAGATGTGACACTAACCAGATGTGACGTTAACCAGATGTGACACTAACCAGATGTGACGCTAACCAGATGTGACGTTAACTAGATGTAACGTTAACCAGATGTGATATTAACCAGGTGTGACATTAACTAGATGTGACGCTAACCAGATGTGACGTTAACTAGATGTAACGCTAACCAGATGTGACACTAACCAGATGTGACGTTAACCAGATGTAACGTTAACCAGGTGTGACGTTAACTAGATGTGACGCCAACCAGATGTGACACTAACCAGATGTGACGTTAACCAGATGTGACGTTAACCAAATATGACACTAACCAGATGTGACGTTAACCAGATGTAACATTAACCAGATGTGACACTACCCAGGTGTGACGTTAACCAGATGTGACACTAACCAGATATGACGTTAACCAGATGTGACGTTAACCAGATGTGACGTTAACCAGATGTAACATTTACCAGATGTGACGTTAACCAGATGTGACACTAACCAGATGTGACGTTAACCAGATGTGACACTAACCAGATGTGACACTACCCAGGTGTGACGTTAACCAGATGTGACAAAAAACCAGATGTGACACTAACCAGATGTAACATTAACCAGATGTGACGCTAACCAAATATGACACTAACCAGATGTGACATTAACCAAATATGACACTAACCAGATGTGACGTTAACCAGATGTAACATTAACCAGATGTAACATTAACCAGATGTGACACTACCCAGGTGTGACGTTAACCAGATGTGACATTAACCAGATGTGATGTTAACCAGATGTGACACTAACCAGATGTGACGTTAACCAGATGTGACATTAACCAGATGTGACGCTAACCAGATGTAACATTAACCAGATGTGACGTTAACCAGATGTGACGCTAACCAGATGTAACATTTACCAGATGTGACGTTAACTAGATGTGACGCTAACCAGATGTGACGCTACCCAGGTGTGACGTTAACCAGATGTGACATTAACCAGATGTGACGTTAACCAGATGTGACACTAACCAGATGTGACGTTAACCAGATGTGACAAAAAACCAGATGTGACATTAACCAGATGTGACGCTAACCAGATGTAACATTAACCAGATGCGACGTTAACCAGATGTGATGTTAACCAGATGTGACATTAACCAGATGTAAAGGTAACCAGATGTGACATTAACCAGATGCGACGTTAACGAGATGCGAAGGTAACCAGATGTGACGTTAACCAGATGTGACGTTAACCAGATGTGACACTAACCAGATATGACGTTAACCAGATGTGACGTTAACCAGATGTGACGTTAACTAGATGTGACGCTAACCAGATGTGACATTAACCAGATGTGATGTTAACCAGATGTGACACTAACCAGATGTGACGTTAACCAGATGTGACAAAAAACCAGATGTGACATTAACCAGATGTGACGCTAACCAGATGTAACATTAATCAGATGCGACGTTAACCAGATGTGATGTTAACCAGATGTGACATTAACCAGATGTAAAGGTAACCAGATGTGACATTAACCAGATGCGACGTTAACGAGATGCGAAGGTAACCAGATGTGACGTTAACCAGATATGACATTAACCAGATGTGACACTAACCAGATATGACGTTAACCAGATGTGACGTTAACTAGATGTGACATTAACCAGATGTGACGTTAACCAGATGTAACATTAACCAGATGTGACACTAACCAGATATGACGTTAACCAGATGTGACGTTAACTAGATGTGACGCTAACCAGATGTGACACTAACCAGATGTGACACTAACCAGATGTGACATTAACCAGATGTGACGTTAACCAAATATGACATTAACCAGATGTGACGTTAACCAAATATGACACTAACCAGATGTGACGTTAACCAAATATGACACTAACCAGATGTAACGTTAACCAGATGTGACATTACCCAGGTGTGACGTGAACTAGATGTGACGCTAACCAGATGTGACACTAACCAGATGTGACACTAACCAGATGTGACATTAACCAGATGTGACGCTACCCAGGTGTGACGTTAACCAGATGTGACATTAACCAGATGTGACGTTAACCAGATGTGACACTAACCAGATGTGACGTTAACCAGATGTGACAAAAAACCAGATGTGACATTAACCAGATGTGACGCTAACCAGATGTAACATTAACCAGATGCGACGTTAACCAGATGTGATGTTAACCAGATGTGACATTAACCAGATGTAAAGGTAACCAGATGTGACATTAACCAGATGCGACGTTAACGAGATGCGAAGGTAACCAGATGTGACGTTAACCAGATGTGACGTTAACCAGATGTGACACTAACCAGATATGACGTTAACCAGATGTGACGTTAACCAGATGTGACGTTAACTAGATGTGACGCTAACCAGATGTGACATTAACCAGATGTGATGTTAACCAGATGTGACACTAACCAGATGTGACGTTAACCAGATGTGACAAAAAACCAGATGTGACATTAACCAGATGTGACGCTAACCAGATGTAACATTAATCAGATGCGACGTTAACCAGATGTGATGTTAACCAGATGTGACATTAACCAGATGTAAAGGTAACCAGATGTGACATTAACCAGATGCGACGTTAACGAGATGCGAAGGTAACCAGATGTGACGTTAACCAGATATGACATTAACCAGATGTGACACTAACCAGATATGACGTTAACCAGATGTGACGTTAACCAGATGTGACATTAACCAGATGTGACGTTAACCAGATGTAACATTAACCAGATGTGACACTAACCAGATATGACGTTAACCAGATGTGACGTTAACTAGATGTGACGCTAACCAGATGTGACACTAACCAGATGTGACACTAACCAGATGTGACATTAACCAGATGTGACGTTAACCAAATATGACATTAACCAGATGTGACGTTAACCAAATATGACACTAACCAGATGTGACGTTAACCAAATATGACACTAACCAGATGTAACGTTAACCAGATGTGACATTACCCAGGTGTGACGTGAACTAGATGTGACGCTAACCAGATGTGACACTAACCAGATGTGACACTAACCAGATGTGACACTAACCAGATGTGACGTTAACCAGATGTGACGTTATCCAGATGTGACGTTAACCAGGTGTGACGTTAACCAGATGTGACGCTAACCAGATGTAACATTTACCAGATGTGACGTTAACCAGATGTGACACTAACCAGATGTGACGTTAACCAGATGTGACACTAACCAGATGTGACGTTAACCAGATGTGACATTAACCAGATGTAAAGGTAACCAGATGTGACATTAACCAGATGCGACGTTATCCAGATGTGACGTTAACCAGGTGTGACGTTAACCAGATGTGACGTTAACCAGATGTGACACTAACCAGATGTGACGCTACCCAGGTGTGACGTTAACCAGATGTGATGTTAACCAGATGTGACACTAACCAGATGTAAAATTAACCAGATGTGACGTTATCCAGATGTGACGTTAACCAGATGTGACGTTAACCAGATGTGACGCTAACCAGATGTAACATTTACCAGATGTGACGTTAACCAGATGTGACACTAACCAGATGTGACGTTAACCAGATGTGACACTAACCAGATGTGACGTTAACCAGATGTGACATTAACCAGATGTAAAGGTAACCAGATGTGACATTAACCAGATGCGACGTTATCCAGATGTGACGTTAACCAGATGTGACACTAACCAGATGTGACGCTACCCAGGTGTGACGTTAACCAGATGTGACATTAACCAGATGTGACGTTAACCAGATGTGACACTAACCAGATGTGACGTTAACCAGATGTGACAAAAAACCAGATGTGACACTAACCAGATGTAACATTAACCAGATGTGACGCTAACCAAATATGACACTAACCAGATGTGACATTAACCAAATATGACACTAACCAGATGTGACGTTAACCAGATGTAACATTAACCAGATGTGACACTACCCAGGTGTGACGTTAACCAGATGTGACATTAACCAGATGTGATGTTAACCAGATGTGACACTAACCAGATGTGACGTTAACCAGATGTGACATTAACCAGATGTGACGCTAACCAGATGTAACATTAACCAGATGTGACGTTAACCAGATGTGACGCTAACCAGATGTAACATTTACCAGATGTGACGTTAACCAGATGTGACGTTAACTAGATGTGACGCTAACCAGATGTGACGCTACCCAGGTGTGACGCTACCCAGGTGTGACGTTAACCAGATGTGACATTAACCAGATGTGACGTTAACCAGATGTGACACTAACCAGATGTGACGTTAACCAGATGTGACAAAAAACCAGATGTGACATTAACCAGATGTGACGCTAACCAGATGTAACATTAACCAGATGCGACGTTAACCAGATGTGATGTTAACCAGATGTGACATTAACCAGATGTAAAGGTAACCAGATGTGACATTAACCAGATGCGACGGTAACCAGATGTGACGTTAACCAGATGTGACGTTAACCAGATGTGACACTAACCAGATATGACGTTAACCAGATGTGACGTTAACCAGATGTGACGTTAACTAGATGTGACGCTAACCAGATGTGACATTAACCAGATGTGATGTTAACCAGATGTGACACTAACCAGATGTGACGTTAACCAGATGTGACAAAAAACCAGATGTGACATTAACCAGATGTGACGCTAACCAGATGTAACATTAACCAGATGCGACGTTAACCAGATGTGATGTTAACCAGATGTGACATTAACCAGATGTAAAGGTAACCAGATGTGACATTAACCAGATGCGACGTTAACGAGATGCGAAGGTAACCAGATGTGACGTTAACCAGATATGACATTAACCAGATGTGACACTAACCAGATATGACGTTAACCAGATGTGACGTTAACCAGATGTGACATTAACCAGATGTGACGTTAACCAGATGTAACATTAACCAGATGTGACACTAACCAGATATGACGTTAACCAGATGTGACGTTAACTAGATGTGACGCTAACCAGATGTGACACTAACCAGATGTGACACTAACCAGATGTGACATTAACCAGATGTGACGTTAACCAAATATGACATTAACCAGATGTGACGTTAACCAAATATGACACTAACCAGATGTGACGTTAACCAAATATGACACTAACCAGATGTAACGTTAACCAGATGTGACATTACCCAGGTGTGACGTGAACTAGATGTGACGCTAACCAGATGTGACACTAACCAGATGTGACATTAACCAGATGTGATGTTAACCAGATGTGACACTAACCAGATGTGACGTTAACCAGATGTAACATTAACCAGATGCGACGTTACCAGATGTGACATTAACCAGATGTGAAATTAACCAGATGTGACACTAACCAGATATGACGTTAACCAGATGTGACGTTAACCAGATGTGACATTAACCAGATGTGACACTAACCAGATATGACGTTAACCAGATGTAACATTAACCAGATGCGACGTTACCAGATGTGACAGGAACCAGATGTGACGTTAACCAGATGTAACATTAACCAGATGTGACACTAACCAGATATGACGTTAACCAGATGTGACGTTAACCAGATGTGACGTTAACCAGATGTGACATTAACCAGATGTGACACTAACCAGATATGACGTTAACCAGATGTGACATTAACCATATGTGACATTAACCAGATGTGACGTTAACCAGATGTGAAGGTAACCAGATGTGAAGGTAACCAGATGTGACGTTAACCAGATGTAACATTAACCAGATGTGACGTTAACCAGATGTGACATTAACCAGATGTGACACTAACCAGATGTGACGTTAACCAGATGTGACACTAACCAGATATGACGTTAACCAGATGTGACGTTAACCAGATGTGACGTTAACCAAATGTGACACTAACCAGATATGACGTTAACCAGATGTGACGTTAACCAGATGTGACACTAACCAGATGTGACGCTAACCAGATGTGACGTTAACTAGATGTAACGTTAACCAGATGTGATATTAACCAGGTGTGACATTAACTAGATGTGACGCTAACCAGATGTAACGTTAACCAGGTGTGACGTTAACTAGATGTGACGCTAACCAGATGTGACACTAATCAGATGTGACGTTAACCAGATGTGACATTAACCAGGTGTGACATTAACCAGATGTGACGCTAACCAGATGTAACATTAACCAGATGTGACGTTAACCAGATGTGACATTAACCAGATGTCACGCTAACCAGATGTGACATTAACCAGATGTCACGCTAACCAGATGTAACATTAACCAGATGTGACGTTAACCCGATGTGACGTTAACCAGGTGTGACGTTAACCAGATGTGACGCTAACCAGATGTGACATTAACCAGATGTGACGTTAACCAGATGTGACGTTAACTAGATGTGACGCTAACCAGATGTGACACTAACCAGATGTGACACTAACCAGATGTGACATTAACCAGATGTGACGTTAACCAAATATGACACTAACCAGATGTGATGTTAACCAAATATGACACTAACCAGATGTAACGTTAACCAGATGTGACATTACCCAGGTGTGACGTGAACTAGATGTGACGCTAACCAGATGTGACACTAACCAGATGTGACACTAACCAGATGTGACATTAACCAGATGTGATGTTAACCAGATGTGACACTAACCAGATGTGACGTTAACCAGATGCGACGTTACCAGATGTGACATTAACCAGATGTGAAATTAACCAGATGTGACACTAACCAGATATGACGTTAACCAGATGTGACATTAACCAGATGTGACATTAACCAGATGTGACGTTAACCAGATGTGAAGGTAACCAGATGTGAAGGTAACCAGATGTGACGTTAACCAGATGTAACATTAACCAGATGTGACGTTAACCAGATGTGACATTAACCAGATGTGACACTAACCAGATGTGACGTTAACCAGATGTGACACTAACCAGATATGACGTTAACCAGATGTGACGTTAACCAGATGTGACGTTAACCAAATGTGACGTTAACCAAATGTGACACTAACCAGATATGACGTTAACCAGATGTGACGTTAACCAGATGTGACACTAACCAGATGTGACGCTAACCAGATGTGACGTTAACTAGATGTAACGTTAACCAGATGTGATATTAACCAGGTGTGACATTAACTAGATGTAACGCTACCCAGATGTGACACTAACCAGATGTGACGTTAACCAGATGTAACGTTAACCAGGTGTGACGTTAACTAGATGTGACGCTAACCAGATGTGACACTAATCAGATGTGACGTTAACCAGATGTGACGTTAACCAAATATGACACTAACCAGATGTGACGTTAACCAGATGTAACATTAACCAGATGTGACACTACCCAGGTGTGACGTTAACCAGATGTGACATTAACCAGATGTGATGTTAACCAGATGTGACACTAACCAGATGTGACGTTAACCAGATGTGACATTAACCAGATGTGACGCTAACCAGATGTAACATTAACCAGATGTGACATTAACCAGATGTGACATTAACCAGATGTGACATTAACCAGATGTGACATTAACCAGATGTGACATTAACCAGATGTGACGTTAACCAAATATGACACTAACCAGATGTGACATTAACCAGGTGTGACGTTAACCAGATGTGACGTTAACCAGATGTAACATTAACCAGATGTGACACTACCCAGGTGTGACGTTAACCAGATGTGACATTAACCAGATGTGATGTTAACCAGATGTGACACTAACCAGATGTGACGTTAACCAGATGTGACATTAACCAGATGTGACGCTAACCAGATGTGACGTTAACCAGATGTGACGTTAACTAGATGTGATGTTAACCAGATGCGACGTTAACCAGATGTTACACTAACCAGATGTGACACTAACCAGATGTGACATTAACCAGATGTGACGTTAACCAGATGTGACGTTAACCAGATGTAAAATTAACCAGATGTGACGTTATCCAGATGTGACGTTAACCAGGTGTGACGTTAACCAGATGTGACGCTAACCAGATGTAACATTTACCAGATGTGACGTTAACCAGATGTGACACTAACCAGATGTGACGTTAACCAGATGTGACACTAACCAGATGTGACGTTAACCAGATGTGACAAAAAACCAGATGTGACATTAACCAGATGTGACGCTAACCAGATGCGACGTTAACCAGATGTGATGTTAACCAGATGTGACATTAACCAGATGTAAAGGTAACCAGATGTGACATTAACCAGATGCGACGTTAACGAGATGCGAAGGTAACCAGATGTGACGTTAACCAGATGTGACGTTAACCAGATGTGACACTAACCAGATATGACGTTAACCAGATGTGACGTTAACCAGATGTGACGTTAACTAGATGTGACGCTAACCAGATGTGACATTAACCAGATGTGATGTTAACCAGATGTGACACTAACCAGATGTGACGTTAACCAAATGTGACAAAAAACCAGATGTGACGCTAACCAGATGTAACATTAACCAGATGCGACGTTAACCAGATGCGACGTTAACCAGATGTGATGTTAACCAGATGTGACATTAACCAGATGTAAAGGTAACCAGATGTGACATTAACCAGATGCGACGTTAACGAGATGCGAAGGTAACCAGATGTGACGTTAACCAGATATGACATTAACCAGATGTGACACTAACCAGATATGACGTTAACCAGATGTGACGTTAACCAGATGTGACATTAACCAGATGTGACGTTAACCAGATGTAACATTAACCAGATGTGACACTAACCAGATGTGACGTTAACCAGATGTGACGTTAACCAGATGTGACATTAACCAGATGTGACACTAACCAGATATGACGTTAACCAGATGTGACATTAACCAGATGTGACATTAACCAGATGTGACACTAACCAGATATGACGTTAACCAGATGTGACACTACCCAGGTGTGACGTTAACCAGATGTGACATTAACCAGATGTGATGTTAACCAGATGTGACACTAACCAGATGTGACGTTAACCAGATGTGACGCTAACCAGATGTAACATTAACCAGATGTGACGTTAACCAGATGTGACGTTAACCAGATGTGATGTTAACCAGATGTGACACTAACCAGATGTGACACTAACCAGATGTGACATTAACCAGATGTGACGTTAACCAGATGTGATGTTAACCAGATGTAACATTAACCAGATGTGACGTTATCCAGATGTGACGTTAACCAGGTGTGACGTTAACCAGATGTGACGTTAACTAGATGTGACGCTAACCAGATGTGACGCTACCCAGGTGTGACGTTAACCAGATGTGACATTAACCAGATGTGACGTTAACCAGATGTGACACTAACCAGATGTGACGTTAACCAGATGTGACAAAAAACCAGATGTGACACTAACCAGATGTAACATTAACCAGATGTGACGCTAACCAAATATGACACTAACCAGATGTGACATTAACCAAATATGACACTAACCAGATGTGACGTTAACCAAATATGACACTAACCAGATGTGACGTTAACCAGATGTAACATTAACCAGATGTGACACTACCCAGGTGTGACGTTAACCAGATGTGACACTAACCAGATGTGATGTTAACCAGATGTGACATTAACCAGATGTGACGCTAACCAGATGTAACATTAACCAGATGTGACGTTAACCAGATGTGACGCTAACCAGATGTAACATTTACCAGATGTGACGTTAACCAGATGTGACGTTAACTAGATGTGACGCTAACCAGGTGTGACGCTACCCAGGTGTGACGTTAACCAGATGTGACATTAACCAGATGTGACGTTAACCAGATGTGACACTAACCAGATGTGACGTTAACCAGATGTGACAAAAAACCAGATGTGACATTAACCAGATGTGACGCTAACCAGATGTAACATTAACCAGATGCGACGTTAACCAGATGTGATGTTAACCAGATGTGACATTAACCAGATGTAAAGGTAACCAGATGTGACATTAACCAGATGCGACGTTAACGAGATGCGAAGGTAACCAGATGTGACGTTAACCAGATGTGACGTTAACCAGATGTGACACTAACCAGATATGACGTTAACCAGATGTGACGTTAACCAGATGTGACGTTAACTAGATGTGACGCTAACCAGATGTGACATTAACCAGATGTGACGTTAACCAGATGTGACGCTAACCAGATGTAACATTTACCAGATGTGACGTTAACCAGATGTGACGTTAACTAGATGTGACGCTAACCAGATGTGACGCTACCCAGGTGTGACGTTAACCAGATGTGACATTAACCAGATGTGACGTTAACCAGATGTGACACTAACCAGATGTGACGTTAACCAGATGTGACAAAAAACCAGATGTGACATTAACCAGATGTGACGCTAACCAGATGTAACATTAACCAGATGCGACGTTAACCAGATGTGATGTTAACCAGATGTGACATTAACCAGATGTAAAGGTAACCAGATGTGACATTAACCAGATGCGACGTTAACGAGATGCGAAGGTAACCAGATGTGACGTTAACCAGATGTGACGTTAACCAGATGTGACACTAACCAGATATGACGTTAACCAGATGTGACGTTAACCAGATGTGACGTTAACTAGATGTGACGCTAACCAGATGTGACATTAACCAGATGTGACGTTAACCAGATGTGACGCTAACCAGATGTAACATTTACCAGATGTGACGTTAACCAGATGTGACGTTAACTAGATGTGACGCTAACCAGATGTGACGCTACCCAGGTGTGACGTTAACCAGATGTGACATTAACCAGATGTGACATTAACCAGATGTAAAGGTAACCAGATGTGACATTAACCAGATGCGACGTTAACGAGATGCGAAGGTAACCAGATGTGACGTTAACCAGATGTGACGTTAACCAGATGTGACACTAACCAGATATGACGTTAACCAGATGTGACGTTAACCAGATGTGACGTTAACTAGATGTGACACTAACCAGATGTGACATTAACCAGATGTGACGTTAACCAGATGTGACGCTAACCAGATGTAACATTTACCAGATGTGACGTTAACCAGATGTGACGTTAACTAGATGTGACGCTAACCAGATGTGACGCTACCCAGGTGTGACGTTAACCAGATGTGACATTAACCAGATGTGACGTTAACCAGATGTGACACTAACCAGATGTGACGTTAACCAGATGTGACAAAAAACCAGATGTGACATTAACCAGATGTGACGCTAACCAGATGTAACATTAACCAGATGCGACGTTAACCAGATGTGATGTTAACCAGATGTGACATTAACCAGATGTAAAGGTAACCAGATGTGACATTAACCAGATGCGACGTTAACGAGATGCGAAGGTAACCAGATGTGACGTTAACCAGATGTGACGTTAACCAGATGTGACACTAACCAGATATGACGTTAACCAGATGTGACGTTAACCAGATGTGACGTTAACTAGATGTGACGCTAACCAGATGTGACATTAACCAGATGTGATGTTAACCAGATGTGACACTAACCAGATGTGACGTTAACCAGATGTGACAAAAAACCAGATGTGACATTAACCAGATGTGACGCTAACCAGATGTAACATTAACCAGATGCGACGTTAACCAGATGTGATGTTAACCAGATGTGACATTAACCAGATGTAAAGGTAACCAGATGTGACATTAACCAGATGCGACGTTAACCAGATGTGACACTAACCAGATGCGACGTTAACCAGATGTGACACTAACCAGATATGACGTTAACCAGATGTGACACTACCCAGGTGTGACGTTAACCAGATGTGACATTAACCAGATGTGATGTTAACCAGATGTGACGCTAACCAGATGTGACGTTAACCAGATGTGACGCTAACCAGATGTAACATTAACCAGATGTGACGTTAACCAGATGTGATGTTAACCAGATGTGAGACTAACCAGATGTGACACTAACCAGATGTGACATTAACCAGATGTGACGTTAACCAGATGTGATGTTAACCAGATGTAACATTAACCAGATGTGACGTTATCCAGATGTGACGTTAACCAGGTGTGACGTTAACCAGATGTGACGTTAACTAGATGTGACGCTAACCAGATGTGACGCTACCCAGGTGTGACGTTAACCAGATGTGACATTAACCAGATGTGACGTTAACCAGATGTGACACTAACCAGATGTGACGTTAACCAGATGTGACAAAAAACCAGATGTGACACTAACCAGATGTAACATTAACCAGATGTGACGCTAACCAAATATGACACTAACCAGATGTGACATTAACCAAATATGACACTAACCAGATGTGACGTTAACCAAATATGACACTAACCAGATGTGACGTTAACCAGATGTAACATTAACCAGATGTGACACTACCCAGGTGTGACGTTAACCAGATGTGACATTAACCAGATGTGATGTTAACCAGATGTGACACTAACCAGATGTGACGTTAACCAGATGTGACGTTAACCAGATGTGACGCTAACCAGATGTAACATTAACCAGATGTGACGTTAACCAGATGTGACGCTAACCAGATGTAACATTTACCAGATGTGACGTTAACCAGATGTGACGTTAACTAGATGTGACGCTAACCAGATGTGACGCTACCCAGGTGTGACGTTAACCAGATGTGACATTAACCAGATGTGACGTTAACCAGATGTGACACTAACCAGATGTGACGTTAACCAGATGTGACAAAAAACCAGATGTGACATTAACCAGATGTGACGTTAACCAGATGTGACGTTAACTAGATGTGACGCTAACCAGGTGTGACGCTACCCAGGTGTGACGTTAACCAGATGTGACATTAACCAGATGTGACGTTAACCAGATGTGACACTAACCAGATGTGACGTTAACCAGATGTGACAAAAAACCAGATGTGACATTAACCAGATGTGACGCTAACCAGATGTAACATTAACCAGATGCGACGTTAACCAGATGTGATGTTAACCAGATGTGACATTAACCAGATGTAAAGGTAACCAGATGTGACATTAACCAGATGCGACGTTAACGAGATGCGAAGGTAACCAGATGTGACGTTAACCAGATGTGACGTTAACCAGATGTGACACTAACCAGATATGACGTTAACCAGATGTGACGTTAACCAGATGTGACGTTAACTAGATGTGACGCTAACCAGATGTGACATTAACCAGATGTGACGTTAACCAGATGTGACGCTAACCAGATGTAACATTTACCAGATGTGACGTTAACCAGATGTGACGTTAACTAGATGTGACGCTAACCAGATGTGACGCTACCCAGGTGTGACGTTAACCAGATGTGACATTAACCAGATGTGACGTTAACCAGATGTGACACTAACCAGATGTGACGTTAACCAGATGTGACAAAAAACCAGATGTGACATTAACCAGATGTGACGCTAACCAGATGTAACATTAACCAGATGCGACGTTAACCAGATGTGATGTTAACCAGATGTGACATTAACCAGATGTAAAGGTAACCAGATGTGACATTAACCAGATGTGACGTTAACCAGATGTGACACTAACCAGATATGACGTTAACCAGATGTGACGTTAACCAGATGTGACGTTAACTAGATGTGACGCTAACCAGATGTGACATTAACCAGATGTGATGTTAACCAGATGTGACAAAAAACCAGATGTGACATTAACCAGATGTGACGCTAACCAGATGTAACATTAACCAGATGCGACGTTAACCAGATGTGATGTTAACCAGATGTGACATTAACCAGATGTAAAGGTAACCAGATGTGACATTAACCAGATGCGACGTTAACCAGATGTGACACTAACCAGATGCGACGTTAACCAGATGTGACACTAACCAGATATGACGTTAACCAGATGTGACACTACCCAGGTGTGACGTTAACCAGATGTGACATTAACCAGATGTGATGTTAACCAGATGTGACGCTAACCAGATGTGACGTTAACCAGATGTGACGCTAACCAGATGTAACATTAACCAGATGTGACGTTAACCAGATGTGATGTTAACCAGATGTGAGACTAACCAGATGTGACACTAACCAGATGTGACATTAACCAGATGTGACGTTAACCAGATGTGATGTTAACCAGATGTAACATTAACCAGATGTGACGTTATCCAGATGTGACGTTAACCAGGTGTGACGTTAACCAGATGTGACGTTAACTAGATGTGACGCTAACCAGATGTGACGCTACCCAGGTGTGACGTTAACCAGATGTGACATTAACCAGATGTGACGTTAACCAGATGTGACACTAACCAGATGTGACGTTAACCAGATGTGACAAAAAACCAGATGTGACACTAACCAGATGTAACATTAACCAGATGTGACGCTAACCAAATATGACACTAACCAGATGTGACATTAACCAAATATGACACTAACCAGATGTGACGTTAACCAAATATGACACTAACCAGATGTGACACTACCCAGGTGTGACGTTAACCAGATGTGACATTAACCAGATGTGATGTTAACCAGATGTGACACTAACCAGATGTGACGTTAACCAGATGTGACATTAACCAGATGTGACGCTAACCAGATGTAACATTAACCAGATGTGACGTTAACCAGATGTGACGCTAACCAGATGTAACATTTACCAGATGTGACGTTAACCAGATGTGACGTTAACTAGATGTGACGCTAACCAGATGTGACGCTACCCAGGTGTGACGTTAACCAGATGTGACATTAACCAGATGTGACGTTAACCAGATGTGACACTAACCAGATGTGACGTTAACCAGATGTGACAAAAAACCAGATGTGACATTAACCAGATGTGACGCTAACCAGATGTAACATTAACCAGATGCGACGTTAACCAGATGTGATGTTAACCAGATGTGACATTAACCAGATGTAAAGGTAACCAGATGTGACATTAACCAGATGCGACGTTAACGAGATGCGAAGGTAACCAGATGTGACGTTAACCAGATGTGACGTTAACCAGATGTGACACTAACCAGATATGACGTTAACCAGATGTGACGTTAACCAGATGTGACGTTAACTAGATGTGACGCTAACCAGATGTGACATTAACCAGATGTGACGTTAACCAGATGTGACGCTAACCAGATGTAACATTTACCAGATGTGACGTTAACCAGATGTGACGTTAACTAGATGTGACGCTAACCAGATGTGACGCTACCCAGGTGTGACGTTAACCAGATGTGACATTAACCAGATGTGACGTTAACCAGATGTGACACTAACCAGATGTGACATTAACCAGATGTGACGCTAACCAGATGTAACATTAACCAGATGCGACGTTAACCAGATGTGATGTTAACCAGATGCGACGTTAACCAGATGTAAAGGTAACCAGATGTGACATTAACCAGATGTAAAGGTAACCAGATGTGACATTAACCAGATGCGACGTTAACGAGATGCGAAGGTAACCAGATGTGACGTTAACCAGATGTGACGTTAACCAGATGTGACACTAACCAGATATGACGTTAACCAGATGTGACGTTAACCAGATGTGACGTTAACTAGATGTGACGCTAACCAGATGTGACATTAACCAGATGTGATGTTAACCAGATGTGACACTAACCAGATGTGACGTTAACCAGATGTGACAAAAAACCAGATGTGACATTAACCAGATGTGACGCTAACCAGATGTAACATTAACCAGATGCGACGTTAACCAGATGTGATGTTAACCAGATGTGACATTAACCAGATGTAAAGGTAACCAGATGTGACATTAACCAGATGCGACGTTAACGAGATGCGAAGGTAACCAGATGTGACGTTAACCAGATATGACATTAACCAGACGTGACACTAACCAGATATGACGTTAACCAGATGTGACATTAACCAGATGTGACGTTAACCAGATGTAACATTAACCAGATGTGACACTAACCAGATATGACGTTAACCAGATGTGACGTTAACCAGATGTGACATTAACCAGATGTGACACTAACCAGATATGACGTTAACCAGATGTGACATTAACCAGATGTGACATTAACCAGATGTGACACTAACCAGATATGACGTTAACCAGATGTGAAGGTAACCAGATGTGACGTTAACCAGATGTGACGTTAACCAGATGTGACGTTAACCAGATATGACGTTAACCAAATGTAACATTAACCAGATGTGACGTTAACCAGATGTGACATTAACCAGATGTGACGTTAACCAAATATGACACTAACCAGATGTGACGTTAACCAAATATGACACTAACCAGATGTGACGTTAACCAGATGTAACATTAACCAGATGTGACACTACCCAGGTGTGACGTTAACCAGATGTGACATTAACCAGATGTGATGTTAACCAGATGTGACACTAACCAGATGTGACGTTAACCAGATGTGACGCTAACCAGATGTAACATTAACCAGATGTGACGTTAACCAGATGTGACGTTAACCAGATGTGACGTTAACCAGATGTGATAACCAGATGTGACACTAACCAGATGTGACGCTAACCAGATGTAACATTAACCAGATGCGACGTTAACCAGATGTGATGTTAACCAGATGTGACATTAACCAGATGTAAAGGTAACCAGATGTGACATTAACCAGATGCGACGTTAACGAGATGCGAAGGTAACCAGATGTGACGTTAACCAGATGTGACGTTAACCAGATGTGACACTAACCAGATATGACGTTAACCAGATGTGACGTTAACCAGATGTGACGTTAACTAGATGTGACGCTAACCAGATGTGACATTAACCAGATGTGATGTTAACCAGATGTGACACTAACCAGATGTGACGTTAACCAGATGTGACAAAAAACCAGATGTGACATTAACCAGATGTGACGCTAACCAGATGTAACATTAACCAGATGCGACGTTAACCAGATGTGATGTTAACCAGATGTGACATTAACCAGATGTAAAGGTAACCAGATGTGACATTAACCAGATGCGACGTTAACGAGATGCGAAGGTAACCAGATGTGACGTTAACCAGAAATGACATTAACCAGATGTGACACTAACCAGATATGACGTTAACCAGATGTGACGTTAACCAGATGTGACATTAACCAGATGTGACGTTAACCAGATGTAACATTAACCAGATGTGACACTAACCAGATATGACGTTAACCAGATGTGACGTTAACCAGATGTGACATTAACCAGATGTGACACTAACCAGATATGACGTTAACCAGATGTGACATTAACCAGATGTGACATTAACCAGATGTGACACTAACCAGATATGACGTTAACCAGATGTGACATTAACCAGATGTGACGTTAACCAGATGTGACGTTAACCAGATGTGACGTTAACCAGATATGACGTTAACCAAATGTAACATTAACCAGATGTGACGTTAACCAGATGTGACATTAACCAGATGTGACGTTAACCAAATATGACACTAACCAGATGTGACGTTAACCAAATATGACACTAACCAGATGTGACGTTAACCAGATGTGACAAAAAACCAGATGTGACATTAACCAGATGTGACGTTAACCAGATGTGACGCTAACCAGATGTAACATTAACCAGATGTGACGTTAACCAGATGTGACACTAACCAGATGTGACGTTAACCAGATGTGATAACCAGATGTGACACTAACCAGATGTGACGCTAACCAGATGTAACATTAACCAGATGCGACGTTAACCAGATGTGATGTTAACCAGATGTGACATTAACCAGATGTAAAGGTAACCAGATGTGACATTAACCAGATGCGACGTTAACGAGATGCGAAGGTAACCAGATGTGACGTTAACCAGATGTGACGTTAACCAGATGTGACACTAACCAGATATGACGTTAACCAGATGTGACGTTAACCAGATGTGACGTTAACTAGATGTGACGCTAACCAGATGTGACATTAACCAGATGTGATGTTAACCAGATGTGACACTAACCAGATGTGACGTTAACCAGATGTGACAAAAAACCAGATGTGACATTAACCAGATGTGACGCTAACCAGATGTAACATTAACCAGATGCGACGTTAACCAGATGTGATGTTAACCAGATGTGACATTAACCAGATGTAAAGGTAACCAGATGTGACATTAACCAGATGCGACGTTAACGAGATGCGAAGGTAACCAGATGTGACGTTAACCAGAAATGACATTAACCAGATGTGACACTAACCAGATATGACGTTAACCAGATGTGACGTTAACCAGATGTGACATTAACCAGATGTGACGTTAACCAGATGTAACATTAACCAGATGTGACACTAACCAGATGTGACGTTAACCAGATGTGACATTAACCAGATGTGACACTAACCAGATATGACGTTAACCAGATGTGACATTAACCAGATATGACGTTAACCAGATGTGACATTAACCAGATGTGACGTTAACCAGATGTGACGTTAACCAGATGTGACGTTAACCAGATATGACGTTAACCAAATGTAACATTAACCAGATGTGACGTTAACCAGATGTGACATTAACCAGATGTGACGTTAACCAAATATGACACTAACCAGATGTGACGTTAACCAAATATGACACTAACCAGATGTGACGTTAACCAGATGTAACATTAACCAGATGTGACACTACCCAGGTGTGACGTTAACCAGATGTGATGTTAACCAGATGTGACACTAACCAGATGTGACGTTAACCAGATGTGACGCTAACCAGATGTAACATTAACCAGATGTGACGTTAACCAGATGTGACGTTAACCAGATGTGACGTTAACCAGATGTGATGTTAACCAGATGTGACACTAACCAGATGTGACATTAACCAGATGTGACGTTAACCAGATGTGACGTTAACCAGATGTAACATTAACCAGATGTGACGTTATCCAGATGTGACGTTAACCAGGTGTGACGTTAACCAGATGTGACGTTAACTAGATGTGACGCTAACCAGATGTGACGCTACCCAGGTGTGACGTTAACCAGATGTGACATTAACCAGATGTAACATTAACCAGATGTGACGCTAACCAAATATGACACTAACCAGATGTGACATTAACCAAATATGACACTAACCAGATGTGACGTTAACCAGATGTAACATTAACCAGATGTGACACTACCCAGATGTGATGTTAACCAGATGTGACACTAACCAGATGTGACGTTAACCAGATGTGACATTAACCAGATGTGACGCTAACCAGATGTAACATTAACCAGATGTGACGTTAACCAGATGTGACGCTAACCAGATGTAACATTTACCAGATGTGACGTTAACCAGATGTGACGTTAACTAGATGTGACGCTAACCAGATGTGACGCTACCCAGGTGTGACGTTAACCAGATGTGACATTAACCAGATGTGACGTTAACCAGATGTGACACTAACCAGATGTGACGTTAACCAGATGTGACAAAAAACCAGATGTGACATTAACCAGATGTGACGCTAACCAGATGTAACATTAACCAGATGCGACGTTAACCAGATGTGATGTTAACCAGATGTGACATTAACCAGATGTAAAGGTAACCAGATGTGACATTAACCAGATGCGACGTTAACGAGATGCGAAGGTAACCAGATGTGACGTTAACCAGATGTGACGTTAACCAGATGTGACACTAACCAGATATGACGTTAACCAGATGTGACGTTAACCAGATGTGACGTTAACTAGATGTGACGCTAACCAGATGTGACATTAACCAGATGTGATGTTAACCAGATGTGACACTAACCAGATGTGACGTTAACCAGATGTGACAAAAAACCAGATGTGACATTAACCAGATGTGACGCTAACCAGATGTAACATTAACCAGATGCGACGTTAACCAGATGTGATGTTAACCAGATGTGACATTAACCAGATGTAAAGGTAACCAGATGTGACATTAACCAGATGCGACGTTAACGAGATGCGAAGGTAACCAGATGTGACGTTAACCAGATATGACATTAACCAGATGTGACACTAACCAGATATGACGTTAACCAGATGTGACGTTAACCAGATGTGACATTAACCAGATGTGACGTTAACCAGATGTAACATTAACCAGATGTGACACTAACCAGATATGACGTTAACCAGATGTGACGTTAACCAGATGTGACATTAACCAGATGTGACACTAACCAGATATGACGTTAACCAGATGTGACATTAACCAGATGTGACATTAACCAGATGTGACACTAACCAGATATGACGTTAACCAGATGTGAAGGTAACCAGATGTGACGTTAACCAGATGTGACGTTAACCAGATGTGACGTTAACCAGATATGACGTTAACCAAATGTAACATTAACCAGATGTGACGTTAACCAGATGTGACATTAACCAGATGTGACGTTAACCAAATATGACACTAACCAGATGTGACGTTAACCAAATATGACACTAACCAGATGTGACGTTAACCAGATGTAACATTAACCAGATGTGACACTACCCAGGTGTGACGTTAACCAGATGTGACACTAACCAGATGTGATGTTAACCAGATGTGACACTAACCAGATGTGACGTTAACCAGATGTGACGCTAACCAGATGTAACATTAACCAGATGTGACGTTAACCAGATGTGACGTTAACCAGATGTGACGTTAACCAGATGTGATAACCAGATGTGACACTAACCAGATGTGACGCTAACCAGATGTGACATTAACCAGATGTGATGTTAACCAGATGTGACACTAACCAGATGTGACGTTAACCAGATGTGACATTAACCAGATGTGACGCTAACCAGATGTAACATTAACCAGATGTGATGTTAACCAGATGTGACGCTAACCAGATGTAACATTTACCAGATGTGACGTTAACCAGATGTGACGTTAACTAGATGTGACGCTAACCAGATGTGACGCTACCCAGGTGTGACGTTAACCAGATGTGACATTAACCAGATGTGACGTTAACCAGATGTGACACTAACCAGATGTGACGTTAACCAGATGTGACAAAAAACCAGATGTGACATTAACCAGATGTGACGCTAACCAGATGTAACATTAACCAGATGCGACGTTAACCAGATGTGATGTTAACCAGATGTGACATTAACCAGATGTAAAGGTAACCAGATGTGACATTAACCAGATGCGACGTTAACGAGATGCGAAGGTAACCAGATGTGACGTTAACCAGATGTGACGTTAACCAGATGTGACACTAACCAGATATGACGTTAACCAGATGTGACGTTAACTAGATGTGACGCTAACCAGATGTGACATTAACCAGATGTGATGTTAACCAGATGTGACACTAACCAGATGTGACGTTAACCAGATGTGACAAAAAACCAGATGTGAGTTTAACCAGATGTGACGCTAACCAGATGTAACATTAACCAGATGCGACGTTAACCAGATGTGATGTTAACCAGATGTGACATTAACCAGATGTAAAGGTAACCAGATGTGACATTAACCAGATGCGACGTTAACGAGATGCGAAGGTAACCAGATGTGACGTTAACCAGATATGACATTAACCAGATGTGACACTAACCAGATATGACGTTAACCAGATGTGACGTTAACCAGATGTGACATTAACCAGATGTGACGTTAACCAGATGTAACATTAACCAGATGTGACACTAACCAGATATGACGTTAACCAGATGTGACGTTAACCAGATGTGACATTAACCAGATGTGACACTAACCAGATGTAAAGGTAACCAGATGTGACGTTAACCAGATGTGACGTTAACCAGATGTGACATTAACCAGATATGACGTTAACCAGATGTGACATTAACCAGATGTGACATTAACCAGATGTGACACTAACCAGATATGACGTTAACCAGATGTGAAGGTAACCAGATGTGACGTTAACCAGATGTGACGTTAACCAGATGTGACGTTAACCAGATATGACGTTAACCAGATGTGACATTAACCAGATGTGACGTTAACCAGATGTGACGTTAACCAGATGTGACGTTAACCAGATATGACGTTAACCAAATGTAACATTAACCAGATGTGACGTTAACCAGATGTGACATTAACCAGATGTGACGTTAACCAAATATGACACTAACCAGATGTGACGTTAACCAAATATGACACTAACCAGATGTGACGTTAACCAGATGTAACATTAACCAGATGTGACACTACCCAGGTGTGACGTTAACCAGATGTGATGTTAACCAGATGTGACACTAACCAGATGTGACGTTAACCAGATGTGACGCTAACCAGATGTAACATTAACCAGATGTGACGTTAACCAGATGTGACGTTAACCAGATGTGACGTTAACCAGATGTGACAAAAAACCAGATGTGACATTAACCAGATGTGACGCTAACCAGATGTAACATTAACCAGATGCGACGTTAACCAGATGTGATGTTAACCAGATGTGACATTAACCAGATGTAAAGGTAACCAGATGTGACATTAACCAGATGCGACGTTAACGAGATGCGAAGGTAACCAGATGTGACGTTAACCAGATATGACATTAACCAGATGTGACACTAACCAGATATGACGTTAACCAGATGTGACGTTAACCAGATGTGACATTAACCAGATGTGACGTTAACCAGATGTAACATTAACCAGATGTGACACTAACCAGATATGACGTTAACCAGATGTGACGTTAACCAGATGTGACATTAACCAGATGTGACACTAACCAGATATGACGTTAACCAGATGTGACATTAACCAGATGTGACATTAACCAGATGTGACACTAACCAGATATGACGTTAACCAGATGTGACACTACCCAGGTGTGACGTTAACCAGATGTGACATTAACCAGATGTGATGTTAACCAGATGTGACACTAACCAGATGTGACGTTAACCAGATGTAACATTAACCAGATGTGACGTTAACCAGATGTGACGCTAACCAGATGTAACATTTACCAGATGTGACGTTAACCAGATGTGACGTTAACTAGATGTGACGCTAACCAGATGTGACGCTACCCAGGTGTGACGTTAACCAGATGTGACATTAACCAGATGTGACGTTAACCAGATGTGACACTAACCAGATGTGACGTTAACCAGATGTGACAAAAAACCAGATGTGACATTAACCAGATGTGACGCTAACCAGATGTAACATTAACCAGATGCGACGTTAACCAGATGTGATGTTAACCAGATGTGACACTAACCAGATGTGACGTTAACCAGATGTGACGCTAACCAGATGTGACGTTAACCAGATGTGACGCTAACCAGATGTAACATTAACCAGATGTGACGTTAACCAGATGTGACGTTAACCAGATGTGATAACCAGATGTGACACTAACCAGATGTGACGCTAACCAGATGTAACATTAACCAGATGCGACGTTAACCAGATGTGATGTTAACCAGATGTGACGCTAACCAAATATGACACTAACCAGATGTGACATTAACCAAATATGACACTAACCAGATGTGACGTTAACCAGATGTAACATTAACCAGATGTGACACTACCCAGGTGTGACGTTAACCAGATGTGACATTAACCAGATGTGATGTTAACCAGATGTGACACTAACCAGATGTGACGTTAACCAGATGTGACATTAACCAGATGTGACGCTAACCAGATGTAACATTAACCAGATGTGACATTAACCAGATGCGACGTTAACCAGATGTGATGTTAACCAGATGTGACAACCAGATGTAAAGGTAACCAGATGTGACATTAACCAGATGCGACGTTAACGAGATGCGAAGGTAACCAGATGTGACGTTAACCAGAAATGACATTAACCAGATGTGACACTAACCAGATATGACGTTAACCAGATGTGACGTTAACCAGATGTGACATTAACCAGATGTGACGTTAACCAGATGTAACATTAACCAGATGTGACACTAACCAGATATGACGTTAACCATATGTGACACTAACCAGATATGACGTTAACCAGATGTGACACTAACCAGATATGACGTTAACCAGATGTGACATTAACCAGATGTGACATTAACCAGATGTGACACTAACCAGATATGACGTTAACCAGATGTGACGTTAACCAGATGTGACGTTAACCAGATGTGACGTTAACCAGATGTGACGTTAACCAGATATGACGTTAACCAAATGTAACATTAACCAGATGTGACGTTAACCAGATGTGACATTAACCAGATGTGACGTTAACCAAATATGACACTAACCAGATGTGACGTTAACCAAATATGACACTAACCAGATGTGACGTTAACCAGATGTAACATTAACCAGATGTGACACTACCCAGGTGTGATGTTAACCAGATGTGACACTAACCAGATGTGACGTTAACCAGATGTGACGCTAACCAGATGTAACATTAACCAGATGTGACGTTAACCAGATGTGACGTTAACCAGATGTGACGTTAACCAGATGTGATGTTAACCAGATGTGACACTAACCAGATGTGACACTAACCAGATGTGACGCTAACCAGATGTAACATTAACCAGATGCGACGTTAACCAGATGTGATGTTAACCAGATGTGACATTAACCAGATGTAAAGGTAACCAGATGTGACATTAACCAGATGCGACGTTAACGAGATGCGAAGGTAACCAGATGTGACGTTAACCAGATGTGACGTTAACCAGATGTGACACTAACCAGATATGACGTTAACCAGATGTGACGTTAACTAGATGTGACGCTAACCAGATGTGACATTAACCAGATGTGATGTTAACCAGATGTGACACTAACCAGATGTGACGTTAACCAGATGTGACAAAAAACCAGATGTGACATTAACCAGATGTGACGCTAACCAGATGTAACATTAACCAGATGCGACGTTAACCAGATGTGATGTTAACCAGATGTGACATTAACCAGATGTAAAGGTAACCAGATGTGACATTAACCAGATGCGACGTTAACGAGATGCGAAGGTAACCAGATGTGACGTTAACCAGATATGACATTAACCAGATGTGACACTAACCAGATATGACGTTAACCAGATGTGACGTTAACCAGATGTGAAATTAACCAGATGTGACGTTAACCAGATGTAACATTAACCAGATGTGACACTAACCAGATATGACGTTAACCAGATGTGACGTTAACCAGATGTGACATTAACCAGATGTGACACTAACCAGATATGACGTTAACCAGATGTGACATTAACCAGATGTGACATTAACCAGATGTGACACTAACCAGATATGACGTTAACCAGATGTGAAGGTAACCAGATGTGACGTTAACCAGATGTGACGTTAACCAGATGTGACGTTAACCAGATATGACGTTAACCAAATGTAACATTAACCAGATGTGACGTTAACCAGATGTGACATTAACCAGATGTGACGTTAACCAATTATGACACTAACCAGATGTGACGTTAACCAAATATGACACTAACCAGATGTGACGTTAACCAGATGTAACATTAACCAGATGTGACACTACCCAGGTGTGACGTTAACCAGATGTAACATTAACCAGATGTGACACTAACCAGATGTGACGTTAACCAGATGTGACGCTAACCAGATGTAACATTAACCAGATGTGACGTTAACCAGATGTGACGTTAACCAGATGTGACGTTAACCAGATGTGATGTTAACCAGATGTGACACTAACCAGATGTGACACTAACCAGATGTGACGCTAACCAGATGTAACATTAACCAGATGCGACGTTAACCAGATGTGATGTTAACCAGATGTGACATTAACCAGATGTAAAGGTAACCAGATGTGACATTAACCAGATGCGACGTTAACGAGATGCGAAGGTAACCAGATGTGACGTTAACCAGATGTGACGCTAACCAGATGTGACACTAACCAGATATGACGTTAACCAGATGTGACGTTAACTAGATGTGACGCTAACCAGATGTGACATTAACCAGATGTGATGTTAACCAGATGTGACACTAACCAGATGTGACGTTAACCAGATGTGACAAAAAACCAGATGTGACATTAACCAGATGTGACGCTAACCAGATGTAACATTAACCAGATGCGACGTTAACCAGATGTGATGTTAACCAGATGTGACATTAACCAGATGTAAAGGTAACCAGATGTGACATTAACCAGATGCGACGTTAACGAGATGCGAAGGTAACCAGATGTGACGTTAACCAGATATGACATTAACCAGATGTGACACTAACCAGATATGACGTTAACCAGATGTGACGTTAACCAGATGTGACATTAACCAGATGTGACGTTAACCAGATGTAACATTAACCAGATGTGACACTAACCAGATATGACGTTAACCAGATGTGACGTTAACCAGATGTGACATTAACCAGATGTGACACTAACCAGATATGACGTTAACCAGATGTGACATTAACCAGATGTGACATTAACCAGATGTGACACTAACCAGATATGACGTTAACCAGATGTGAAGGTAACCAGATGTGACGTTAACCAGATGTGACGTTAACCAGATGTGACGTTAACCAGATATGACGTTAACCAAATGTAACATTAACCAGATGTGACGTTAACCAGATGTGACATTAACCAGATGTGACGTTAACCAAATATGACACTAACCAGATGTGACGTTAACCAAATATGACACTAACCAGATGTGACGTTAACCAGATGTAACATTAACCAGATGTGACACTACCCAGGTGTGACGTTAACCAGATGTGACACTAACCAGATGTGATGTTAACCAGATGTGACACTAACCAGATGTGACGTTAACCAGATGTGACGCTAACCAGATGTAACATTAACCAGATGTGACGTTAACCAGATGTGACGTTAACCAGATGTGACGTTAACCAGATGTGATAACCAGATGTGACACTAACCAGATGTGACGCTAACCAGATGTGACATTAACCAGATGTGATGTTAACCAGATGTGACACTAACCAGATGTGACGTTAACCAGATGTGACATTAACCAGATGTGACGCTAACCAGATGTAACATTAACCAGATGTGATGTTAACCAGATGTGACGCTAACCAGATGTAACATTTACCAGATGTGACGTTAACCAGATGTGACGTTAACTAGATGTGACGCTAACCAGATGTGACGCTACCCAGGTGTGACGTTAACCAGATGTGACATTAACCAGATGTGACGTTAACCAGATGTGACACTAACCAGATGTGACGTTAACCAGATGTGACAAAAAACCAGATGTGACATTAACCAGATGTGACGCTAACCAGATGTAACATTAACCAGATGCGACGTTAACCAGATGTGATGTTAACCAGATGTGACATTAACCAGATGTAAAGGTAACCAGATGTGACATTAACCAGATGCGACGTTAACGAGATGCGAAGGTAACCAGATGTGACGTTAACCAGATGTGACGTTAACCAGATGTGACACTAACCAGATATGACGTTAACCAGATGTGACGTTAACTAGATGTGACGCTAACCAGATGTGACATTAACCAGATGTGATGTTAACCAGATGTGACACTAACCAGATGTGACGTTAACCAGATGTGACAAAAAACCAGATGTGACAAAAAACCAGATGTGACATTAACCAGATGTGACGCTAACCAGATGTAACATTAACCAGATGCGACGTTAACCAGATGTGATGTTAACCAGATGTGACATTAACCAGATGTAAAGGTAACCAGATGTGACATTAACCAGATGCGACGTTAACGAGATGCGAAGGTAACCAGATGTGACGTTAACCAGATATGACATTAACCAGATGTGACACTAACCAGATATGACGTTAACCAGATGTGACGTTAACCAGATGTGACATTAACCAGATGTGACGTTAACCAGATGTAACATTAACCAGATGTGACACTAACCAGATATGACGTTAACCAGATGTGACGTTAACCAGATGTGACATTAACCAGATGTGACACTAACCAGATATGACGTTAACCAGATGTGACATTAACCAGATGTGACATTAACCAGATGTGACACTAACCAGATATGACGTTAACCAGATGTGAAGGTAACCAGATGTGACGTTAACCAGATGTGACGTTAACCAGATGTGACGTTAACCAGATATGACGTTAACCAAATGTAACATTAACCAGATGTGACGTTAACCAGATGTGACATTAACCAGATGTGACGTTAACCAAATATGACACTAACCAGATGTGACGTTAACCAAATATGACACTAACCAGATGTGACGTTAACCAGATGTAACATTAACCAGATGTGACACTACCCAGGTGTGACGTTAACCAGATGTGACATTAACCAGATGTGATGTTAACCAGATGTGACACTAACCAGATGTGACGTTAACCAGATGTGACGCTAACCAGATGTGACGTTAACCAGATGTGACGCTAACCAGATGTAACATTAACCAGATGTGACGTTAACCAGATGTGACGTTAACCAGATGTGATAACCAGATGTGACACTAACCAGATGTGACGCTAACCAGATGTAACATTAACCAGATGCGACGTTAACCAGATGTGATGTTAACCAGATGTGACATTAACCAGATGAAAAGGTAACCAGATGTGACATTAACCAGATGCGACGTTAACGAGATGCGAAGGTAACCAGATGTGACGTTAACCAGATGTGACACTAACCAGATGTGATGTTAACCAGATGTGACACTAACCAGATGTGACGTTAACCAGATGTGACGCTAACCAGATGTAACATTAACCAGATGTGACGTTAACCAGATGTGACGTTAACCAGATGTGACACTAACCAGATGTGACGCTAACCAGATGTGACATTAACCAGATGTGATGTTAACCAGATGTGACACTAACCAGATGTGACGTTAACCAGATGTGACATTAACCAGATGTGACGCTAACCAGATGTAACATTAACCAGATGTGATGTTAACCAGATGTGACGCTAACCAGATGTAACATTTACCAGATGTGACGTTAACCAGATGTGACGTTAACTAGATGTGACGCTACCCAGGTGTGACGTTAACCAGATGTGACATTAACCAGATGTGACGTTAACCAGATGTGACACTAACCAGATGTGACGTTAACCAGATGTGACAAAAAACCAGATGTGACATTAACCAGATGTGACGCTAACCAGATGTAACATTAACCAGATGCGACGTTAACCAGATGTGATGTTAACCAGATGTGACATTAACCAGATGTAAAGGTAACCAGATGTGACATTAACCAGATGCGACGTTAACGAGATGCGAAGGTAACCAGATGTGACGTTAACCAGATGTGACGTTAACCAGATGTGACACTAACCAGATATGACGTTAACCAGATGTGACGTTAACTAGATGTGACGCTAACCAGATGTGACATTAACCAGATCTGATGTTAACCAGATGTGACACTAACCAGATGTGACGTTAACCAGATGTGACAAAAAACCAGATGTGACATTAACCAGATGTGACGCTAACCAGATGTAACATTAACCAGATGCGACGTTAACCAGATGTGATGTTAACCAGATGTGACATTAACCAGATGTAAAGGTAACCAGATGTGACATTAACCAGATGCGACGTTAACGAGATGCGAAGGTAACCAGATGTGACGTTAACCAGATGTGACACTAACCAGATGTGATGTTAACCAGATGTGACACTAACCAGATGTGACGTTAACCAGATGTGACGCTAACCAGATGTAACATTAACCAGATGTGACGTTAACCAGATGTGACGTTAACCAGATGTGACACTAACCAGATGTGACGCTAACCAGATGTGACATTAACCAGATGTGATGTTAACCAGATGTGACACTAACCAGATGTGACGTTAACCAGATGTGACATTAACCAGATGTGACGCTAACCAGATGTAACATTAACCAGATGTGATGTTAACCAGATGTGACGCTAACCAGATGTAACATTTACCAGATGTGACGTTAACCAGATGTGACGTTAACTAGATGTGACGCTACCCAGGTGTGATGTTAACCAGATGTGACATTAACCAGATGTGACGTTAACCAGATGTGACACTAACCAGATGTGACGTTAACCAGATGTGACAAAAAACCAGATGTGACATTAACCAGATGTGACGCTAACCAGATGTAACATTAACCAGATGCGACGTTAACCAGATGTGATGTTAACCAGATGTGACATTAACCAGATGTAAAGGTAACCAGATGTGACATTAACCAGATGCGACGTTAACGAGATGCGAAGGTAACCAGATGTGACGTTAACCAGATGTGACGTTAACCAGATGTGACACTAACCAGATATGACGTTAACCAGATGTGACGTTAACTAGATGTGACGCTAACCAGATGTGACATTAACCAGATCTGATGTTAACCAGATGTGACACTAACCAGATGTGACGTTAACCAGATGTGACAAAAAACCAGATGTGACATTAACCAGATGTGACGCTAACCAGATGTAACATTAACCAGATGCGACGTTAACCAGATGTGATGTTAACCAGATGTGACATTAACCAGATGTAAAGGTAACCAGATGTGACATTAACCAGATGCGACGTTAACGAGATGCGAAGGTAACCAGATGTGACGTTAACCAGATATGACATTAACCAGATGTGACACTAACCAGATATGACGTTAACCAGATGTGACGTTAACCAGATGTGACATTAACCAGATGTGACGTTAACCAGATGTAACATTAACCAGATGTGACACTAACCAGATATGACGTTAACCAGATGTGACGTTAACCAGATGTGACATTAACCAGATGTGACACTAACCAGATATGACGTTAACCAGATGTGACATTAACCAGATGTGACATTAACCAGATGTGACACTAACCAGATATGACGTTAACCAGATGTGAAGGTAACCAGATGTGACGTTAACCAGATGTGACGTTAACCAGATGTGACGTTAACCAGATATGACGTTAACCAAATGTAACATTAACCAGATGTGACGTTAACCAGATGTGACATTAACCAGATGTGACGTTAACCAAATATGACACTAACCAGATGTGACGTTAACCAAATATGACACTAACCAGATGTGACGTTAACCAGATGTAACATTAACCAGATGTGACACTACCCAGGTGTGACGTTAACCAGATGTGACATTAACCAGATGTGATGTTAACCAGATGTGACACTAACCAGATGTGACGTTAACCAGATGTGACGCTAACCAGATGTGACGTTAACCAGATGTGACGCTAACCAGATGTAACATTAACCAGATGTGACGTTAACCAGATGTGACGTTAACCAGATGTGATAACCAGATGTGACACTAACCAGATGTGACGTTAACCAGATGTGATAACCAGATGTGACACTAACCAGATGTGACGCTAACCAGATGTAACATTAACCAGATGCGACGTTAACCAGATGTGATGTTAACCAGATGTGACATTAACCAGATGTAAAGGTAACCAGATGTGACATTAACCAGATGCGACGTTAACGAGATGCGAAGGTAACCAGATGTGACGTTAACCAGATGTGACGTTAACCAGATGTGACACTAACCAGATATGACGTTAACCAGATGTGACGTTAACCAGATGTGACGTTAACTAGATGTGACGCTAACCAGATGTGACATTAACCAGATGTGATGTTAACCAGATGTGACACTAACCAGATGTGACGTTAACCAGATGTGACAAAAAACCAGATGTGACATTAACCAGATGTGACGCTAACCAGATGTAACATTAACCAGATGCGACGTTAACCAGATGTGATGTTAACCAGATGTGACAACCAGATGTAAAGGTAACCAGATGTGACATTAACCAGATGCGACGTTAACGAGATGCGAAGGTAACCAGATGTGACGTTAACCAGATGTAACATTAACCAGATGTGACACTAACCAGATATGACGTTAACCATATGTGACACTAACCAGATATGACGTTAACCAGATGTGACACTAACCAGATATGACGTTAACCAGATGTGACATTAACCAGATGTGACATTAACCAGATGTGACACTAACCAGATATGACGTTAACCAGATGTGACGTTAACCAGATGTGACGTTAACCAGATGTGACGTTAACCAGATGTGACGTTAACCAGATATGACGTTAACCAAATGTAACATTAACCAGATGTGACGTTAACCAGATGTGACATTAACCAGATGTGACGTTAACCAAATATGACACTAACCAGATGTGACGTTAACCAAATATGACACTAACCAGATGTGACGTTAACCAGATGTAACATTAACCAGATGTGACACTACCCAGGTGTGATGTTAACCAGATGTGACACTAACCAGATGTGACGTTAACCAGATGTGACGCTAACTAGATGTAACATTAACCAGATGTGACGTTAACCAGATGTGACGTTAACCAGATGTGACGTTAACCAGATGTGATGTTAACCAGATGTGACACTAACCAGATGTGACACTAACCAGATGTGACGCTAACCAGATGTAACATTAACCAGATGCGACGTTAACCAGATGTGATGTTAACCAGATGTGACATTAACCAGATGTAAAGGTAACCAGATGTGACATTAACCAGATGCGACGTTAACGAGATGCGAAGGTAACCAGATGTGACGTTAACCAGATGTGACGTTAACCAGATGTGACACTAACCAGATATGACGTTAACCAGATGTGACGTTAACTAGATGTGACGCTAACCAGATGTGACGTTAACTAGATGTGACGCTAACCAGATGTGACATTAACCAGATGTGACGTTAACCAGATGTGACAAAAAACCAGATGTGACATTAACCAGATGTGACGCTAACCAGATGTAACATTAACCAGATGCGACGTTAACCAGATGTGATGTTAACCAGATGTGACATTAACCAGATGTAAAGGTAACCAGATGTGACATTAACCAGATGCGACGTTAACGAGATGCGAAGGTAACCAGATGTGACGTTAACCAGATATGACATTAACCAGATGTGACACTAACCAGATATGACGTTAACCAGATGTGACGTTAACCAGATGTGACATTAACCAGATGTGACGTTAACCAGATGTAACATTAACCAGATGTGACACTAACCAGATATGACGTTAACCAGATGTGACGTTAACCAGATGTGACATTAACCAGATGTGACACTAACCAGATATGACGTTAACCAGATGTGACATTAACCAGATGTGACATTAACCAGATGTGACACTAACCAGATATGACGTTAACCAGATGTGAAGGTAACCAGATGTGACGTTAACCAGATGTGACGTTAACCAGATGTGACGTTAACCAGATATGACGTTAACCAGATGTGACGTTAACCAGATATGACGTTAACCAAATGTAACATTAACCAGATGTGACGTTAACCAGATGTGACATTAACCAGATGTGACGTTAACCAAATATGACACTAACCAGATGTGACGTTAACCAAATATGACACTAACCAGATGTGACGTTAACCAGATGTAACATTAACCAGATGTGACACTACCCAGGTGTGACGTTAACCAGATGTGACACTAACCAGATGTGATGTTAACCAGATGTGACACTAACCAGATGTGACGTTAACCAGATGTGACGCTAACCAGATGTAACATTAACCAGATGTGACGTTAACCAGATGTGACGTTAACCAGATGTGACGTTAACCAGATGTGATAACCAGATGTGACACTAACCAGATGTGACGCTAACCAGATGTGACATTAACCAGATGTGATGTTAACCAGATGTGACACTAACCAGATGTGACGTTAACCAGATGTGACATTAACCAGATGTGACGCTAACCAGATGTAACATTAACCAGATGTGATGTTAACCAGATGTGACGCTAACCAGATGTAACATTTACCAGATGTGACGTTAACCAGATGTGACGTTAACTAGATGTGACGCTAACCAGATGTGACGCTACCCAGGTGTGACGTTAACCAGATGTGACATTAACCAGATGTGACGTTAACCAGATGTGACACTAACCAGATGTGACGTTAACCAGATGTGACAAAAAACCAGATGTGACATTAACCAGATGTGACGCTAACCAGATGTAACATTAACCAGATGCGACGTTAACCAGATGTGATGTTAACCAGATGTGACATTAACCAGATGTAAAGGTAACCAGATGTGACATTAACCAGATGCGACGTTAACGAGATGCGAAGGTAACCAGATGTGACGTTAACCAGATGTGACGTTAACCAGATGTGACACTAACCAGATATGACGTTAACCAGATGTGACGTTAACTAGATGTGACGCTAACCAGATGTGACGTTAACCAGATGTGACATTAACCAGATGTGACATTAACCAGATGTGACACTAACCAGATATGACGTTAACCAGATGTGAAGGTAACCAGATGTGACGTTAACCATATGTGACGTTAACCAGATGTGACGTTAACCAGATATGACGTTAACCAGATGTGACGTTAACCAGATATGACGTTAACCAAATGTAACATTAACCAGATGTGACGTTAACCAGATGTGACATTAACCAGATGTGACGTTAACCAAATATGACACTAACCAGATGTGACGTTAACCAAATATGACACTAACCAGATGTGACGTTAACCAGATGTAACATTAACCAGATGTGACACTACCCAGGTGTGACGTTAACCAGATGTGACACTAACCAGATGTGACGTTAACCAGATGTGACAAAAAACCAGATGTGACATTAACCAGATGTGACGCTAACCAGATGTAACATTAACCAGATGCGACGTTAACCAGATGTGATGTTAACCAGATGTGACATTAACCAGATGTAAAGGTAACCAGATGTGACATTAACCAGATGCGACGTTAACGAGATGCGAAGGTAACCAGATGTGACGTTAACCAGATATGACATTAACCAGATGTGACACTAACCAGATATGACGTTAACCAGATGTGACGTTAACCAGATGTGAAATTAACCAGATGTGACGTTAACCAGATGTAACATTAACCAGATGTGACACTAACCAGATATGACGTTAACCAGATGTGACGTTAACCAGATGTGACATTAACCAGATGTGACACTAACCAGATATGACGTTAACCAGATGTGACATTAACCAGATGTGACATTAACCAGATGTGACACTAACCAGATATGACGTTAACCAGATGTGAAGGTAACCAGATGTGACGTTAACCAGATGTGACGTTAACCAGATGTGACGTTAACCAGATATGACGTTAACCAAATGTAACATTAACCAGATGTGACGTTAACCAGATGTGACATTAACCAGATGTGACGTTAACCAATTATGACACTAACCAGATGTGACGTTAACCAAATATGACACTAACCAGATGTGACGTTAACCAGATGTAACATTAACCAGATGTGACACTACCCAGGTGTGACGTTAACCAGATGTAACATTAACCAGATGTGACACTAACCAGATGTGACGTTAACCAGATGTGACGCTAACCAGATGTAACATTAACCAGATGTGACGTTAACCAGATGTGACGTTAACCAGATGTGACGTTAACCAGATGTGATGTTAACCAGATGTGACACTAACCAGATGTGACACTAACCAGATGTGACGCTAACCAGATGTAACATTAACCAGATGCGACGTTAACCAGATGTGATGTTAACCAGATGTGACATTAACCAGATGTAAAGGTAACCAGATGTGACATTAACCAGATGCGACGTTAACGAGATGCGAAGGTAACCAGATGTGACGTTAACCAGATGTGACGCTAACCAGATGTGACACTAACCAGATATGACGTTAACCAGATGTGACGTTAACTAGATGTGACGCTAACCAGATGTGACATTAACCAGATGTGATGTTAACCAGATGTGACACTAACCAGATGTGACGTTAACCAGATGTGACAAAAAACCAGATGTGACATTAACCAGATGTGACGCTAACCAGATGTAACATTAACCAGATGCGACGTTAACCAGATGTGATGTTAACCAGATGTGACATTAACCAGATGTAAAGGTAACCAGATGTGACATTAACCAGATGCGACGTTAACGAGATGCGAAGGTAACCAGATGTGACGTTAACCAGATATGACATTAACCAGATGTGACACTAACCAGATATGACGTTAACCAGATGTGACGTTAACCAGATGTGACATTAACCAGATGTGACGTTAACCAGATGTAACATTAACCAGATGTGACACTAACCAGATATGACGTTAACCAGATGTGACGTTAACCAGATGTGACATTAACCAGATGTGACACTAACCAGATATGACGTTAACCAGATGTGACATTAACCAGATGTGACATTAACCAGATGTGACACTAACCAGATATGACGTTAACCAGATGTGAAGGTAACCAGATGTGACGTTAACCAGATGTGACGTTAACCAGATGTGACGTTAACCAGATATGACGTTAACCAAATGTAACATTAACCAGATGTGACGTTAACCAGATGTGACATTAACCAGATGTGACGTTAACCAAATATGACACTAACCAGATGTGACGTTAACCAAATATGACACTAACCAGATGTGACGTTAACCAGATGTAACATTAACCAGATGTGACACTACCCAGGTGTGACGTTAACCAGATGTGACACTAACCAGATGTGATGTTAACCAGATGTGACACTAACCAGATGTGACGTTAACCAGATGTGACGCTAACCAGATGTAACATTAACCAGATGTGACGTTAACCAGATGTGACGTTAACCAGATGTGACGTTAACCAGATGTGATAACCAGATGTGACACTAACCAGATGTGACGCTAACCAGATGTGACATTAACCAGATGTGATGTTAACCAGATGTGACACTAACCAGATGTGACGTTAACCAGATGTGACATTAACCAGATGTGACGCTAACCAGATGTAACATTAACCAGATGTGATGTTAACCAGATGTGACGCTAACCAGATGTAACATTTACCAGATGTGACGTTAACCAGATGTGACGTTAACTAGATGTGACGCTAACCAGATGTGACGCTACCCAGGTGTGACGTTAACCAGATGTGACATTAACCAGATGTGACGTTAACCAGATGTGACACTAACCAGATGTGACGTTAACCAGATGTGACAAAAAACCAGATGTGACATTAACCAGATGTGACGCTAACCAGATGTAACATTAACCAGATGCGACGTTAACCAGATGTGATGTTAACCAGATGTGACATTAACCAGATGTAAAGGTAACCAGATGTGACATTAACCAGATGCGACGTTAACGAGATGCGAAGGTAACCAGATGTGACGTTAACCAGATGTGACGTTAACCAGATGTGACACTAACCAGATATGACGTTAACCAGATGTGACGTTAACTAGATGTGACGCTAACCAGATGTGACATTAACCAGATGTGATGTTAACCAGATGTGACACTAACCAGATGTGACGTTAACCAGATGTGACAAAAAACCAGATGTGACAAAAAACCAGATGTGACATTAACCAGATGTGACGCTAACCAGATGTAACATTAACCAGATGCGACGTTAACCAGATGTGATGTTAACCAGATGTGACATTAACCAGATGTAAAGGTAACCAGATGTGACATTAACCAGATGCGACGTTAACGAGATGCGAAGGTAACCAGATGTGACGTTAACCAGATATGACATTAACCAGATGTGACACTAACCAGATATGACGTTAACCAGATGTGACGTTAACCAGATGTGACATTAACCAGATGTGACGTTAACCAGATGTAACATTAACCAGATGTGACACTAACCAGATATGACGTTAACCAGATGTGACGTTAACCAGATGTGACATTAACCAGATGTGACACTAACCAGATATGACGTTAACCAGATGTGACATTAACCAGATGTGACATTAACCAGATGTGACACTAACCAGATATGACGTTAACCAGATGTGAAGGTAACCAGATGTGACGTTAACCAGATGTGACGTTAACCAGATGTGACGTTAACCAGATATGACGTTAACCAAATGTAACATTAACCAGATGTGACGTTAACCAGATGTGACATTAACCAGATGTGACGTTAACCAAATATGACACTAACCAGATGTGACGTTAACCAAATATGACACTAACCAGATGTGACGTTAACCAGATGTAACATTAACCAGATGTGACACTACCCAGGTGTGACGTTAACCAGATGTGACATTAACCAGATGTGATGTTAACCAGATGTGACACTAACCAGATGTGACGTTAACCAGATGTGACGCTAACCAGATGTGACGTTAACCAGATGTGACGCTAACCAGATGTAACATTAACCAGATGTGACGTTAACCAGATGTGACGTTAACCAGATGTGATAACCAGATGTGACACTAACCAGATGTGACGCTAACCAGATGTAACATTAACCAGATGCGACGTTAACCAGATGTGATGTTAACCAGATGTGACATTAACCAGATGAAAAGGTAACCAGATGTGACATTAACCAGATGCGACGTTAACGAGATGCGAAGGTAACCAGATGTGACGTTAACCAGATGTGACACTAACCAGATGTGATGTTAACCAGATGTGACACTAACCAGATGTGACGTTAACCAGATGTGACGCTAACCAGATGTAACATTAACCAGATGTGACGTTAACCAGATGTGACGTTAACCAGATGTGACACTAACCAGATGTGACGCTAACCAGATGTGACATTAACCAGATGTGATGTTAACCAGATGTGACACTAACCAGATGTGACGTTAACCAGATGTGACATTAACCAGATGTGACGCTAACCAGATGTAACATTAACCAGATGTGATGTTAACCAGATGTGACGCTAACCAGATGTAACATTTACCAGATGTGACGTTAACCAGATGTGACGTTAACTAGATGTGACGCTACCCAGGTGTGACGTTAACCAGATGTGACATTAACCAGATGTGACGTTAACCAGATGTGACACTAACCAGATGTGACGTTAACCAGATGTGACAAAAAACCAGATGTGACATTAACCAGATGTGACGCTAACCAGATGTAACATTAACCAGATGCGACGTTAACCAGATGTGATGTTAACCAGATGTGACATTAACCAGATGTAAAGGTAACCAGATGTGACATTAACCAGATGCGACGTTAACGAGATGCGAAGGTAACCAGATGTGACGTTAACCAGATGTGACGTTAACCAGATGTGACACTAACCAGATATGACGTTAACCAGATGTGACGTTAACTAGATGTGACGCTAACCAGATGTGACATTAACCAGATCTGATGTTAACCAGATGTGACACTAACCAGATGTGACGTTAACCAGATGTGACAAAAAACCAGATGTGACATTAACCAGATGTGACGCTAACCAGATGTAACATTAACCAGATGCGACGTTAACCAGATGTGATGTTAACCAGATGTGACATTAACCAGATGTAAAGGTAACCAGATGTGACATTAACCAGATGCGACGTTAACGAGATGCGAAGGTAACCAGATGTGACGTTAACCAGATGTGACACTAACCAGATGTGATGTTAACCAGATGTGACACTAACCAGATGTGACGTTAACCAGATGTGACGCTAACCAGATGTAACATTAACCAGATGTGACGTTAACCAGATGTGACGTTAACCAGATGTGACACTAACCAGATGTGACGCTAACCAGATGTGACATTAACCAGATGTGATGTTAACCAGATGTGACACTAACCAGATGTGACGTTAACCAGATGTGACATTAACCAGATGTGACGCTAACCAGATGTAACATTAACCAGATGTGATGTTAACCAGATGTGACGCTAACCAGATGTAACATTTACCAGATGTGACGTTAACCAGATGTGACGTTAACTAGATGTGACGCTACCCAGGTGTGACGTTAACCAGATGTGACATTAACCAGATGTGACGTTAACCAGATGTGACACTAACCAGATGTGACGTTAACCAGATGTGACAAAAAACCAGATGTGACATTAACCAGATGTGACGCTAACCAGATGTAACATTAACCAGATGCGACGTTAACCAGATGTGATGTTAACCAGATGTGACATTAACCAGATGTAAAGGTAACCAGATGTGACATTAACCAGATGCGACGTTAACGAGATGCGAAGGTAACCAGATGTGACGTTAACCAGATGTGACGTTAACCAGATGTGACACTAACCAGATATGACGTTAACCAGATGTGACGTTAACTAGATGTGACGCTAACCAGATGTGACATTAACCAGATCTGATGTTAACCAGATGTGACACTAACCAGATGTGACGTTAACCAGATGTGACAAAAAACCAGATGTGACATTAACCAGATGTGACGCTAACCAGATGTAACATTAACCAGATGCGACGTTAACCAGATGTGATGTTAACCAGATGTGACATTAACCAGATGTAAAGGTAACCAGATGTGACATTAACCAGATGCGACGTTAACGAGATGCGAAGGTAACCAGATGTGACGTTAACCAGATATGACATTAACCAGATGTGACACTAACCAGATATGACGTTAACCAGATGTGACGTTAACCAGATGTGACATTAACCAGATGTGACGTTAACCAGATGTAACATTAACCAGATGTGACACTAACCAGATATGACGTTAACCAGATGTGACGTTAACCAGATGTGACATTAACCAGATGTGACACTAACCAGATATGACGTTAACCAGATGTGACATTAACCAGATGTGACATTAACCAGATGTGACACTAACCAGATATGACGTTAACCAGATGTGAAGGTAACCAGATGTGACGTTAACCAGATGTGACGTTAACCAGATGTGACGTTAACCAGATATGACGTTAACCAAATGTAACATTAACCAGATGTGACGTTAACCAGATGTGACATTAACCAGATGTGACGTTAACCAAATATGACACTAACCAGATGTGACGTTAACCAAATATGACACTAACCAGATGTGACGTTAACCAGATGTAACATTAACCAGATGTGACACTACCCAGGTGTGACGTTAACCAGATGTGACATTAACCAGATGTGATGTTAACCAGATGTGACACTAACCAGATGTGACGTTAACCAGATGTGACGCTAACCAGATGTGACGTTAACCAGATGTGACGCTAACCAGATGTAACATTAACCAGATGTGACGTTAACCAGATGTGACGTTAACCAGATGTGATAACCAGATGTGACACTAACCAGATGTGACGTTAACCAGATGTGATAACCAGATGTGACACTAACCAGATGTGACGCTAACCAGATGTAACATTAACCAGATGCGACGTTAACCAGATGTGATGTTAACCAGATGTGACATTAACCAGATGTAAAGGTAACCAGATGTGACATTAACCAGATGCGACGTTAACGAGATGCGAAGGTAACCAGATGTGACGTTAACCAGATGTGACGTTAACCAGATGTGACACTAACCAGATATGACGTTAACCAGATGTGACGTTAACCAGATGTGACGTTAACTAGATGTGACGCTAACCAGATGTGACATTAACCAGATGTGATGTTAACCAGATGTGACACTAACCAGATGTGACGTTAACCAGATGTGACAAAAAACCAGATGTGACATTAACCAGATGTGACGCTAACCAGATGTAACATTAACCAGATGCGACGTTAACCAGATGTGATGTTAACCAGATGTGACAACCAGATGTAAAGGTAACCAGATGTGACATTAACCAGATGCGACGTTAACGAGATGCGAAGGTAACCAGATGTGACGTTAACCAGATGTAACATTAACCAGATGTGACACTAACCAGATATGACGTTAACCATATGTGACACTAACCAGATATGACGTTAACCAGATGTGACACTAACCAGATGTGACATTAACCAGATGTGACATTAACCAGATGTGACACTAACCAGATATGACGTTAACCAGATGTGACGTTAACCAGATGTGACGTTAACCAGATGTGACGTTAACCAGATGTGACGTTAACCAGATATGACGTTAACCAAATGTAACATTAACCAGATGTGACGTTAACCAGATGTGACATTAACCAGATGTGACGTTAACCAAATATGACACTAACCAGATGTGACGTTAACCAAATATGACACTAACCAGATGTGACGTTAACCAGATGTAACATTAACCAGATGTGACACTACCCAGGTGTGATGTTAACCAGATGTGACACTAACCAGATGTGACGTTAACCAGATGTGACGCTAACTAGATGTAACATTAACCAGATGTGACGTTAACCAGATGTGACGTTAACCAGATGTGACGTTAACCAGATGTGATGTTAACCAGATGTGACACTAACCAGATGTGACACTAACCAGATGTGACGCTAACCAGATGTAACATTAACCAGATGCGACGTTAACCAGATGTGATGTTAACCAGATGTGACATTAACCAGATGTAAAGGTAACCAGATGTGACATTAACCAGATGCGACGTTAACGAGATGCGAAGGTAACCAGATGTGACGTTAACCAGATGTGACGTTAACCAGATGTGACACTAACCAGATATGACGTTAACCAGATGTGACGTTAACTAGATGTGACGCTAACCAGATGTGACATTAACCAGATGTGACGTTAACCAGATGTGACAAAAAACCAGATGTGACATTAACCAGATGTGACGCTAACCAGATGTAACATTAACCAGATGCGACGTTAACCAGATGTGATGTTAACCAGATGTGACATTAACCAGATGTAAAGGTAACCAGATGTGACATTAACCAGATGCGACGTTAACGAGATGCGAAGGTAACCAGATGTGACGTTAACCAGATATGACATTAACCAGATGTGACACTAACCAGATATGACGTTAACCAGATGTGACGTTAACCAGATGTGACATTAACCAGATGTGACGTTAACCAGATGTAACATTAACCAGATGTGACACTAACCAGATATGACGTTAACCAGATGTGACGTTAACCAGATGTGACATTAACCAGATGTGACACTAACCAGATATGACGTTAACCAGATGTGACATTAACCAGATGTGACATTAACCAGATGTGACACTAACCAGATATGACGTTAACCAGATGTGAAGGTAACCAGATGTGACGTTAACCAGATGTGACGTTAACCAGATGTGACGTTAACCAGATATGACGTTAACCAGATGTGACGTTAACCAGATATGACGTTAACCAAATGTAACATTAACCAGATGTGACGTTAACCAGATGTGACATTAACCAGATGTGACGTTAACCAAATATGACACTAACCAGATGTGACGTTAACCAAATATGACACTAACCAGATGTGACGTTAACCAGATGTAACATTAACCAGATGTGACACTACCCAGGTGTGACGTTAACCAGATGTGACACTAACCAGATGTGATGTTAACCAGATGTGACACTAACCAGATGTGACGTTAACCAGATGTGACGCTAACCAGATGTAACATTAACCAGATGTGACGTTAACCAGATGTGACGTTAACCAGATGTGACGTTAACCAGATGTGATAACCAGATGTGACACTAACCAGATGTGACGCTAACCAGATGTGACATTAACCAGATGTGATGTTAACCAGATGTGACACTAACCAGATGTGACGTTAACCAGATGTGACATTAACCAGATGTGACGCTAACCAGATGTAACATTAACCAGATGTGATGTTAACCAGATGTGACGCTAACCAGATGTAACATTTACCAGATGTGACGTTAACCAGATGTGACGTTAACTAGATGTGACGCTAACCAGATGTGACGCTACCCAGGTGTGACGTTAACCAGATGTGACATTAACCAGATGTGACGTTAACCAGATGTGACACTAACCAGATGTGACGTTAACCAGATGTGACAAAAAACCAGATGTGACATTAACCAGATGTGACGCTAACCAGATGTAACATTAACCAGATGCGACGTTAACCAGATGTGATGTTAACCAGATGTGACATTAACCAGATGTAAAGGTAACCAGATGTGACATTAACCAGATGCGACGTTAACGAGATGCGAAGGTAACCAGATGTGACGTTAACCAGATGTGACGTTAACCAGATGTGACACTAACCAGATATGACGTTAACCAGATGTGACGTTAACTAGATGTGACGCTAACCAGATGTGACGTTAACCAGATGTGACATTAACCAGATGTGACATTAACCAGATGTGACACTAACCAGATATGACGTTAACCAGATGTGAAGGTAACCAGATGTGACGTTAACCAGATGTGACGTTAACCAGATGTGACGTTAACCAGATATGACGTTAACCAGATGTGACGTTAACCAGATATGACGTTAACCAAATGTAACATTAACCAGATGTGACGTTAACCAGATGTGACATTAACCAGATGTGACGTTAACCAAATATGACACTAACCAGATGTGACGTTAACCAAATATGACACTAACCAGATGTGACGTTAACCAGATGTAACATTAACCAGATGTGACACTACCCAGGTGTGACGTTAACCAGATGTGACACTAACCAGATGTGATGTTAACCAGATGTGACACTAACCAGATGTGACGTTAACCAGATGTGACGCTAACCAGATGTAACATTAACCAGATGTGACGTTAACCAGATGTGACGTTAACCAGATGTGACGTTAACCAGATGTGATAACCAGATGTGACACTAACCAGGTGTGACGCTAACCAGATGTGACATTAACCAGATGTGATGTTAACCAGATGTGACACTAACCAGATGTGACGTTAACCAGATGTGACATTAACCAGATGTGACGCTAACCAGATGTAACATTAACCAGATGTGATGTTAACCAGATATGACGTTAACCAAATGTAACATTAACCAGATGTGACGTTAACCAGATGTGACATTAACCAGATGTGACGTTAACCAAATATGACACTAACCAGATGTGACGTTAACCAAATATGACACTAACCAGATGTGACGTTAACCAGATGTAACATTAACCAGATGTGACACTACCCAGGTGTGACGTTAACCAGATGTGACACTAACCAGATGTGATGTTAACCAGATGTGACACTAACCAGATGTGACGTTAACCAGATGTGACGCTAACCAGATGTAACATTAACCAGATGTGACGTTAACCAGATGTGACGTTAACCAGATGTGACGTTAACCAGATGTGATAACCAGATGTGACACTAACCAGATGTGACGCTAACCAGATGTGACATTAACCAGATGTGATGTTAACCAGATGTGACACTAACCAGATGTGACGTTAACCAGATGTGACATTAACCAGATGTGACGCTAACCAGATGTAACATTAACCAGATGTGATGTTAACCAGATGTGACGCTAACCAGATGTAACATTTACCAGATGTGACGTTAACCAGATGTGACGTTAACTAGATGTGACGCTAACCAGATGTGACGCTACCCAGGTGTGACGTTAACCAGATGTGACATTAACCAGATGTGACGTTAACCAGATGTGACACTAACCAGATGTGACGTTAACCAGATGTGACAAAAAACCAGATGTGACATTAACCAGATGTGACGCTAACCAGATGTAACATTAACCAGATGCGACGTTAACCAGATGTGATGTTAACCAGATGTGACATTAACCAGATGTAAAGGTAACCAGATGTGACATTAACCAGATGCGACGTTAACGAGATGCGAAGGTAACCAGATGTGACGTTAACCAGATGTGACGTTAACCAGATGTGACACTAACCAGATATGACGTTAACCAGATGTGACGTTAACTAGATGTGACGCTAACCAGATGTGACATTAACCAGATGTGATGTTAACCAGATGTGACACTAACCAGATGTGACGTTAACCAGATGTGACAAAAAACCAGATGTGACAAAAAACCAGATGTGACATTAACCAGATGTGACGCTAACCAGATGTAACATTAACCAGATGCGACGTTAACCAGATGTGATGTTAACCAGATGTGACATTAACCAGATGTAAAGGTAACCAGATGTGACATTAACCAGATGCGACGTTAACGAGATGCGAAGGTAACCAGATGTGACGTTAACCAGATATGACATTAACCAGATGTGACACTAACCAGATATGACGTTAACCAGATGTGACGTTAACCAGATGTGACATTAACCAGATGTGACGTTAACCAGATGTAACATTAACCAGATGTGACACTAACCAGATATGACGTTAACCAGATGTGACGTTAACCAGATGTGACATTAACCAGATGTGACACTAACCAGATATGACGTTAACCAGATGTGACATTAACCAGATGTGACATTAACCAGATGTGACACTAACCAGATATGACGTTAACCAGATGTGAAGGTAACCAGATGTGACGTTAACCAGATGTGACGTTAACCAGATGTGACGTTAACCAGATATGACGTTAACCAAATGTAACATTAACCAGATGTGACGTTAACCAGATGTGACATTAACCAGATGTGACGTTAACCAAATATGACACTAACCAGATGTGACGTTAACCAAATATGACACTAACCAGATGTGACGTTAACCAGATGTAACATTAACCAGATGTGACACTACCCAGGTGTGACGTTAACCAGATGTGACATTAACCAGATGTGATGTTAACCAGATGTGACACTAACCAGATGTGACGTTAACCAGATGTGACGCTAACCAGATGTGACGTTAACCAGATGTGACGCTAACCAGATGTAACATTAACCAGATGTGACGTTAACCAGATGTGACGTTAACCAGATGTGACGTTAACCAGATGTGACACTAACCAGATGTGACGCTAACCAGATGTAACATTAACCAGATGCGACGTTAACCAGATGTGATGTTAACCAGATGTGACATTAACCAGATGAAAAGGTAACCAGATGTGACATTAACCAGATGCGACGTTAACGAGATGCGAAGGTAACCAGATGTGACGTTAACCAGATGTGACGTTAACCAGATGTGACACTAACCAGATATGACGTTAACCAGATGTGACGTTAACCAGATGTGACGTTAACTAGATGTGACGCTAACCAGATGTGACATTAACCAGATGTGATGTTAACCAGATGTGACACTAACCAGATGTGACGTTAACCAGATGTGACAAAAAACCAGATGTGACATTAACCAGATGTGACGCTAACCAGATGTAACATTAACCAGATGCGACGTTAACCAGATGTGATGTTAACCAGATGTGACAACCAGATGTAAAGGTAACCAGATGTGACATTAACCAGATGCGACGTTAACGAGATGCGAAGGTAACCAGATGTGACGTTAACCAGAAATGACATTAACCAGATGTGACACTAACCAGATGTGACGTTAACCAGATGTGACGTTAACCAGATGTAACATTAACCAGATGTGACACTAACCAGATATGACGTTAACCAGATGTGACGTTAACCAGATGTGACATTAACCATATGTGACACTAACCAGATATGACGTTAACCAGATGTGACATTAACCAGATGTGACATTAACCAGATGTGACACTAACCAGATATGACATTAACCAGATGTGACGTTAACCAGATGTGACGTTAACCAGATGTGACGTTAACCAGATATGACGTTAACCAAATGTAACATTAACCAGATGTGACGTTAACCAGATGTGACATTAACCAGATGTGACGTTAACCAAATATGACACTAACCAGATGTGACGTTAACCAAATATGACACTAACCAGATGTGACGTTAACCAGATGTAACATTAACCAGATGTGACACTACCCAGGTGTGACGTTAACCAGATGTGATGTTAACCAGATGTGACACTAACCAGATGTGACGTTAACCAGATGTGACGCTAACCAGATGTAACATTAACCAGATGTGACGTTAACCAGATGTGACGTTAACCAGATGTGATGTTAACCAGATGTGACACTAACCAGATGTGACACTAACCAGATGTGACATTAACCAGATGTGACGTTAACCAGATGTGACGTTAACCAGATGTAACATTAACCAGATGTGACGTTATCCAGATGTGACGTTAACCAGGTGTGACGTTAACCAGATGTGACGTTAACTAGATGTGACGCTAACCAGATGTGACGCTACCCAGGTGTGACGTTAACCAGATGTGACATTAACCAGATGTAACATTAACCAGATGTGACGCTAACCAAATATGACACTAACCAGATGTGACATTAACCAAATATGACACTAACCAGATGTGACGTTAACCAGATGTAACATTAACCAGATGTGACACTACCCAGGTGTGACGTTAACCAGATGTGACATTAACCAGATGTGATGTTAACCAGATGTGACACTAACCAGATGTGACGTTAACCAGATGTGACATTAACCAGATGTGACGCTAACCAGATGTAACATTAACCAGATGTGACGTTAACCAGATGTGACGCTAACCAGATGTAACATTTACCAGATGTGACGTTAACCAGATGTGACGATAACTAGATGTGACGCTAACCAGATGTGACGCTACCCAGGTGTGACGTTAACCAGATGTGACGTTAACCAGATGTGACACTAACCAGATGTGACGTTAACCAGATGTGACAAAAAACCAGATGTGACATTAACCAGATGTGACGCTAACCAGATGTAACATTAACCAGATGCGACGTTAACCAGATGTGATGTTAACCAGATGTGACATTAACCAGATGTAAAGGTAACCAGATGTGACATTAACCAGATGCGACGTTAACGAGATGCGAAGGTAACCAGATGTGACGTTAACCAGATGTGACGTTAACCAGATGTGACACTAACCAGATATGACGTTAACCAGATGTGACGTTAACCAGATGTGACGTTAACTAGATGTGACGCTAACCAGATGTGACATTAACCAGATGTGATGTTAACCAGATGTGACACTAACCAGATGTGACGTTAACCAGATGTGACAAAAAACCAGATGTGACATTAACCAGATGTGACGCTAACCAGATGTAACATTAACCAGATGCGACGTTAACCAGATGTGATGTTAACCAGATGTGACATTAACCAGATGTAAAGGTAACCAGATGTGACATTAACCAGATGCGACGTTAACGAGATGCGAAGGTAACCAGATGTGACGTTAACCAGATATGACATTAACCAGATGTGACACTAACCAGATATGACGTTAACCAGATGTGACGTTAACCAGATGTGACATTAACCAGATGTGACGTTAACCAGATGTAACATTAACCAGATGTGACACTAACCAGATATGACGTTAACCAGATGTGACGTTAACCAGATGTGACATTAACCAGATGTGACACTAACCAGATATGACGTTAACCAGATGTGACATTAACCAGATGTGACATTAACCAGATGTGACACTAACCAGATATGACGTTAACCAGATGTGAAGGTAACCAGATGTGACGTTAACCAGATGTGACGTTAACCAGATGTGACGTTAACCAGATATGACGTTAACCAAATGTAACATTAACCAGATGTGACGTTAACCAGATGTGACATTAACCAGATGTGACGTTAACCAAATATGACACTAACCAGATGTGACGTTAACCAAATATGACACTAACCAGATGTGACGTTAACCAGATGTAACATTAACCAGATGTGACACTACCCAGGTGTGACGTTAACCAGATGTGACATTAACCAGATGTGATGTTAACCAGATGTGACACTAACCAGATGTGACGTTAACCAGATGTGACGCTAACCAGATGTAACATTAACCAGATGTGACGTTAACCAGATGTGACGTTAACCAGATGTGACGTTAACCAGATGTGATGTTAACCAGATGTGACGCTAACCAGATGTGACACTAACCAGATGTGACGTTAACCAGATGTGACGTTAACCAGATGTAACATTAACCAGATGTGATGTTAACCAGATGTGACACTAACCAGATGTGACGTTAACCAGATGTGACATTAACCAGATGTGACGCTAACCAGATGTAACATTAACCAGATGTGACGTTAACCAGATGTGACGCTAACCAGATGTAACATTTACCAGATGTGACGTTAACCGGATGTGACGATAACTAGATGTGACGCTAACCAGATGTGACGCTACCCAGGTGTGACGTTAACCAGATGTGACATTAACCAGATGTGACGTTAACCAGATGTGACACTAACCAGATGTGACGTTAACCAGATGTGACAAAAAACCAGATGTGACATTAACCAGATGTGACGCTAACCAGATGTAACATTAACCAGATGCGACGTTAACCAGATGTGATGTTAACCAGATGTGACATTAACCAGATGTAAAGGTAACCAGATGTGACATTAACCAGATGCGACGTTAACGAGATGCGAAGGTAACCAGATGTGACGTTAACCAGATGTGACGTTAACCAGATGTGACACTAACCAGATATGACGTTAACCAGATGTGACGTTAACCAGATGTGACGTTAACTAGATGTGACGCTAACCAGATGTGACATTAACCAGATGTGATGTTAACCAGATGTGACACTAACCAGATGTGACGTTAACCAGATGTGACAAAAAACCAGATGTGACATTAACCAGATGTGACGCTAACCAGATGTAACATTAACCAGATGCGACGTTAACCAGATGTGATGTTAACCAGATGTGACATTAACCAGATGTAAAGGTAACCAGATGTGACATTAACCAGATGCGACGTTAACGAGATGCGAAGGTAACCAGATGTGACGTTAACCAGATATGACATTAACCAGATGTGACACTAACCAGATATGACGTTAACCAGATGTGACGTTAACCAGATGTGACATTAACCAGATGTGACGTTAACCAGATGTAACATTAACCAGATGTGACACTAACCAGATATGACGTTAACCAGATGTGACGTTAACCAGATGTGACATTAACCAGATGTGACACTAACCAGATATGACGTTAACCAGATGTGACATTAACCAGATGTGACATTAACCAGATGTGACACTAACCAGATATGACGTTAACCAGATGTGAAGGTAACCAGATGTGACGTTAACCAGATGTGACGTTAACCAGATGTGACGTTAACCAGATATGACGTTAACCAAATGTAACATTAACCAGATGTGACGTTAACCAGATGTGACATTAACCAGATGTGACGTTAACCAAATATGACACTAACCAGATGTGACGTTAACCAAATATGACACTAACCAGATGTGACGTTAACCAGATGTAACATTAACCAGATGTGACACTACCCAGGTGTGACGTTAACCAGATGTGACATTAACCAGATGTGATGTTAACCAGATGTGACACTAACCAGATGTGACGTTAACCAGATGTGACGCTAACCAGATGTAACATTAACCAGATGTGACGTTAACCAGATGTGACGTTAACCAGATGTGACGTTAACCAGATGTGATGTTAACCAGATGTGACACTAACCAGATGTGACACTAACCAGATGTGACGTTAACCAGATGTAACGTTAACCAGATGTAACATTAACCAGATGTGACGTTATCCAGATGTGACGTTAACCAGGTGTGACGTTAACCAGATGTGACGTTAACTAGATGTGACGCTAACCAGATGTGACGCTACCCAGGTGTGATGTTAACCAGATGTGACATTAACCAGATGTGACGTTAACCAGATGTGACACTAACCAGATGTGACGTTAACCAGATGTGACAAAAAACCAGATGTGACATTAACCAGATGTGACGCTAACCAGATGTAACATTAACCAGATGCGACGTTAACCAGATGTGATGTTAACCAGATGTGACATTAACCAGATGTAAAGGTAACCAGATGTGACATTAACCAGATGCGACGTTAACGAGATGCGAAGGTAACCAGATGTGACGTTAACCAGATGTGACGTTAACCAGATGTGACACTAACCAGATATGACGTTTACCAGATGTGACGTTAACCAGATGTGACGCTAACCAGATGTGACATTAACCAGATGTGATGTTAACCAGATGTGACACTAACCAGATGTGACGTTAACCAGATGTGACAAAAAACCAGATGTGACATTAACCAGATGTGACGCTAACCAGATGTAACATTAACCAGATGCGACGTTAACCAGATGTGATGTTAACCAGATGTGACGTTAACCAGATGTAAAGGTAACCAGATGTGACATTAACCAGATGCGACGTTAACGAGATGCGAAGGTAACCAGATGTGACGTTAACCAGATGTAACACTAACCAGATATGACGTTAACCAGATGTGACGTTAACCAGATGTGACATTAACCAGATGTGACACTAACCAGATATGACGTTAACCAGATGTGACATTAACCAGATGTGACATTAACCAGATGTGACACTAACCAGATATGACGTTAACCAGATGTGAAGGTAACCAGATGTGACGTTAACCAGATGTGACGTTAACCAGATGTGACGTTAACCAGATATGACGTTAACCAAATGTAACATTAACCAGATGTGACGTTAACCAGATGTGACATTAACCAGATGTGACGTTAACCAAATATGACACTAACCAGATGTGACGTTAACCAAATATGACACTAACCAGATGTGACGTTAACCAGATGTAACATTAACCAGATGTGACACTACCCAGGTGTGACGTTAACCAGATGTGACATTAACCAGATGTGATGTTAACCAGATGTGACACTAACCAGATGTGACGTTAACCAGATGTGACGCTAACCAGATGTGACGTTAACCAGATGTGACGCTAACCAGATGTAACATTAACCAGATGTGACGTTAACCAGATGTGACGTTAACCAGATGTGACGTTAACCAGATGTGATAACCAGATGTGACACTAACCAGATGTGACGCTAACCAGATGTAACATTAACCAGATGCGACGTTAACCAGATGTGATGTTAACCAGATGTGACATTAACCAGATGAAAAGGTAACCAGATGTGACATTAACCAGATGCGACGTTAACGAGATGCGAAGGTAACCAGATGTGACGTTAACCAGATGTGACGTTAACCAGATGTGACACTAACCAGATGTGACGTTAACCAGATGTGACGTTAACTAGATGTGACGCTAACCAGATGTGACATTAACCAGATGTGATGTTAACCAGATGTGACACTAACCAGATGTGACGTTAACCAGATGTGACAAAAAACCAGATGTGACATTAACCAGATGTGACGCTAACCAGATGTAACATTAACCAGATGCGACGTTAACCAGATGTGATGTTAACCAGATGTGACAACCAGATGTAAAGGTAACCAGATGTGACATTAACCAGATGCGACGTTAACGAGATGCGAAGGTAACCAGATGTGACGTTAACCAGAAATGACATTAACCAGATGTGACACTAACCAGATATGACGTTAACCAGATGTGACGTTAACCAGATGTGACATTAACCAGATGTGACGTTAACCAGATGTAACATTAACCAGATGTGACACTAACCAGATATGACGTTAACCAGATGTGACGTTAACCAGATGTGACATTAACCATATGTGACACTAACCAGATATGACGTTAACCAGATGTGACATTAACCAGATGTGACATTAACCAGATGTGACACTAACCAGATATGACATTAACCAGATGTGACGTTAACCAGATGTGACGTTAACCAGATGTGACGTTAACCAGATATGACGTTAACCAAATGTAACATTAACCAGATGTGACGTTAACCAGATGTGACATTAACCAGATGTGACGTTAACCAAATATGACACTAACCAGATGTGACGTTAACCAAATATGACACTAACCAGATGTGACGTTAACCAGATGTAACATTAACCAGATGTGACACTACCCAGGTGTGACGTTAACCAGATGTGATGTTAACCAGATGTGACACTAACCAGATGTGACGTTAACCAGATGTGACGCTAACCAGATGTAACATTAACCAGATGTGACGTTAACCAGATGTGACGTTAACCAGATGTGATGTTAACCAGATGTGACACTAACCAGATGTGACACTAACCAGATGTGACATTAACCAGATGTGACGTTAACCAGATGTGACGTTAACCAGATGTAACATTAACCAGATGTGACGTTATCCAGATGTGACGTTAACCAGGTGTGACGTTAACCAGATGTGACGTTAACTAGATGTGACGCTAACCAGATGTGACGCTACCCAGGTGTGACGTTAACCAGATGTGACATTAACCAGATGTAACATTAACCAGATGTGACGCTAACCAAATATGACACTAACCAGATGTGACATTAACCAAATATGACACTAACCAGATGTGACGTTAACCAGATGTAACATTAACCAGATGTGACACTACCCAGGTGTGACGTTAACCAGATGTGACATTAACCAGATGTGATGTTAACCAGATGTGACACTAACCAGATGTGACGTTAACCAGATGTGACATTAACCAGATGTGACGCTAACCAGATGTAACATTAACCAGATGTGACGTTAACCAGATGTGACGCTAACCAGATGTAACATTTACCAGATGTGACGTTAACCAGATGTGACGATAACTAGATGTGACGCTAACCAGATGTGACGCTACCCAGGTGTGACGTTAACCAGATGTGACATTAACCAGATGTGACGTTAACCAGATGTGACACTAACCAGATGTGACGTTAACCAGATGTGACAAAAAACCAGATGTGACATTAACCAGATGTGACGCTAACCAGATGTAACATTAACCAGATGCGACGTTAACCAGATGTGATGTTAACCAGATGTGACATTAACCAGATGTAAAGGTAACCAGATGTGACATTAACCAGATGCGACGTTAACGAGATGCGAAGGTAACCAGATGTGACGTTAACCAGATGTGACGTTAACCAGATGTGACACTAACCAGATATGACGTTAACCAGATGTGACGTTAACCAGATGTGACGTTAACTAGATGTGACGCTAACCAGATGTGACATTAACCAGATGTGATGTTAACCAGATGTGACACTAACCAGATGTGACGTTAACCAGATGTGACAAAAAACCAGATGTGACATTAACCAGATGTGACGCTAACCAGATGTAACATTAACCAGATGCGACGTTAACCAGATGTGATGTTAACCAGATGTGACATTAACCAGATGTAAAGGTAACCAGATGTGACATTAACCAGATGCGACGTTAACGAGATGCGAAGGTAACCAGATGTGACGTTAACCAGATATGACATTAACCAGATGTGACACTAACCAGATATGACGTTAACCAGATGTGACGTTAACCAGATGTGACATTAACCAGATGTGACGTTAACCAGATGTGACACTAACCAGATATGACGTTAACCAGATGTGACGTTAACCAGATGTGACATTAACCAGATGTGACACTAACCAGATATGACGTTAACCAGATGTGACATTAACCAGATGTGACATTAACCAGATGTGACACTAACCAGATATGACGTTAACCAGATGTGAAGGTAACCAGATGTGACGTTAACCAGATGTGACGTTAACCAGATGTGACGTTAACCAGATATGACGTTAACCAAATGTAACATTAACCAGATGTGACGTTAACCAGATGTGACATTAACCAGATGTGACGTTAACCAAATATGACACTAACCAGATGTGACGTTAACCAAATATGACACTAACCAGATGTGACGTTAACCAGATGTAACATTAACCAGATGTGACACTACCCAGGTGTGACGTTAACCAGATGTGACATTAACCAGATGTGATGTTAACCAGATGTGACACTAACCAGATGTGACGTTAACCAGATGTGACGCTAACCAGATGTAACATTAACCAGATGTGACGTTAACCAGATGTGACGTTAACCAGATGTGACGTTAACCAGATGTGACACTAACCAGATGTGACACTAACCAGATGTGACGTTAACCAGATGTAACATTAACCAGATGTGACGTTAACCAGATGTGACATTAACCAGATGTGATGTTAACCAGATGTGACACTAACCAGATGTGACACTAACCAGATGTGACGTTAACCAGATGTGACGTTAACCAGATGTAACATTAACCAGATGTGACGTTAACCAGATGTGACATTAACCAGATGTGATGTTAACCAGATGTGACACTAACCAGATGTGACACTAACCAGATGTGACGTTAACCAGATGTGACGTTAACCAGATGTAACATTAACCAGATGTGATGTTAACCAGATGTGACACTAACCAGATGTGACGTTAACCAGATGTGACATTAACCAGATGTGACGCTAACCAGATGTAACATTAACCAGATGTGACGTTAACCAGATGTGACGCTAACCAGATGTAACATTTACCAGATGTGACGTTAACCGGATGTGACGATAACTAGATGTGACGCTAACCAGATGTGACGCTACCCAGGTGTGACGTTAACCGGATGTGACGATAACTAGATGTGACGCTAACCAGATGTAACATTAACCAGATGCGACGTTAACCAGATGTGATGTTAACCAGATGTGACATTAACCAGATGTAAAGGTAACCAGATGTGACATTAACCAGATGCGACGTTAACGAGATGCGAAGGTAACCAGATGTGACGTTAACCAGATGTGACGTTAACCAGATGTGACACTAACCAGATATGACGTTAACCAGATGTGACGTTAACCAGATGTGACGTTAACTAGATGTGACGCTAACCAGATGTGACATTAACCAGATGTGATGTTAACCAGATGTGACACTAACCAGATGTGACGTTAACCAGATGTGACAAAAAACCAGATGTGACATTAACCAGATGTGACGCTAACCAGATGTAACATTAACCAGATGCGACGTTAACCAGATGTGATGTTAACCAGATGTGACATTAACCAGATGTAAAGGTAACCAGATGTGACATTAACCAGATGCGACGTTAACGAGATGCGAAGGTAACCAGATGTGACGTTAACCAGATATGACATTAACCAGATGTGACACTAACCAGATATGACGTTAACCAGATGTGACGTTAACCAGATGTGACATTAACCAGATGTGACGTTAACCAGATGTAACATTAACCAGATGTGACACTAACCAGATATGACGTTAACCAGATGTGACGTTAACCAGATGTGACATTAACCAGATGTGACACTAACCAGATATGACGTTAACCAGATGTGACATTAACCAGATGTGACATTAACCAGATGTGACACTAACCAGATATGACGTTAACCAGATGTGAAGGTAACCAGATGTGACGTTAACCAGATGTGACGTTAACCAGATGTGACGTTAACCAGATATGACGTTAACCAAATGTAACATTAACCAGATGTGACGTTAACCAGATGTGACATTAACCAGATGTGACGTTAACCAAATATGACACTAACCAGATGTGACGTTAACCAAATATGACACTAACCAGATGTGACGTTAACCAGATGTAACATTAACCAGATGTGACACTACCCAGGTGTGACGTTAACCAGATGTGACATTAACCAGATGTGATGTTAACCAGATGTGACACTAACCAGATGTGACGTTAACCAGATGTGACGCTAACCAGATGTAACATTAACCAGATGTGACGTTAACCAGATGTGACGTTAACCAGATGTGACGTTAACCAGATGTGATGTTAACCAGATGTGACACTAACCAGATGTGACACTAACCAGATGTGACGTTAACCAGATGTAACGTTAACCAGATGTAACATTAACCAGATGTGACGTTATCCAGATGTGACGTTAACCAGGTGTGACGTTAACCAGATGTGACGTTAACTAGATGTGACGCTAACCAGATGTGACGCTACCCAGGTGTGATGTTAACCAGATGTGACATTAACCAGATGTGACGTTAACCAGATGTGACACTAACCAGATGTGACGTTAACCAGATGTGACAAAAAACCAGATGTGACATTAACCAGATGTGACGCTAACCAGATGTAACATTAACCAGATGCGACGTTAACCAGATGTGATGTTAACCAGATGTGACATTAACCAGATGTAAAGGTAACCAGATGTGACATTAACCAGATGCGACGTTAACGAGATGCGAAGGTAACCAGATGTGACGTTAACCAGATGTGACGTTAACCAGATGTGACACTAACCAGATATGACGTTAACCAGATGTGACGTTAACCAGATGTGACGCTAACCAGATGTGACATTAACCAGATGTGATGTTAACCAGATGTGACACTAACCAGATGTGACGTTAACCAGATGTGACAAAAAACCAGATGTGACATTAACCAGATGTGACGCTAACCAGATGTAACATTAACCAGATGCGACGTTAACCAGATGTGATGTTAACCAGATGTGACGTTAACCAGATGTAAAGGTAACCAGATGTGACATTAACCAGATGCGACGTTAACGAGATGCGAAGGTAACCAGATGTGACGTTAACCAGATGTGACATTAACCAGATGTGACACTAACCAGATATGACGTTAACCAGATGTGACGTTAACCAGATGTGACGTTAACCAGATGTAACATTAACCAGATGTGACACTAACCAGATATGACGTTAACCAGATGTGACGTTAACCAGATGTGACATTAACCAGATGTGACACTAACCAGATATGACGTTAACCAGATGTGACATTAACCAGATGTGACATTAACCAGATGTGACACTAACCAGATATGACGTTAACCAGATGTGATGTTAACCAGATGTGACACTAACCAGATGTGACGTTAACCAGATGTGACAAAAAACCAGATGTGACATTAACCAGATGTGACGCTAACCAGATGTAACATTAACCAGATGCGACGTTAACCAGATGTGATGTTAACCAGATGTGACATTAACCAGATGTAAAGGTAACCAGATGTGACATTAACCAGATGCGACGTTAACGAGATGCGAAGGTAACCAGATGTGACGTTAACCAGATATGACATTAACCAGATGTGACACTAACCAGATATGACGTTAACCAGATGTGACGTTAACCAGATGTGACATTAACCAGATGTGACGTTAACCAGATGTAACATTAACCAGATGTGACACTAACCAGATATGACGTTAACCAGATGTGACGTTAACCAGATGTGACATTAACCAGATGTGACACTAACCAGATATGACGTTAACCAGATGTGACATTAACCAGATGTGACATTAACCAGATGTGACACTAACCAGATATGACGTTAACCAGATGTGAAGGTAACCAGATGTGACGTTAACCAGATGTGACGTTAACCAGATGTGACGTTAACCAGATATGACGTTAACCAAATGTGACGTTAACCAGATGTGACGTTAACCAGATGTGACATTAACCAGATGTGACGTTAACCAAATATGACACTAACCAGATGTGACGTTAACCAAATATGACACTAACCAGATGTGACGTTAACCAGATGTAACATTAACCAGATGTGACACTACCCAGGTGTGACGTTAACCAGATGTGACATTAACCAGATGTGATGTTAACCAGATGTGACACTAACCAGATGTGACGTTAACCAGATGTGACGCTAACCAGATGTAACATTAACCAGATGTGACGTTAACCAGATGTGACGTTAACCAGATGTGACGTTAACCAGATGTGATGTTAACCAGATGTGACACTAACCAGATGTGACACTAACCAGATGTGACGTTAACCAGATGTAACGTTAACCAGATGTAACATTAACCAGATGTGACGTTATCCAGATGTGACGTTAACCAGGTGTGACGTTAACCAGATGTGACGTTAACTAGATGTGACGCTAACCAGATGTGACGCTACCCAGGTGTGATGTTAACCAGATGTGACATTAACCAGATGTGACGTTAACCAGATGTGACACTAACCAGATGTGACGTTAACCAGATGTGACAAAAAACCAGATGTGACATTAACCAGATGTGACGCTAACCAGATGTAACATTAACCAGATGCGACGTTAACCAGATGTGATGTTAACCAGATGTGACATTAACCAGATGTAAAGGTAACCAGATGTGACATTAACCAGATGCGACGTTAACGAGATGCGAAGGTAACCAGATGTGACGTTAACCAGATGTGACGTTAACCAGATGTGACACTAACCAGATATGACGTTAACCAGATGTGACGTTAACCAGATGTGACGCTAACCAGATGTGACATTAACCAGATGTGATGTTAACCAGATGTGACACTAACCAGATGTGACGTTAACCAGATGTGACAAAAAACCAGATGTGACATTAACCAGATGTGACGCTAACCAGATGTAACATTAACCAGATGCGACGTTAACCAGATGTGATGTTAACCAGATGTGACGTTAACCAGATGTAAAGGTAACCAGATGTGACATTAACCAGATGCGACGTTAACGAGATGCGAAGGTAACCAGATGTGACGTTAACCAGATGTGACATTAACCAGATGTGACACTAACCAGATATGACGTTAACCAGATGTGACGTTAACCAGATGTGACGTTAACCAGATGTAACATTAACCAGATGTGACACTAACCAGATATGACGTTAACCAGATGTGACGTTAACCAGATGTGACATTAACCAGATGTGACACTAACCAGATATGACGTTAACCAGATGTGACATTAACCAGATGTGACATTAACCAGATGTGACACTAACCAGATATGACGTTAACCAGATGTGACGTTAACCAGATGTGACGTTAACCAGATGTGACGTTAACCAGATGTGACGTTAACCAGATATGACGTTAACTAGATGTAACGTTAACCAGATGTGATATTAACCAGGTGTGACATTAACTAGATGTGACGCTAACCAGATGTGACGTTAACTATATGTAACGTTAACCAGATGTGACATTAACCAGGTGTGACATTAACTAGATGTGACGCTAACCAGATGTGACGTTAACCAGATGTGACGCTAACCAGATGTGACGTTAACCAGATGTGACGTTAACCAGATATGACGTTAACCAGGTGTGACGTTAACCAGATGTGACGCTAACCAGATGTGACATTAACCAGATGTGACGTTAACCAGATGTGACGTTAACCAGGTGTGACGTTAACTAGATGTGACGCTAACCAGATGTGACACTAACCAGATGTGACACTAACCAGATGTGACATTAACCAGATGTGACGTTAACCAAATATGACACTAACCAGATGTGACGTTAACCAAATATGACACTAACCAGATGTAACGTTAACCAGATGTAACATTAACCAGATGTGACGCTAACCAGATGTGACATTAACCAGATGTGATGTTAACCAGATGTGACACTAACCAGATGTGACACTACCCAGGTGTGACATTAACCAGATGTGATGTTAACCAGATGTGACACTAACCAGATGTGACGTTAACCAGATGTGACACTAACCAGATGTGACGTTAACCAGATGTGACATTAACCAGATGTGACGCTAACCAGATGTGACGTTAACCAGATGTGACGTTAACTAGATGTGATGTTAACCAGATGCGACGTTAACCAGATGTTACACTAACCAGATGTGACACTAACCAGATGTGACATTAACCAGATGTGACGTTAACCAGATGTGACGTTAACCAGATGTAAAATTAACCAGATGTGACGTTATCCAGATGTGACGTTAACCAGATGTGACGCTAACCAGATGTAACATTTACCAGATGTGACGTTAACCAGATGTGACACTAACCAGATGTGACGTTAACCAGATGTGACACTAACCAGATGTGACGTTAACCAGATGTGACAAAAAACCAGATGTGACATTAACCAGATGTGACGCTAACCAGATGCGACGTTAACCAGATGTGATGTTAACCAGATGTGACATTAACCAGATGTAAAGGTAACCAGATGTGACATTAACCAGATGCGACGTTAACGAGATGCGAAGGTAACCAGATGTGACGTTAACCAGATGTGACGTTAACCAGATGTGACACTAACCAGATATGACGTTAACCAGATGTGACGTTAACCAGATGTGACGTTAACTAGATGTGACGCTAACCAGATGTGACATTAACCAGATGTGATGTTAACCAGATGTGACACTAACCAGATGTGACGTTAACCAGATGTGACAAAAAACCAGATGTGACGCTAACCAGATGTAACATTAACCAGATGCGACGTTAACCAGATGCGACGTTAACCAGATGTGATGTTAACCAGATGTGACATTAACCAGATGTAAAGGTAACCAGATGTGACATTAACCAGATGCGACGTTAACGAGATGCGAAGGTAACCAGATGTGACGTTAACCAGATATGACATTAACCAGATGTGACACTAACCAGATATGACGTTAACCAGATGTGACGTTAACCAGATGTGACATTAACCAGATGTGACGTTAACCAGATGTAACATTAACCAGATGTGACACTAACCAGATATGACGTTAACCAGATGTGACGTTAACCAGATGTGACATTAACCAGATGTGACACTAACCAGATGTGACGTTAACCAGATGTGACATTAACCAGATGTGACATTAACCAGATGTGACACTAACCAGATATGACGTTAACCAGATGTGACACTACCCAGGTGTGACGTTAACCAGATGTGACATTAACCAGATGTGATGTTAACCAGATGTGACACTAACCAGATGTGACGCTAACCAGATGTGACATTAACCAGATGTAACATTAACCAGATGTGACGTTAACCAGATGTGACGTTAACCAGATGTGATGTTAACCAGATGTGACACTAACCAGATGTGACACTAACCAGATGTGACATTAACCAGATGTGACGTTAACCAAATATGACACTAACCAGATGTGACGTTAACCAAATATGACACTAACCAGATGTAACGTTAACCAGATGTAACATTAACCAGATGTGACGCTAACCAGATGTGACATTAACCAGATGTGATGTTAACCAGATGTGACACTAACCAGATGTGACACTACCCAGGTGTGACATTAACCAGATGTGATGTTAACCAGATGTGACACTAACCAGATGTGACGTTAACCAGATGTGACACTAACCAGATGTGACGTTAACCAGATGTGACATTAACCAGATGTGACGCTAACCAGATGTGACGTTAACCAGATGTGACGTTAACTAGATGTGATGTTAACCAGATGCGACGTTAACCAGATGTTACACTAACCAGATGTGACACTAACCAGATGTGACATTAACCAGATGTGACGTTAACCAGATGTGACGTTAACCAGATGTAAAATTAACCAGATGTGACGTTATCCAGATGTGACGTTAACCAGATGTGACGCTAACCAGATGTAACATTTACCAGATGTGACGTTAACCAGATGTGACACTAACCAGATGTGACGTTAACCAGATGTGACACTAACCAGATGTGACGTTAACCAGATGTGACAAAAAACCAGATGTGACATTAACCAGATGTGACGCTAACCAGATGCGACGTTAACCAGATGTGATGTTAACCAGATGTGACATTAACCAGATGTAAAGGTAACCAGATGTGACATTAACCAGATGCGACGTTAACGAGATGCGAAGGTAACCAGATGTGACGTTAACCAGATGTGACGTTAACCAGATGTGACACTAACCAGATATGACGTTAACCAGATGTGACGTTAACCAGATGTGACGTTAACTAGATGTGACGCTAACCAGATGTGACATTAACCAGATGTGATGTTAACCAGATGTGACACTAACCAGATGTGACGTTAACCAGATGTGACAAAAAACCAGATGTGACGCTAACCAGATGTAACATTAACCAGATGCGACGTTAACCAGATGCGACGTTAACCAGATGTGATGTTAACCAGATGTGACATTAACCAGATGTAAAGGTAACCAGATGTGACATTAACCAGATGCGACGTTAACGAGATGCGAAGGTAACCAGATGTGACGTTAACCAGATATGACATTAACCAGATGTGACACTAACCAGATATGACGTTAACCAGATGTGACGTTAACCAGATGTGACATTAACCAGATGTGACGTTAACCAGATGTAACATTAACCAGATGTGACACTAACCAGATATGACGTTAACCAGATGTGACGTTAACCAGATGTGACATTAACCAGATGTGACACTAACCAGATATGACGTTAACCAGATGTGACATTAACCAGATGTGACATTAACCAGATGTGACACTAACCAGATATGACGTTAACCAGATGTGACACTACCCAGGTGTGACGTTAACCAGATGTGACATTAACCAGATGTGATGTTAACCAGATGTGACACTAACCAGATGTGACGTTAACCAGATGTGACGCTAACCAGATGTGACGTTAACCAGATGTGACGTTAACCAGATGTGATGTTAACCAGATGTGACACTAACCAGATGTGACACTAACCAGATGTGACATTAACCAGATGTGACGTTAACCAGATGTGATGTTAACCAGATGTAACATTAACCAGATGTGACGTTATCCAGATGTGACGTTAACCAGGTGTGACGTTAACCAGATGTGACGTTAACTAGATGTGACGCTAACCAGATGTGACGCTACCCAGGTGTGACGTTAACCAGATGTGACATTAACCAGATGTGACGTTAACCAGATGTGACACTAACCAGATGTGACGTTAACCAGATGTGACAAAAAACCAGATGTGACACTAACCAGATGTAACATTAACCAGATGTGACGCTAACCAAATATGACACTAACCAGATGTGACATTAACCAAATATGACACTAACCAGATGTGACGTTAACCAAATATGACACTAACCAGATGTGATGTTAACCAGATGTGACACTAACCAGATGTGACGTTAACCAGATGTGACATTAACCAGATGTGACGCTAACCAGATGTAACATTAACCAGATGTGACGTTAACCAGATGTGACGCTAACCAGATGTAACATTTACCAGATGTGACGTTAACCAGATGTGACATTAACCAGATATGACGTTAACCAGATGTGACATTAACCAGATGTGACATTAACCAGATGTGACACTAACCAGATATGACGTTAACCAGATGTGAAGGTAACCAGATGTGACGTTAACCAGATGTGACGTTAACCAGATGTGACGTTAACCAGATGTGACATTAACCAGATGTGACGTTAACCAAATATGACACTAACCAGATGTGACGTTAACCAAATATGACACTAACCAGATGTGACGTTAACCAGATGTAACACTAACCAGATGTGACGTTAACCAGATGTGACGCTAACCAGATGTAACATTAACCAGATGTGACGTTAACCAGATGTGACGTTAACCAGATGTGACGTTAACCAGATGTGATAACCAGATGTGACACTAACCAGATGTGACGCTAACCAGATGTAACATTAACCAGATGCGACGTTAACCAGATGTGATGTTAACCAGATGTGACATTAACCAGATGTAAAGGTAACCAGATGTGACATTAACCAGATGCGACGTTAACGAGATGAGAAGGTAACCAGATGTGACGTTAACCAGATGTGACGTTAACCAGATGTGACACTAACCAGATATGACGTTAACCAGATGTGACGTTAACCAGATGTGACGTTAACTAGATGTGACGCTAACCAGATGTGACATTAACCAGATGTGATGTTAACCAGATGTGACACTAACCAGATGTGACGTTAACCAGATGTGACAAAAAACCAGATGTGACATTAACCAGATGTGATGTTAACCAGATGTGACATTAACCAGATGTAAAGGTAACCAGATGTGACATTAACCAGATGCGACGTTAACGAGATGCGAAGGTAACCAGATGTGACGTTAACCAGATGTGACGTTAACCAGATGTGACACTAACCAGATGTGACGTTAACCAGATGTGACGTTAACCAGATGTGACGTTAACTAGATGTGACGCTAACCAGATGTGACATTAACCAGATGTGATGTTAACCAGATGTGACACTAACCAGATGTGACGTTAACCAGATGTGACAAAAAACCAGATGTGACATTAACCAGATGTGACGCTAACCAGATGTAACATTAACCAGATGCGACGTTAACCAGATGTGATGTTAACCAGATGTGACATTAACCAGATGTAAAGGTAACCAGATGTGACATTAACCAGATGCGACGTTAACGAGATGCGAAGGTAACCAGATGTGACGTTAACCAGAAATGACATTAACCAGATGTGACGTTAACCAGATGTAACATTAACCAGATGTGACACTAACCAGATATGACGTTAACCAGATGTGACGTTAACCAGATGTGACATTAACCAGATGTGACACTAACCAGATATGACGTTAACCAGATGTGACATTAACCAGATGTGACATTAACCAGATGTGACACTAACCAGATATGACGTTAACCAGATGTGACATTAACCAGATGTGACGTTAACCAGATGTGACGTTAACCAGATGTGACGTTAACCAGATATGACGTTAACCAAATGTAACATTAACCAGATGTGACGTTAACCAGATGTGACATTAACCAGATGTGACGTTAACCAAATATGACACTAACCAGATGTGACATTAACCAAATATGACACTAACCAGATGTGACGTTAACCAGATGTAACATTAACCAGATGTGACACTACCCAGGTGTGACGTTAACCAGATGTGACATTAACCAGATGTGATGTTAACCAGATGTGACACTAACCAGATGTGACGTTAACCAGATGTGACGCTAACCAGATGTAACATTAACCAGATGTGACGTTAACCAGATGTGACGTTAACCAGATGTGACATTAACCAGATGTGACGTTAACCAGATGTGACGTTAACCAGATGTAACATTAACCAGATGTGACGTTATCCAGATGTGACGTTAACCAGGTGTGACGTTAACCAGATGTGACGTTAACTAGATGTGACGCTAACCAGATGTGACGCTACCCAGGTGTGACGTTAACCAGATGTGACATTAACCAGATGTAACATTAACCAGATGTGACGCTAACCAAATATGACACTAACCAGATGTGACATTAACCAAATATGACACTAACCAGATGTGACGTTAACCAGATGTAACGTTAACCAGATGTGACACTACCCAGGTGTGACGTTAACCAGATGTGACATTAACCAGATGTGATGTTAACCAGATGTGACACTAACCAGATGTGACGTTAACCAGATGTGACATTAACCAGATGTGACGCTAACCAGATGTAACATTAACCAGATGTGACGTTAACCAGATGTGACGCTAACCAGATGTAACATTTACCAGATGTGACGTTAACCAGATGTGACGTTAACTAGATGTGACGCTACCCAGGTGTGACGTTAACCAGATGTGACATTAACCAGATGTGACGTTAACCAGATGTGACACTAACCAGATGTGACGTTAACCAGATGTGACAAAAAACCAGATGTGACATTAACCAGATGTGACGCTAACCAGATGTAACATTAACCAGATGCGACGTTAACCAGATGTGATGTTAACCAGATGTGACATTAACCAGATGTAAAGGTAACCAGATGTGACATTAACCAGATGCGACGTTAACGAGATGCGAAGGTAACCAGATGTGACGTTAACCAGATGTGACGTTAACCAGATGTGACACTAACCAGATATGACGTTAACCAGATGTGACGTTAACCAGATGTGACGTTAACTAGATGTGACGCTAACCAGATGTGACATTAACCAGATGTGATGTTAACCAGATGTGACACTAACCAGATGTGACGTTAACCAGATGTGACAAAAAACCAGATGACATTAACCAGATGTGACGCTAACCAGATGTAACATTAACCAGATGCGACGTTAACCAGATGTGATGTTAACCAGATGTGACATTAACCAGATGTAAAGGTAACCAGATGTGACATTAACCAGATGCGACGTTAACGAGATGCGAAGGTAACCAGATGTGACGTTAACCAGATATGACATTAACCAGATGTGACACTAACCAGATATGACGTTAACCAGATGTGACATTAACCAGATGTGACGTTAACCAGATGTAACATTAACCAGATGTGACACTAACCAGATATGACGTTAACCAGATGTGACGTTAACCAGATGTGACGTTAACCAGATGTGACACTAACCAGATATGACGTTAACCAGATGTGACATTAACCAGATGTGACATTAACCAGATGTGACACTAACCAGATATGACGTTAACCAGATGTGAAGGTAACCAGATGTGACGTTAACCAGATGTGACGTTAACCAGATGTGACGTTAACCAGATATGACGTTAACCAAATGTAACATTAACCAGATGTGACGTTAACCAGATGTGACATTAACCAGATGTGACGTTAACCAAATATGACACTAACCAGATGTGACGTTAACCAAATATGACACTAACCAGATGTGACGTTAACCAGATGTAACATTAACCAGATGTGACACTACCCAGGTGTGACGTTAACCAGATGTGACACTAACCAGATGTGATGTTAACCAGATGTGACACTAACCAGATGTGACGTTAACCAGATGTGACGCTAACCAGATGTAACATTAACCAGATGTGACGTTAACCAGATGTGACGTTAACCAGATGTGACGTTAACCAGATGTGATAACCAGATGTGACACTAACCAGATGTGACGCTAACCAGATGTGACATTAACCAGATGTGATGTTAACCAGATGTGACACTAACCAGATGTGACGTTAACCAGATGTGACATTAACCAGATGTGACGCTAACCAGATGTAACATTAACCAGATGTGACGTTAACCAGATGTGACGCTAACCAGATGTAACATTTACCAGATGTGACGTTAACCAGATGTGACGTTAACTAGATGTGACGCTAACCAGATGTGACGCTACCCAGGTGTGACGTTAACCAGATGTGACATTAACCAGATGTGACGTTAACCAGATGTGACACTAACCAGATGTGACGTTAACCAGATGTGACAAAAAACCAGATGTGACATTAACCAGATGTGACGCTAACCAGATGTAACATTAACCAGATGCGACGTTAACCAGATGTGATGTTAACCAGATGTGACATTAACCAGATGTAAAGGTAACCAGATGTGACATTAACCAGGTGCGACGTTAACGAGATGCGAAGGTAACCAGATGTGACGTTAACCAGATGTGACGTTAACCAGATGTGACACTAACCAGATATGACGTTAACCAGATGTGACGTTAACCAGATGTGACGTTAACTAGATGTGACGCTAACCAGATGTGACATTAACCAGATGTGATGTTAACCAGATGTGACACTAACCAGATGTGACGTTAACCAAATATGACACTAACCAGATGTGACGTTAACCAGATGTAACATTAACCAGATGTGACACTACCCAGGTGTGACGTTAACCAGATGTGACACTAACCAGATGTGATGTTAACCAGATGTGACACTAACCAGATGTGACGTTAACCAGATGTGACGCTAACCAGATGTAACATTAACCAGATGTGACGTTAACCAGATGTGACGTTAACCAGATGTGACGTTAACCAGATGTGATAACCAGATGTGACACTAACCAGATGTGACGCTAACCAGATGTGACATTAACCAGATGTGATGTTAACCAGATGTGACACTAACCAGATGTGACGTTAACCAGATGTGACATTAACCAGATGTGACGCTAACCAGATGTAACATTAACCAGATGTGACGTTAACCAGATGTGACGCTAACCAGATGTAACATTTACCAGATGTGACGTTAACCAGATGTGACGTTAACTAGATGTGACGCTAACCAGATGTGACGCTACCCAGGTGTGACGTTAACCAGATGTGACATTAACCAGATGTGACGTTAACCAGATGTGACACTAACCAGATGTGACGTTAACCAGATGTGACAAAAAACCAGATGTGACATTAACCAGATGTGACGCTAACCAGATGTAACATTAACCAGATGCGACGTTAACCAGATGTGATGTTAACCAGATGTGACATTAACCAGATGTAAAGGTAACCAGATGTGACATTAACCAGGTGCGACGTTAACGAGATGCGAAGGTAACCAGATGTGACGTTAACCAGATGTGACGTTAACCAGATGTGACACTAACCAGATATGACGTTAACCAGATGTGACGTTAACCAGATGTGACGTTAACTAGATGTGACGCTAACCAGATGTGACATTAACCAGATGTGATGTTAACCAGATGTGACACTAACCAGATGTGACGTTAACCAGATGTGACAAAAAACCAGATGTGACATTAACCAGATGTGACGCTAACCAGATGTAACATTAACCAGATGCGACGTTAACCAGATGTGATGTTAACCAGATGTGACATTAACCAGATGTAAAGGTAACCAGATGTGACATTAACCAGATGCGACGTTAACGAGATGCGAAGGTAACCAGATGTGACGTTAACCAGATATGACATTAACCAGATGTGACACTAACCAGATATGACGTTAACCAGATGTGACGTTAACCAGATGTGACATTAACCAGATGTGACGTTAACCAGATGTAACATTAACCAGATGTGACACTAACCAGATATGACGTTAACCAGATGTGACGTTAACCAGATGTGACATTAACCAGATGTGACACTAACCAGATATGACGTTAACCAAATGTGACATTAACCAGATGTGACATTAACCAGATGTGACACTAACCAGATATGACGTTAACCAGATGTGAAGGTAACCAGATGTGACGTTAACCAGATGTGACGTTAACCAGATGTGACATTAACCAGATGTGACGTTAACCAGATGTGACGTTAACCAGATGTGATAACCAGATGTGACACTAACCAGATGTGACGCTAACCAGATGTAACAACCAGATGCGACGTTAACCAGATGTGATGTTAACCAGATGTGACATTAACCAGATGTAAAGGTAACCAGATGTGACATTAACCAGATGCGACGTTAACGAGATGCGAAGGTAACCAGATGTGACGTTAACCAGATGTGACATTAACCAGATGTGACACTAACCAGATATGACGTTAACCAGATGTGACGTTAACCAGATGTGACGTTAACTAGATGTGACGCTAACCAGATGTGACATTAACCAGATGTGATGTTAACCAGATGTGACACTAACCAGATGTGACGTTAACCAGATGTGACAAAAAACCAGATGTGACATTAACCAGATGTGACGCTAACCAGATGTAACATTAACCAGATGCGACGTTAACCAGATGTGATGTTAACCAGATGTGACATTAACCAGATGTAAAGGTAACCAGATGTGACATTAACCAGATGCGACGTTAACGAGATGCGAAGGTAACCAGATGTGACGTTAACAAGATATGACATTAACCAGATGTGACACTAACCAGATATGACGTTAACCAGATGTGACGTTAACCAGATGTGACATTAACCAGATGTGACGTTAACCAGATGTAACATTAACCAGATGTGACACTAACCAGATATGACGTTAACCAGATGTGACGTTAACCAGATGTGACATTAACCAGATGTGACACTAACCAGATATGACGTTAACCAGATGTGACATTAACCAGATGTGACATTAACCAGATGTGACACTAACCAGATATGACGTTAACCAGATGTGACATTAACCAGATGTGACGTTAACCAGATGTGACGTTAACCAGATATGACGTTAACCAAATGTAACATTAACCAGATGTGACGTTAACCAGATGTGACATTAACCAGATGTGACGTTAACCAAATATGACACTAACCAGATGTGACGTTAACCAAATATGACACTAACCAGATGTGACGTTAACCAGATGTAACATTAACCAGATGTGATGTTAACCAGATGTGACACTAACCAGATGTGACGTTAACCAGATGTGACGCTAACCAGATGTAACATTAACCAGATGTGACGTTAACCAGATGTGACGTTAACCAGATGTGATGTTAACCAGATGTGACACTAACCAGATGTGACACTAACCAGATGTGACGTTAACCAGATGTGACGTTAACCAGATGTAACATTAACCAGATGTGACGTTATCCAGATGTGACGTTAACCAGGTGTGACGTTAACCAGATGTGACGTTAACTAGATGTGACGCTACCCAGGTGTGACGTTAACCAGATGTGACATTAACCAGATGTGACGTTAACCAGATGTGACACTAACCAGATGTGACGTTAACCAGATGTGACAAAAAACCAGATGTGACATTAACCAGATGTGACGCTAACCAGATGTAACATTAACCAGATGCGACGTTAACCAGATGTGATGTTAACCAGATGTGACATTAACCAGATGTAAAGGTAACCAGATGTGACATTAACCAGATGCGACGTTAACGAGATGCGAAGGTAACCAGATGTGACGTTAACCAGATGTGACGTTAACCAGATGTGACACTAACCAGATATGACGTTAACCAGATGTGACGTTAACCAGATGTGACGTTAACTAGATGTGACGCTAACCAGATGTGACATTAACCAGATGTGATGTTAACCAGATGTGACACTAACCAGATGTGACGTTAACCAGATGTGACAAAAAACCAGATGTGACATTAACCAGATGTGACGCTAACCAGATGTAACATTAACCAGATGCGACGTTAACCAGATGTGATGTTAACCAGATGTGACATTAACCAGATGTAAAGGTAACCAGATGTGACATTAACCAGATGCGACGTTAACGAGATGCGAAGGTAACCAGATGTGACGTTAACCAGATGTGACATTAACCAGATGTGACACTAACCAGATATGACGTTAACCAGATGTGACGTTAACCAGATGTGACGTTAACCAGATGTGACGTTAACCAGATGTAACATTAACCAGATGTGACACTAACCAGATATGACGTTAACCAGATGTGATGTTAACCAGATGTGACATTAACCAGATGTGACACTAACCAGATATGACGTTAACCAGATGTGACATTAACCAGATGTGACATTAACCAGATGTGACACTAACCAGATATGACGTTAACCAGATGTGAAGGTAACCAGATGTGACGTTAACCAGATGTGACGTTAACCAGATGTGACGTTAACCAGATATGACGTTAACTAGATGTAACGTTAACCAGATGTGATATTAACCAGGTGTGACATTAACTAGATGTGACGCTAACCAGATGTGACGTTAACTAGATGTAACGTTAACCAGATGTGACATTAACCAGGTGTGACATTAACTAGATGTGACGCTAACCAGATGTGACGTTAACCAGATGTGACGTTAACCAGATGTGACGTTAACCAGATGTGACGCTAACCAGATGTAACATTAACCAGATGTGACGTTAACCAGATGTGACGTTAACCAGATGTGACGTTAACCAGGTGTGACGTTAACTAGATGTGACGCTAACCAGATGTGACACTAACCAGATGTGACACTAACCAGATGTGACATTAACCAGATGTGACGTTAACCAAATATGACACTAACCAGATGTGACGTTAACCAAATATGACACTAACCAGATGTAACGTTAACCAGATGTAACATTAACCAGATGTGACGCTAACCAGATGTGACATTAACCAGATGTGATGTTAACCAGATGTGACACTAACCAGATGTGACACTACCCAGGTGTGACATTAACCAGATGTGATGTTAACCAGATGTGACACTAACCAGATGTGACGTTAACCAGATGTAACATTAACCAGATGCGACGTTACCAGATGTGACATTAACCAGATGTGAAATTAACCAGATGTGACATTAACCAGATGTGACATTAACCAGATGTAAAGGTAACCAGATGTGACATTAACCAGATGCGACGTTAACGAGATGCGAAGGTAACCAGATGTGACGTTAACCAGATGTGACGTTAACCAGATGTGACACTAACCAGATATGACGTTAACCAGATGTGACGTTAACCAGATGTGACGTTAACTAGATGTGACGCTAACCAGATGTGACATTAACCAGATGTGATGTTAACCAGATGTGACACTAACCAGATGTGACGTTAACCAGATGTGACAAAAAACCAGATGTGACATTAACCAGATGTGACGCTAACCAGATGTAACATTAACCAGATGCGACGTTAACCAGATGTGATGTTAACCAGATGTGACATTAACCAGATGTAAAGGTAACCAGATGTGACATTAACCAGATGCGACGTTAACGAGATGCGAAGGTAACCAGATGTGACGTTAACCAGATGTGACATTAACCAGATGTGACACTAACCAGATATGACGTTAACCAGATGTGACGTTAACCAGATGTGACGTTAACCAGATGTGACGTTAACCAGATGTAACATTAACCAGATGTGACACTAACCAGATATGACGTTAACCAGATGTGACGTTAACCAGATGTGACATTAACCAGATGTGACACTAACCAGATATGACGTTAACCAGATGTGACATTAACCAGATGTGACACTAACCAGATATGACGTTAACCAGATGTGAAGGTAACCAGATGTGACGTTAACCAGATGTGACGTTAACCAGATGTGACACTAACCAGATATGACGTTAACTAGATGTAACGTTAACCAGATGTGATATTAACCAGGTGTGACATTAACTAGATGTGACGCTAACCAAATGTGACGTTAACTAGATGTAACGTTAACCAGATGTGACATTAACCAGGTGTGACATTAACTAGATGTGACGCTAACCAGATGTGACGTTAACCAGATGTGACGTTAACCAGATGTGACGCTAACCAGATGTAACATTAACCAGATGTGACGTTAACCAGATATGACGTTAACCAGGTGTGACGTTAACCAGATGTGACGCTAACCAGATGTGACATTAACCAGATGTGACGTTAACCAGATGTGACGTTAACCAGGTGTGACGTTAACTAGATGTGACGCTAACCAGATGTGACACTAACCAGATGTGACACTAACCAGATGTGACATTAACCAGATGTGACGTTAACCAAATATGACACTAACCAGATGTGACGTTAACCAAATATGACACTAACCAGATGTAACGTTAACCAGATGTAACATTAACCAGATGTGACGCTAACCAGATGTGACATTAACCAGATGTGATGTTAACCAGATGTGACACTAACCAGATGTGACACTACCCAGGTGTGACATTAACCAGATGTGATGTTAACCAGATGCGACGTTAACGAGATGCGAAGGTAACCAGATGTGACGTTAACCAGATGTGACGTTAACCAGATGTGACACTAACCAGATGTGACGTTAACCAGATGTAACATTAACCAGATGCGACGTTACCAGATGTGACATTAACCAGATGTGAAATTAACCAGATGTGACATTAACCAGATGTGACGCTAACCAGATGTAACGTTACCAGATGTGACATTAACCAGATGTGACGCCAACCAGATGTGACGTTAACCAGATGTGAAGGTAACCAGATGTGAAGGTAACCAGATGTGACATTAACCAGATGTGACATTAACCAGGTGTGACGTTAACCAGATGTGACGTTAACCAGATGTGACATTAACCATATGTGACATTAACCAGATGTGACGTTAACCAGATGTGACACTAACCAGATGTGACGCTAACCAGATGTGACGTTAACTAGATGTAACGTTAACCAGATGTGATATTAACCAGGTGTGACATTAACTAGATGTGACGCTAACCAGATGTGACGTTAACTAGATGTAACGCTACCCAGATGTGACACTAACCAGATGTGACGTTAACCAGATGTAACGTTAACCAGGTGTGACGTTAACTAGATGTGACGCTAACCAGATGTGACACTAATCAGATGTGACGTTAACCAGATGTGACATTAACCAGGTGTGACATTAACCAGATGTGACGCTAACCAGATGTAACATTAACCAGATGTGACGTTAACCAGATGTGACGTTAACCAGATGTGACATTAACCAGATGTCACGCTAACCAGATGTAACATTAACCAGATGTGACGTTAACCCGATGTGACGTTAACCAGGTGTGACGTTAACCAGATGTGACGCTAACCAGATGTGACATTAACCAGATGTGACGTTAACCAGATGTGACGTTAACTAGATGTGACGCTAACCAGATGTGACACTAACCAGATGTGACACTAACCAGATGTGACATTAACCAGATGTGACGTTAACCAAATATGACATTAACCAGATGTGACGTTAACCAAATATGACACTAACCAGATGTGACGTTAACCAAATATGACACTAACCAGATGTAACGTTAACCAGATGTGACATTACCCAGGTGTGACGTGAACTAGATGTGACGCTAACCAGATGTGACGCTAACCAGATGTGACACTAACCAGATGTGACATTAACCAGATGTGATGTTAACCAGATGTGACACTAACCAGATGTGACGTTAACCAGATGTAACATTAACCAGATGCGACGTTACCAGATGTGACATTAACCAGATGTGAAATTAACCAGATGTGACACTAACCAGATATGACGTTAACCAGATGTGACGTTAACCAGATGTGACGTTAACCAGATGTGACATTAACCAGATGTGACACTAACCAGATGACGTTAACCAGATGTAACATTAACCAGATGCGACGTTACCAGATGTGAAAGGAACCAGATGTGACGTTAACCAGATGTAAGATTAACCAGATGTGACACTAACCAGATATGACGTTAACCAGATGTGACGTTAACCAGATGTGACATTAACCAGATGTGACACTAACCAGATATGACGTTAACCAGATGTGACATTAACCATATGTGACATTAACCAGATGTGACGTTAACCAGATGTGAAGGTAACCAGATGTGAAGGTAACCAGATGTGACGTTAACCAGATGTAACATTAACCAGATGTGACGTTAACCAGATGTGACATTAACCAGATGTGACACTAACCAGATGTGACGTTAACCAGATGTGACACTAACCAGATATGACGTTAACCAGATGTGACGTTAACCAGATGTGACGTTAACCAAATGTGACGCTAACCAGATATGACGTTAACCAGATGTGACGTTAACCAGATGTGACACTAACCAGATGTGACGCTAACCAGATGTGACGTTAACTAGATGTAACGTTAACCAGATGTGATATTAACCAGGTGTGACATTAACTAGATGTGACGCTAACCAGATGTAACGTTAACCAGGTGTGACGTTAACTAGATGTGACGCTAACCAGATGTGACACTAATCAGATGTGACGTTAACCAGATGTGACATTAACCAGGTGTGACATTAACCAGATGTGACGCTAACCAGATGTAACATTAACCAGATGTGACGTTAACCAGATGTGACGTTAACCAGATGTGACATTAACCAGATGTCACGCTAACCAGATGTAACATTAACCAGATGTGACGTTAACCCGATGTGACGTTAACCAGGTGTGACGTTAACCAGATGTGACGCTAACCAGATGTGACATTAACCAGATGTGACGTTAACCAGATGTGACGTTAACTAGATGTGACGCTAACCAGATGTGACACTAACCAGATGTGACATTAACCAGATGTGACGTTAACCAAATATGACACTAACCAGATATGACGTTAACCAAATATGACACTAACCAGATGTAACGTTAACCAGATGTGACACTAACCAGATGTGACACTAACCAGATGTGACATTAACCAGATGCGACGTTACCAGATGTGACAGGAACCAGATGTGACGTTAACCAGATGTAAGATTAACCAGATGTGACACTAACCAGATATGACGTTAACCAGATGTGACGTTAACCAGATGTGACATTAACCAGATGTGACACTAACCAGATATGACGTTAACCAGATGTGACATTAACCATATGTGACATTAACCAGATGTGACGTTAACCAGATGTGAAGGTAACCAGATGTGAAGGTAACCAGATGTGACGTTAACCAGATGTAACATTAACCAGATGTGACGTTAACCAGATGTGACATTAACCAGATGTGACACTAACCAGATGTGACGTTAACCAGATGTGACACTAACCAGATATGACGTTAACCAGATGTGACGTTAACCAGATGTGACGTTAACCAGATGTGACGTTAACCAAATGTGACACTAACCAGATATGACGTTAACCAGATGTGACGTTAACCAGATGTGACACTAACCAGATGTGACGCTAACCAGATGTGACGTTAACTAGATGTAACGTTAACCAGATGTGATATTAACCAGGTGTGACATTAACTAGATGTGACGCTAACCAGATGTAACGTTAACCAGGTGTGACGTTAACTAGATGTGACGCTAACCAGATGTGACACTAATCAGATGTGACGTTAACCAGATGTGACATTAACCAGGTGTGACATTAACCAGATGTGACGCTAACCAGATGTAACATTAACCAGATGTGACGTTAACCAGATGTGACGTTAACCAGATGTGACATTAACCAGATGTCACGCTAACCAGATGTAACATTAACCAGATGTGACGTTAACCCGATGTGACGTTAACCAGGTGTGACGTTAACCAGATGTGACGCTAACCAGATGTGACATTAACCAGATGTGACGTTAACCAGATGTGACGTTAACTAGATGTGACGCTAACCAGATGTGACACTAACCAGATGTGACATTAACCAGATGTGACGTTAACCAAATATGACACTAACCAGATATGACGTTAACCAAATATGACACTAACCAGATGTAACGTTAACCAGATGTGACATTACCCAGGTGTGACGTGAACTAGATGTGACGCTAACCAGATGTGACACTAACCAGATGTGACACTAACCAGATGTGACATTAACCAGATGTGATGTTAACCAGATGTGACACTAACCAGATGTGACGTTAACCAGATGTAACATTAACCAGATGCGACGTTACCAGATGTGACATTAACCAGATGTGAAATTAACCAGATGTGACACTAACCAGATATGACGTTAACCAGATGTGACGTTAACCAGATGTGACGTTAACCAGATGTGACATTAACCAGATGTGACACTAACCAGATATGACGTTAACCAGATGTAACATTAACCAGATGCGACGTTACCAGATGTGACAGGAACCAGATGTGACGTTAACCAGATGTGACATTAACCAGATGTGACGTTAACCAGATGTGACGTTAACCAGATGTAACATTAACCAGATGTGACACTAACCAGATATGACGTTAACCAGATGTGACGTTAACCAGATGTTACGTTAACCAGATGTGACATTAACCAGATGTGACACTAACCAGATATGACGTTAACCAGATGTGACATTAACCAGATGTGACATTAACCAGATGTGACGTTAACCAGATGTGAAGGTAACCAGATGTGAAGGTAACCAGATGTGACGTTAACCAGATGTAACATTAACCAGATGTGACGTTAACCAGATGTGACATTAACCAGATGTGACACTAACCAGATGTGACGTTAACCAGATGTGACACTAACCAGATATGACGTTAACCAGATGTGACGTTAACCAGATGTGACGTTAACCAGATGTGACGTTAACCAGATGTGACGTTAACCAGATGTGACATTAACCAGATGTGACACTAACCAGATATGACGTTAACCAGATGCGACGTTACCAGATGTGACAGGAACCAGATGTGACGTTAACCAGATGTGACATTAACCAGATGTGACGCTAACCAGATGTAACGTTAACCAGATGTGACGTTAACCAGATGTAACATTAACCAGATGTGACACTAACCAGATATGACGTTAACCAGATGTGACGTTAACCAGATGTTACGTTAACCAGATGTGACATTAACCAGATGTGACACTAACCAGATATGACGTTAACCAGATGTGACATTAACCAGATGTGACATTAACCAGATGTGACGTTAACCAGATGTGAAGGTAACCAGATGTGAAGGTAACCAGATGTGACGTTAACCAGATGTAACATTAACCAGATGTGACGTTAACCAGATGTGACATTAACCAGATGTGACACTAACCAGATGTGACGTTAACCAGATGTGACACTAACCAGATATGACGTTAACCAGATGTGACGTTAACCAGATGCGAAGGTAACCAGATGTGACGTTAACCAAATGTGACGTTAACCAAATGTGACACTAACCAGATATGACGTTAACCAGATGTGACGTTAACCAGATGTGACACTAACCAGATGTGACGCTAACCAGATGTGACGTTAACTAGATGTAACGTTAACCAGATGTGATATTAACCAGGTGTGACATTAACTAGATGTAACGCTACCCAGATGTGACACTAACCAGATGTGACGTTAACCAGATGTAACGTTAACCAGGTGTGACGTTAACTAGATGTGACGCTAACCAGATGTGACGTTAACCAAATATGACACTAACCAGATGTGACGTTAACCAAATATGACACTAACCAGATGTGACGTTAACCAGATGTAACATTAACCAGATGTGACACTACCCAGGTGTGACGTTAACCAGATGTGACATTAACCAGATGTGATGTTAACCAGATGTGACACTAACCAGATGTGACATTAACCAGATGTGACATTAACCAGATGTGACGCTAACCAGATGTAACATTAACCAGATGTGACATTAACCAGATGTGACATTAACCAGATGTGACGTTAACCAAATATGACACTAACCAGATGTGACATTAACCAAATATGACACTAACCAGATGTGACGTTAACCAGATGTAACATTAACCAGATGTGACACTACCCAGGTGTGACGTTAACCAGATGTGACATTAACCAGATGTGATGTTAACCAGATGTGACACTAACCAGATGTGACGTTAACCAGATGTGACATTAACCAGATGTGACGCTAACCAGATGTGACGTTAACCAGATGTGACGTTAACTAGATGTGATGTTAACCAGATGCGACGTTAACCAGATGTTACACTAACCAGATGTGACACTAACCAGATGTGACATTAACCAGATGTGACGTTAACCAGATGTGACGTTAACCAGATGTAAAATTAACCAGATGTGACGTTATCCAGATGTGACGTTAACCAGGTGTGACGTTAACCAGATGTGACGCTAACCAGATGTAACATTTACCAGATGTGACGTTAACCAGATGTGACACTAACCAGATGTGACGTTAACCAGATGTGACACTAACCAGATGTGACGTTAACCAGATGTGACAAAAAACCAGATGTGACATTAACCAGATGTGACGCTAACCAGATGTAACATTAACCAGATGCGACGTTAACCAGATGTGATGTTAACCAGATGTGATGTTAACCAGATGTGACATTAACCAGATGTAAAGGTAACCAGATGTGACATTAACCAGATGCGACGTTAACGAGATGCGAAGGTAACCAGATGTGACGTTAACCAGATGTGACGTTAACCAGATGTGACACTAACCAGATATGACGTTAACCAGATGTGACGTTAACCAGATGTGACGTTAACTAGATGTGACGCTAACCAGATGTGACATTAACCAGATGTGATGTTAACCAGATGTGACACTAACCAGATGTGACGTTAACCAGATGTGACAAAAAACCAGATGTGACGCTAACCAGATGTAACATTAACCAGATGCGACGTTAACCAGATGCGACGTTAACCAGATGTGATGTTAACCAGATGTGACATTAACCAGATGTAAAGGTAACCAGATGTGACATTAACCAGATGCGACGTTAACGAGATGCGAAGGTAACCAGATGTGACGTTAACCAGATATGACATTAACCAGATGTGACACTAACCAGATATGACGTTAACCAGATGTGACGTTAACCAGATGTGACTAACCAGATGTGACGTTAACCAGATGTAACATTAACCAGATGTGACACTAACCAGATATGACGTTAACCAGATGTGACGTTAACCAGATGTGACATTAACCAGATGTGACACTAACCAGATATGACGTTAACCAGATGTGACATTAACCAGATGTGACATTAACCAGATGTGACACTAACCAGATATGACGTTAACCAGATGTGACACTACCCAGGTGTGACGTTAACCAGATGTGACATTAACCAGATGTGATGTTAACCAGATGTGACACTAACCAGATGTGACGTTAACCAGATGTGACGCTAACCAGATGTAACATTAACCAGATGTGACGTTAACCAGATGTGACGTTAACCAGATGTGATGTTAACCAGATGTGACACTAACCAGATGTGACACTAACCAGATGTGACATTAACCAGATGTGACGTTAACCAGATGTGATGTTAACCAGATGTAACATTAACCAGATGTGACGTTATCCAGATGTGACGTTAACCAGGTGTGACGTTAACCAGATGTGACGTTAACTAGATGTGACGCTAACCAGATGTGACGCTACCCAGGTGTGACGTTAACCAGATGTGACATTAACCAGATGTGACGTTAACCAGATGTGACGCTACCCAGGTGTGACGTTAACCAGATGTAACATTAACCAGATGTGACGCTAACCAAATATGACACTAACCAGATGTGACATTAACCAAATATGACACTAACCAGATGTGACGTTAACCAGATGTAACATTAACCAGATGTGACACTACCCAGGTGTGACGTTAACCAGATGTGACATTAACCAGATGTGATGTTAACCAGATGTGACACTAACCAGATGTGACGTTAACCAGATGTGACATTAACCAGATGTGACGTTAACCAGATGTAACATTAACCAGATGTGACACTACCCAGGTGTGACGTTAACCAGATGTGACATTAACCAGATGTGATGTTAACCAGATGTGACACTAACCAGATGTGACGTTAACCAGATGTGACATTAACCAGATGTGACGCTAACCAGATGTAACATTAACCAGATGTGACGTTAACCAGATGTGACGCTAACCAGATGTAACATTTACCAGATGTGACGTTAACCAGATGTGACGCTAACCAGATGTGACACTAACCAGATATGACGTTAACCAGATGTGACACTACCCAGGTGTGACACTAACCAGATGTGACGTTAACCAGATGTGACATTAACCAGATGTGACGTTAACCAGATGTGACGCTAACCAGATGTAACATTTACCAGATGTGACGTTAACCAGATGTGACGTTAACTAGATGTGACGCTAACCAGATGTGACGCTACCCAGGTGTGACGTTAACCAGATGTGACATTAACCAGATGTGACGTTAACCAGATGTGACACTAACCAGATGTGACGTTAACCAGATGTGACAAAAAAACAGATGTGACATTAACCAGATGTGACGCTAACCAGATGTAACATTAACCAGATGCGACGTTAACCAGATGTGATGTTAACCAGATGTGACATTAACCAGATGTAAAGGTAACCAGATGTGACATTAACCAGATGTGACGTTAACCAGATGTGATGTTAACCAGATGTAACATTAACCAGATGTGACGTTATCCAGATGTGACGTTAACCAGGTGTGACGTTAACCAGATGTGACGTTAACTAGATGTGACGCTAACCAGATGTGACGCTACCCAGGTGTGACGTTAACCAGATGTGACATTAACCAGATGTGACGTTAACCAGATGTGACACTAACCAGATGTGACGTTAACCAGATGTGACAAAAAACCAGATGTGACACTAACCAGATGTAACATTAACCAGATGTGACGCTAACCAAATATGACACTAACCAGATGTGACATTAACCAAATATGACACTAACCAGATGTGACGTTAACCAGATGTAACATTAACCAGATGTGACACTACCCAGGTGTGACGTTAACCAGATGTGACATTAACCAGATGTGATGTTAACCAGATGTGACACTAACCAGATGTGACGTTAACCAGATGTGACATTAACCAGATGTGACGCTAACCAGATGTAACATTAACCAGATGTGACGTTAACCAGATGTGACGCTAACCAGATGTAACATTTACCAGATGTGACGTTAACCAGATGTGACGCTAACCAGATGTGACGCTAACCAGATGTGACGCTACCCAGGTGTGACGTTAACCAGATGTGACATTAACCAGATGTGACACTAACCAGATGTGACGTTAACCAGATGTGACAAAAAACCAGATGTGACATTAACCAGATGTGACGCTAACCAGATGTAACATTAACCAGATGTGACGTTAACCAGATGTGACGCTAACCAGATGTAACATTTACCAGATGTGACGTTAACCAGATGTGACGCTAACCAGATGTAACATTAACCAGATGCGACGTTAACCAGATGTGATGTTAACCAGATGTGACATTAACCAGATGTAAAGGTAACCAGATGTGACATTAACCAGATGCGACGTTAACGAGATGCGAAGGTAACCAGATGTGACGTTAACCAGATGTGACGTTAACCAGATGTGACACTAACCAGATATGACGTTAACCAGATGTGACGTTAACCAGATGTGACGTTAACTAGATGTGACGCTAACCAGATGTGACATTAACCAGATGTGATGTTAACCAGATGTGACACTAACCAGATGTGACGTTAACCAGATGTGACAAAAAACCAGATGTGACATTAACCAGATGTGACGCTAACCAGATGTAACATTAACCAGATGCGACGTTAACCAGATGTGATGTTAACCAGATGTGACATTAACCAGATGTAAAGGTAACCAGATGTGACATTAACCAGATGCGACGTTAACGAGATGCGAAGGTAACCAGATGTGACGTTAACCAGATATGACATTAACCAGATGTGACACTAACCAGATATGACGTTAACCAGATGTGACGTTAACCAGATGTGACATTAACCAGATGTGACGTTAACCAGATGTAACATTAACCAGATGTGACACTAACCAGATATGACGTTAACCAGATGTGACGTTAACCAGATGTGACATTAACCAGATGTGACACTAACCAGATATGACGTTAACCAGATGTGACATTAACCAGATGTGACATTAACCAGATGTGACACTAACCAGATATGACGTTAACCAGATGTGAAGGTAACCAGATGTGACGTTAACCAGATGTGACGTTAACCAGATGTGACGTTAACCAGATATGACGTTAACCAAATGTAACATTAACCAGATGTGACGTTAACCAGATGTGACATTAACCAGATGTGACGTTAACCAAATATGACACTAACCAGATGTGACGTTAACCAAATATGACACTAACCAGATGTGACGTTAACCAGATGTAACATTAACCAGATGTGACACTACCCAGGTGTGACGTTAACCAGATGTGACATTAACCAGATGTGATGTTAACCAGATGTGACACTAACCAGATGTGACGTTAACCAGATGTGACGCTAACCAGATGTAACATTAACCAGATGTGACGTTAACCAGATGTGACGTTAACCAGATGTGATGTTAACCAGATGTGACACTAACCAGATGTGACACTAACCAGATGTGACATTAACCAGATGTGACGTTAACCAGATGTGATGTTAACCAGATGTAACATTAACCAGATGTGACGTTATCCAGATGTGACGTTAACCAGGTGTGACGTTAACCAGATGTGACGTTAACTAGATGTGACGCTAACCAGATGTGACGCTACCCAGGTGTGACGTTAACCAGATGTGACATTAACCAGATGTGACGTTAACCAGATGTGACACTAACCAGATGTGACGTTAACCAGATGTGACAAAAAACCAGATGTGACACTAACCAGATGTAACATTAACCAGATGTGACGCTAACCAAATATGACACTAACCAGATGTGACATTAACCAAATATGACACTAACCAGATGTGACGTTAACCAGATGTAACATTAACCAGATGTGACACTACCCAGGTGTGACGTTAACCAGATGTGACATTAACCAGATGTGATGTTAACCAGATGTGACACTAACCAGATGTGACGCTAACCAGATGTGACATTAACCAGATGTGACGCTAACCAGATGTAACATTAACCAGATGTGACGTTAACCAGATGTGACGCTAACCAGATGTAACATTTACCAGATGTGACGTTAACCAGATGTGACGTTAACTAGATGTGACGCTAACCAGATGTGACGCTACCCAGGTGTGACGTTAACCAGATGTGACATTAACCAGATGTGACGTTAACCAGATGTGACACTAACCAGATGTGACGTTAACCAGATGTGACAAAAAACCAGATGTGACATTAACCAGATGTGACGCTAACCAGATGTAACATTAACCAGATGCGACGTTAACCAGATGTGATGTTAACCAGATGTGACATTAACCAGATGTAAAGGTAACCAGATGTGACATTAACCAGATGCGACGTTAACGAGATGAGAAGGTAACCAGATGTGACGTTAACCAGATGTGACGTTAACCAGATGTGACACTAACCAGATATGACGCTAACCAGATGTGACGTTAACCAGATGTGACGTTAACTAGATGTGACGCTAACCAGATGTGACATTAACCAGATGTGATGTTAACCAGATGTGACACTAACCAGATGTGACGTTAACCAGATGTGACAAAAAACCAGATGTGACATTAACCAGATGTGACGCTAACCAGATGTAACATTAACCAGATGCGACGTTAACCAGATGTGATGTTAACCAGATGTGACATTAACCAGATGTAAAGGTAACCAGATGTGACATTAACCAGATGCGACGTTAACGAGATGCGAAGGTAACCAGATGTGACGTTAACCAGATATGACATTAACCAGATGTGACACTAACCAGATATGACGTTAACCAGATGTGACGTTAACCAGATGTGACATTAACCAGATGTGACGTTAACCAGATGTAACATTAACCAGATGTGACACTAACCAGATATGACGTTAACCAGATGTGACGTTAACCAGATGTGACATTAACCAGATGTGACACTAACCAGATATGACGTTAACCAGATGTGACATTAACCAGATGTGACATTAACCAGATGTGACACTAACCAGATATGACGTTAACCAGATGTGAAGGTAACCAGATGTGACGTTAACCAGATGTGACGTTAACCAGATGTGACGTTAACCAGATATGACGTTAACCAAATGTAACATTAACCAGATGTGACGTTAACCAGATGTGACGTTAACCAGATGTGACGTTAACCAAATATGACACTAACCAGATGTGACGTTAACCAAATATGACACTAACCAGATGTGACGTTAACCAGATGTAACATTAACCAGATGTGACACTACCCAGGTGTGACGTTAACCAGATGTGACATTAACCAGATGTGATGTTAACCAGATGTGACACTAACCAGATGTGACGTTAACCAGATGTGACGCTAACCAGATGTAACATTAACCAGATGTGACGTTAACCAGATGTGACGTTAACCAGATGTGATAACCAGATGTGACACTAACCAGATGTGACGCTAACCAGATGTAACATTAACCAGATGCAACGTTAACCAGATGTGATGTTAACTAGATGTGACATTAACCAGATGTAAAGGTAACCAGATGTGACATTAACCAGATGCGACGTTAACGAGATGCGAAGGTAACCAGATGTGACGTTAACCAGATGTGACGTTAACCAGATGTGACACTAACCAGATATGACGTTAACCAGATGTGACGTTAACCAGATGTGACGTTAACTAGATGTGACGCTAACCAGATGTGACATTAACCAGATGTGATGTTAACCAGATGTGACACTAACCAGATGTGACGTTAACCAGATGTGACAAAAAACCAGATGTGACATTAACCAGATGTGACGCTAACCAGATGTAACATTAACCAGATGCGACGTTAACCAGATGTGATGTTAACCAGATGTGACATTAACCAGATGTAAAGGTAACCAGATGTGACATTAACCAGATGCGACGTTAACGAGATGCGAAGGTAACCAGATGTGACGTTAACCAGATATGACATTAACCAGATGTGACACTAACCAGATATGACGTTAACCAGATGTGACGTTAACCAGATGTGACATTAACCAGATGTGACGTTAACCAGATGTAACATTAACCAGATGTGACACTAACCAGATGTGACACTAACCAGATATGACGTTAACCAGATGTGACGTTAACCAGATGTGACATTAACCAGATGTGACACTAACCAGATATGACGTTAACCAGATGTGACATTAACCAGATGTGACATTAACCAGATGTGACACTAACCAGATATGACGTTAACCAGATGTGACATTAACCAGATGTGACAACCAGATGTGACGTTAACCAGATGTGACGTTAACCAGATATGACGTTAACCAAATGTAACATTAACCAGATGTGACGTTAACCAGATGTGACATTAACCAGATGTGACGTTAACCAAATATGACACTAACCAGATGTGACGTTAACCAAATATGACACTAACCAGATGTGACGTTAACCAGATGTAACATTAACCAGATGTGACACTACCCAGGTGTGACGTTAACCAGATGTGACATTAACCAGATGTGATGTTAACCAGATGTGACACTAACCAGATGTGACGTTAACCAGATGTGACGCTAACCAGATGTAACATTAACCAGATGTGACGTTAACCAGATGTGACGTTAACCAGATGTGACGTTAACCAGATGTGATGTTAACCAGATGTGACACTAACCAGATGTGACACTAACCAGATGTGACATTAACCAGATGTGACGTTAACCAGATGTGACGTTAACCAGATGTAACATTAACCAGATGTGACGTTATCCAGATGTGACGTTAACCAGGTGTGACGTTAACCAGATGTGACGTTAACTAGATGTGACGCTAACCAGATGTGACGCTACCCAGGTGTGACGTTAACCAGATGTGACATTAACCAGATGTGACGTTAACCAGATGTGACACTAACCAGATGTGACGTTAACCAGATGTGACAAAAAACCAGATGTGACATTAACCAGATGTGACGCTAACCAGATGTAACATTAACCAGATGCGACGTTAACCAGATGTGATGTTAACCAGATGTGACATTAACCAGATGTAAAGGTAACCAGATGTGACATTAACCAGATGCGACGTTAACGAGATGCGAAGGTAACCAGATGTGACGTTAACCAGATGTGACGTTAACCAGATGTGACACTAACCAGATATGACGTTAACCAGATGTGACGTTAACCAGATGTGACGTTAACTAGATGTGACGCTAACCAGATGTGACATTAACCAGATGTGATGTTAACCAGATGTGACACTAACCAGATGTGACGTTAACCAGATGTGACAAAAAACCAGATGTGACATTAACCAGATGTGACGCTAACCAGATGTAACATTAACCAGATGCGACGTTAACCAGATGTGATGTTAACCAGATGTGACATTAACCAGATGTAAAGGTAACCAGATGTGACATTAACCAGATGCGACGTTAACGAGATGCGAAGGTAACCAGATGTGACGTTAACCAGATGTGACATTAACCAGATGTGACACTAACCAGATATGACGTTAACCAGATGTGACGTTAACCAGATGTGACGTTAACCAGATGTGACGTTAACCAGATGTAACATTAACCAGATGTGACACTAACCAGATATGACGTTAACCAGATGTGACGTTAACCAGATGTAACATTAACCAGATGTGACACTAACCAGATATGACGTTAACCAGATGTGACATTAACCAGATGTGACATTAACCAGATGTGACACTAACCAGATATGACGTTAACCAGATGTGAAGGTAACCAGATGTGACGTTAACCAGATGTGACGTTAACCAGATGTGACGTTAACCAGATATGACGTTAACTAGATGTAACGTTAACCAGATGTGATATTAACCAGGTGTGACATTAACTAGATGTGACGCTAACCAGATGTGACGTTAACTAGATGTAACGTTAACCAGATGTGACATTAACCAGGTGTGACATTAACTAGATGTGACGCTAACCAGATGTGACGTTAACCAGATGTGACGTTAACCAGATGTGACGCTAACCAGATGTAACATTAACCAGATGTGACGTTAACCAGATATGACGTTAACCAGGTGTGACGTTAACCAGATGTGACGCTAACCAGATGTGACATTAACCAGATGTGACGTTAACCAGATGTGACGTTAACCAGGTGTGACGTTAACTAGATCTGACGCTAACCAGATGTGACACTAACCAGATGTGACACTAACCAGATGTGACATTAACCAGATGTGACGTTAACCAAATATGACACTAACCAGATGTGACGTTAACCAAATATGACACTAACCAGATGTAACGTTAACCAGATGTAACATTAACCAGATGTGACGCTAACCAGATGTGACATTAACCAGATGTGATGTTAACCAGATGTGACACTAACCAGATGTGACACTACCCAGGTGTGACATTAACCAGATGTGATGTTAACCAGATGTGACACTAACCAGATGTGACGTTAACCAGATGTAACATTAACCAGATGTGAAATTAACCAGATGTGACATTAACCAGATGTGACGCTAACCAGATGTAACGTTACCAGATGTGACATTAACCAGATGTGACGCCAACCAGATGTGACGTTAACCAGATGTGAAGGTAACCAGATGTGAAGGTAACCAGATGTGACACTAACCAGATATGACGGTAACCAGATGTGACATTAACAAGATGTGACGTTAACCAGATGTGAAGGTAACCAGATGTGACGTTAACCAGATGTGACGTTAACCAGATGTGACGTTAACCAGACGCGACCTTAACCAGATGTGACACTAACTAGATGTGACGCTAACTAGATGTGACGTTAACAAGATGTGACGCTAACCAGGTGTTACACTAACCATATGTGACTTTAAACAGATGTGACGCTAACTAGATGTGACGCTAACCAGATGTGAAATTAACCAGATGTAATGTTAACCAGTTGTGATGCTAACTATATGTGACGCTAACCAGATGTAACATTAACCAGATGTGACGTTAACCAGATGTGAAATTAACCAGATGTAACGTTAACCAGATGTGAAATTAACCAGATGTAACATTAACCAGATGTAACATTAACCAGATGTGACGTTAACCAGATATGACGTTACCAGATGTGACATTAACCAGATGTGATGCTAACTATATGTGACGCTAACCAGATGTGACATTAACCAGATGTAATGTTAACCAGATGTGAAATTAACCAGATGTAACATTAACCAGATGTGACGTTAACCAGATGTGACGTTACCAGATGTGACGTTAACCAGATGTGACGTTACCAGATGTGACATTAACCAGATGTGATGCTAACTATATGTGACGCTAACCATATGTGACATTAACCAGATAAGACATTAACCAGAAAAAAAACAGATAAGACGTTAACCAGATGTGACGCTAACCAGATGTGACATTAACCAGATGTGACGCTAACCAGATGTAACGTTACCAGATGTGACATTAACCAGATGTGACGCCAACCAGATGTGACGTTAACCAGATGTGAAGGTAACCAGATGTGAAGGTAACCAGATGTGACATTAACCAGATGTGACATTAACCAGGTGTGACGTTAACCAGATGTGACGTTAACCAGATTTGAAGGTAACCAGATGCGACGTTAACCCGATGTGATGCTAACCAGATGTGACGTTAACCAGATGTGACACTAACCAGATATGACGGTAACCAGATGTGACATTAACAAGATGTGACGTTAACCAGATGTGAAGGTAACCAGATGTGACGTTAACCAGATGTGACGTTAACCAGATGTGACGTTAACCAGACGCGACCTTAACCAGATGTGACACTAACTAGATGTGACGCTAACTAGATGTGACGTTAACAAGATGTGACGCTAACCAGGTGTTACACTAACCATATGTGACTTTAAACAGATGTGACGCTAACTAGATGTGACGCTAACCAGATGTGAAATTAACCAGATGTAATGTTAACCAGTTGTGATGCTAACTATATGTGACGCTAACCAGATGTAACATTAACCAGATGTAATGTTAACCAGATGTGAAATTAACCAGATGTAACGTTAACCAGATGTGAAATTAACCAGATGTAACATTAACCAGATGTAACATTAACCAGATGTGACGTTAACCAGATATGACGTTACCAGATGTGACATTAACCAGATGTGATGCTAACTATATGTGACGCTAACCAGATGTGACATTAACCAGATGTAATGTTAACCAGATGTGAAATTAACCAGATGTAACATTAACCAGATGTGACGTTAACCAGATGTGACGTTACCAGATGTGACGTTAACCAGATGTGACGTTACCAGATGTGACATTAACCAGATGTGATGCTAACTATATGTGACGCTAACCATATGTGACATTAACCAGATAAGACATTAACCAGAAAAAAAACAGATAAGACGTTAACCAGATGTGACGCTAACCAGATGTGACATTAACCAGATGTGACACTAACTAGATGTGACGCTAACCAGATGTGACACTAACTAGATGTGACGCTAACCAGATGTGACGCGAACTCGATGTCACGTTAACCAGATGTGACGCTAACTAGATGTCACATTAACCAGATGTGACGCTAACTAGATGTCACATTAACCAGATGTGACGCTAAGTAGATGTCACGTTAACCAGATGTGACGCTAACTAGATGTGACGCTAACCAGATGTGACACTAACTAGATGTGACGCTAACCAGATGTGACGCGAACTCGATGTCACGTTAACCAGATGTGACGCTAACTAGATGTGACGCTAACCAGATGTGACACTAACTAGATGTGACGCTAACCAGATGTGACGCGAACTAGATGTCACATTAACCAGATGTGACGCTAACTAGATGTCACATTAACCAGATGTGACGCTAACTAGATGTCACATTAACCAGATGTGACGCTAACTAGATGTCACATTAACCAGATGTGACGCTAACAAGATGTTACGCTAACTAGATGTGACGTTAAACAGATGTAACACTAACCAGACGTGACGCCGATGCCTTGCTTTTTGAAATCTGACAGATTCTCAGAGTTTCTATCACAGGTCAGACTAGTTTTGTATGACAAAGGTTCTCTGAATTCTATTCTATTCTATTCTATCCTACAGTCATGTAGCAGACCCTTTCATCCAAAGCGACCTGCATCTGAGAGTGAGAACACAGCAGGAAACGCACCAGTAGGACCATCATAGGAAGGTGCTGGTGGACTGCTGGAATCCAGTAGGACCAGGTGTTGACATGTAGAACTACAGGCTGTACTTTTCTTCCCTCCCCACAGTATTCCCTGTTAAAATACTAAGTATCCCAGGTAACATGGAACAGGTAAAATGGGACGGGTAACGCGTAACGGGTAACATGGGACAGGTAACAGGGAACACTGAACAGGTAACATGGGACGGGTAATGCGTAACAGGTAACATGGAACAGGTAACAGGTAACATTGAACAGGTAACAGGTAACATGGGACAGGTAAAATGGGACGGGTAACGCGTAACGGGTAACATGGGACAGGTAACAGGGAACACGGAACAGGTAGCATGGAACAGGTAATGGGTAACAGGTAACATGGAACAGGTAACAGGTAACACAGAACAGGTAACACGGAACAGGTAACAGGTAACATTGAACAGGTAACAGGTACCATGGGACAGGTAACGCATAACGGGTAACACGGAACAGGTAGCATGGAACAGGTAAAATGGGACGGGTAACGCGTAACGGGTAACATGAGACAGGTAACAGGTAACATGGAACAGGTAACATGGGACGGGTAATGCGTAACGGGTAACATGGGACAGGTAACAGGGAACAGGTAACAGGTAACATGGGACGGGTAACGGGTAACATGGGACAGGTAACGCATAACGGGTAACACGGAACAGGTAACACGTAACAGGTAACATGGGACGGGTAACGGGTAACATGGGACAGGTAATGCATAACGGGTAACACGGAACAGGTAACACGTAACAGGTAACATGGGACGGGTAACGGGTAACATGGGACAGGTAACGCATAACGGGTAACACGGAACAGGTAACACGTAACAGGTAACATGGGACAGGTAACAGGTCACAGGTAACATGGGACAGGTAACAGGTAACATGGGACAGGTAACATGGGACAGGTAACAGGTCACAGGTAACAGGTCACAGGTAACATGGGACAGGTAACATGGGACGGGTAACGCGTAACGGGTAACATGGGACAGGTAACACGGAACACGGAACATGGAACAGGTAACACGAAACAGGTAACATGGAACAAGTAACATGGGACAGGTAACAGGTGTGGAAAAAACCTCACCTGCCATCTTCATCTCTCCTAGTCGGATGATGTGTGGCCAGTTCTGAAAGGTCTTGATGAAGAACGGGTTGGTCACACCCAGAACCACATTAGGCCTTAAGAAGACAGATGAGGTACAGGTGACACGTGTGTTCTCTTCAGGTGTGTGCAGGTGTGTGTTCTCTACAGGTGTGTGTTGTCTACAGGTGTGTGTTCTCTACAGGTGTGTGTTGTCTGCAGGTGTGTGTTGTCTGCAGGTGTGTGTTGTGTGCAGGTGTGTGTTCTCTACAGGTGTGTGTTCTCTACAGGTGTGTGTTGTCTGCAGGTGTGTGTTGTGTGCAGGTGTGTGTTCTCTACAGGTGTGTGTTCTCTACAGGTGTGTGTTGTGTGCAGGTGTGTGTTGTGTGCAGGTGTGTGTTCTCTACAGGTGTGTGTTGTGTGCAGGTGTGTGTTCTCTACAGGTGTGTGTTCTCTACACGTGAGTGTTCTCTACAGGTGTGTGTTCTCTACAGGTGTGTGTTGTGTGCAGGTGTGTGTTCTCTACAGGTGTGTGTTGTGTGCAGGTGTGTGTTCTCTACAGGTGTGTGTTGTGTGCAGGTGTGTGTTCTCTACAGGTGTGTGTTGTGTGCAGGTGTGTGTTCTCTACAGGTGTGTGTTCTCTACAGGTGTGTGTTGTGTGCAGGTGTGTGTTCTCTACAGGTGTGTGTTGTCTGCAGGTGTGTGTTGTGTGCAGGTGTGTGTTCTCTACAGGTGTGTGTTGTCTGCAGGTGTGTGTTGTGTGCCGGTGTGTGTTCTCTACAGGTGTGTGTTGTGTGCAGGTGTGTGTTCTCTACAGGTGTGTGTTGTGTGCAGGTGTGTGTTCTCTACAGGTGTGTGTTGTGTGCAGGTGTGTGTTCTCTACAGGTGTGTGTTGTGTGCAGGTGTGTGTTCTCTACAGGTGTGTGTTGTGTGCAGGTGTGTGTTCTCTACAGGTGTGTGTTGTGTGCAGGTGTGTGTTCTCTACAGGTGTGTGTTCTCTACAGGTGTGTGTTGTGTGCAGGTGTGTGTTCTCTACAGGTGTGTGTTGTCTGCAGGTGTGTGTTGTGTGCAGGTGTGTGTTCTCTACAGGTGTGTGTTGTCTGCAGGTGTGTGTTGTGTGCCGGTGTGTGTTCTCTACAGGTGTGTGTTGTGTGCCGGTGTGTGTTCTCTACAGGTGTGTGTCGTGTGCAGGTGTGTGTTCTCTACAGGTGTGTGTTCTCTACACGTGAGTGTTCTCTACAGGTGTGTGTCGTGTGCAGGTGTGTGTTCTCTACAGGTGTGTGTTCTCTACAGGTGTGTGTTCTCTACACGTGAGTGTTCTCTACAGGTGTGTGTTGTGTGCAGGTGTGTGTTCTCTACAGGTGTGTGTTGTCTGCAGGTGTGTGTTGTGTGCAGGTGTGTGTTCTCTACAGGTGTGTGTTGTCTGCAGGTGTGTGTTGTGTGCAGGTGTGTGTTCTCTACAGGTGTGTGTTGTCTGCAGGTGTGTGTTGTGTGCCGGTGTGTGTTCTCTACAGGTGTGTGTTGTGTGCAGGTGTGTGTTCTCTACAGGTGTGTGTTGTGTGCAGGTGTGTGTTCTCTACAGGTGTGTGTTGTGTGCAGGTGTGTGTTCTCTACAGGTGTGTGTTCTCTACACGTGAGTGTTCTCTACAGGTGTGTGTCGTGTGCAGGTGTGTGTTCTCTACAGGTGTGTGTTCTCTACAGGTGTGTGTTGTGTGCAGGTGTGTGTTCTCTACAGGTGTGTGTTGTGTGCAGGTGTGTGTTCTCTACAGGTGTGTGTTCTCTACACGTGAGTGTTCTCTACAGGTGTGTGTCGTGTGCAGGTGTGTGTTCTCTACACGTGAGTGTTCTCTACACGTGAGTGTTCTCTACAGGTGTGTGTTCTCTACAGGTGTGTGTTCTCTACAGGTGTGTGTTCTCTACAGGTGTGTGTTCTCTACAGGTGTGTGTCGTGTGCAGGTGTGTGTTCTCTACACGTGAGTGTTCTCTACACGTGAGTGTTCTCTACAGGTGTGTGTTCTCTACACGTGAGTGTTCTCTACAGGTGTGTGTCGTGTGCAGGTGTGTGTTCTCTACACGTGAGTGTTCTCTACACGTGAGTGTTCTCTACAGGTGTGTGTCGTGTGCAGGTGTGTGTTCTCTACACGTGAGTGTTCTCTACACGTGAGTGTTCTCTACAGGTGTGTGTTCTCTACAGGTGTGTGTTCTCTACAGGTGTGTGTTCTCTACACGTGAGTGTTCTCTACAGGTGTGTGTCGTGTGCAGGTGTGTGTTCTCTACACGTGAGTGTTCTCTACACGTGAGTGTTCTCTACAGGTGTGTGTCGTGTGCAGGTGTGTGTTCTCTACAGGTGTGTGCTCTCTACACGTGAGTGTTCTCCACAGGTGTGTGTCGTGTGCAGGTGTGTGTTCTCTACACGTGAGTGTTCTCTACACGTGAGTGTTCTCTACAGGTGTGTGTCGTGTGCAGGTGTGTGTTCTCTACAGGTGTGTGCTCTCTACACGTGAGTGTTCTCCACAGGTGTGTGTTGTGTGCAGGTGTGGGGCCTTACGGGGCCTGGGTCCTGGTCGTGTACTCTCTGAACTCGCTGTCATGGACGGTAAAATAAGGACGAAAGTCGCAGCAGAACTTCAGAGGACTGACGGCGCTGAGGGAGGACACGCCCACACACACCGTCAGCTCAGCAAGAATCAAACACTGCCCTGTGATTGGACGATGCTCCGCTACCTGATGAGAGCTAGCACGGTCTCCGAGCAGACGCTTGGAGACGCTGCCATGACAACCAGCGGCTCCCCGAGCAGGGTAAGCTCCCACAGCATCTGCAGGTGGATCAGAACTGACTGGAAACACCTGAGCAGGTGAGACAGGTGTGTTTAGATCCACACAGGGGAACCAGGATCAGGTGTAGAACCAGGCAGCAAGTCCAACCTGAACAGGTCCGGTTCATGGAGCGTGGGCAGCAGCATGGGTGCAGGCAGGACGGTCTGAGGAGAGAGCAGCTCGGTCATGAAGAGAACCGACGGGTCAGAACCCGACGGGTCAGAACCCGACGGGTCAGAGCCCGACGGGTCAGAGCCCCGACGGGTCAGAGCCCGACGGGTCAGAGCCCCGACGGGTCAGAGCCCGACGGGTCAGAGCCCCGACGGGTCAGAGCCCGACGGGTCAGAGCCCGACGGGTCAGAGCCCGACGGGTCAGAACCCGACGGGTCAGAGCCCGACGGGTCAGAGCCCTGACGGGTCAGAACCCGACGGGTCAGAGCCCGACGGGTCAGAGCCCGACGGGTCAGAGCCCCGACGGGTCAGAGCCCGACGGGTCAGAGCCCGACGGGTCAGAGCCCCGACGGGTCAGAACCCGACGGGTCAGAGCCCGACGGGTCAGAGCCCCACGGGTCAGAACCCGACGGGTCAGAGCCCGACGGGTCAGAGCCCCGACGGGTCAGAGCCCGACGGGTCAGAGCCCCGACGGTCAGAGCCCCGAACGGTCAGAGCCCCGACGGGTCAGAGCCCGACGGGTCAGAACCCCGAACGGTCAGAGCCCCGACGGGTCAGAGCCCCGAACGGTCAGAGCCCCGACGGGTCAGAGCCCCGACGGGTCAGAACCCGACGGGTCAGAGCCCCGACGGGTCAGAACCCGACGGGTCAGAGCCCCGACGGGTCAGAGCCCCGACGGGTCAGAGCCCGACGGGTCAGAGCCCGACGGGTCAGAGCCCCGACGGGTCAGAGCCCGACGGGTCAGAGCCCGACGGGTCAGAGCCCCACGGGTCAGAACCCGACGGGTCAGAGCCCGACGGGTCAGAGCCCGACGGGTCAGAACCCGACGGGTCAGAGCCCGACGGGTCAGAGCCCCGACGGGTCAGAGCCCGACGGGTCAGAGCCCCGACGGGTCAGAGCCCCGACGGTCAGAGCCCCGAACGGTCAGAGCCCCGACGGGTCAGAGCCCGACGGGTCAGAGCCCGACGGGTCAGAGCCCCGACGGGTCAGAACCCGACGGGTCAGAACCCGACGGGTCAGAACCCGACGGGTCAGAGCCCCGACGGGTCAGAACCCGACGGGTCAGAGCCCCGACGGGTCAGAGCCCGACGGGTCAGAGCCCCGACGGGTCAGAGCCCGACGGGTCAGAGCCCGACGGGTCAGAGCCCCGACGGGTCAGAGCCCGACGGTCAGAACCCGTCAGAACCCGACGGGTCAGAACCATGAGGTGGGGAACCGTTCTCACCTCTGAGGCGGGCTGGTGGACGGGACTTCCTCCTGGCTTGTCTGTCTTTGAAGGAATCCTCACCTGCAACATCAACATACGGGCGTCATCCATGATCATGCAGAACCAACATGGTCCAGGTGGGTTCGGACCCGGGTCATGCCTGGAACTTCTGTTTTCTGTCAGGTGAAACAGCTCTGCTCACCTGGCGGGTGGAAGGAAACCCCATGATGCCAGGTGCAGCAGGAGCAGCTCCGTCCGTACCGAGGAGTCGTGCTCAAACTGAGACCACGTGGACTCACCTGGAAGTCATGACCCTCTCCCCCCTTACCTATGAGCCACACCCCACTCTCTCTCACCTGCAGGACAACACCCATCACAGGTAAGTTCAGGGTCAATCCAGGTGTGGATTCAGGCCACTGATTGATCTCATTGCACACTGAAGGGAGGAGTAACACATGAAGAAGAAGGAGTACATAAGAACACTGATTGGCTGTGGCTTATGATGTCATCATTACATCATCACCTGTTTCCAGACAAGGCTCCAGCTTCTCAAAAAACTCAGGTGCGATGATCTGCAGCAGCGAGTAGAACAGGTGCATGTATGGTAACCTGGACACCAGCACCAGGGACTGAAACAGAGTCACATGACCGTTACATGACTGTCACATGGCCGGTTACATGACCGTCACATGACGAGGCCTGTCACATGGCCGTCACATGGCCGTCACATGACTGCCACATGACTGTCACATGACTGTCACATGGCCGTCACGACTGTCACATGGCCGTCACATGACTGTCACATGACTGTCACATGACTGTCACATGGCCGTCACATGGCCGGTTACATGACCGTCACATGACGAGGCCTGTCACATGGCCGTCACATGGCCGTCACATGACGAGGCCTGTCACATGGCCGTCACATGGCCGGTTACATGACCGTCACATGACGAGGCCTGTCACATGGCCGTCACATGACTGTCACATGACGAGGCCTGTCACATGGCTGTCACATGGCCGCCACATGACTGTCACATGACGAGGCCTGTCACATGACTGTCACATGGCCGTCACATGGCCGTCACATGACTGTCACATGGCCGTCACATGGCCGTCACATGACCGTCACATGACCGCCACATGACCGTCACATGGCTGCCACATGACTGTCACATGGCCGTCACATGGCCGCCACATGACTGTCACATGGCCGTCACATGGCCGCCACATGACTGTCACATGACTGTCACATGGCCGTCACATGGCCGTCACATGGCCGTCACATGACCGTCACATGACCGCCACATGACTGTCACATGGCCGTCACATGGCCGTCACATGACTGTCACATGGCCGTCACATGGCCGTCACATGGCCGTCACATGACCGTCACATGACCGCCACATGACCGTCACATGACTGTCACATGACTGTCACATGGCCGCCACATGACTGTCACATGACTGTCACATGGCCGTCACATGGCCGCCACATGACTGTCACATGACTGTCACATGACCGCCACATGACGAGGCCTGTCACATGGCTGTCACATGGCCGCCACATGACTGTCACATGACTGTCACATGACCGTCACATGACGAGGCCTGTCACATGACTGTCACATGGCCGTCACATGGCCGTCACATGGCCGCCACATGACTGTCACATGACTGTCACATGACCGTCACATGACGAGGCCTGTCACATGACTGTCACATGGCTGTCACATGACTGTCACATGACCGTCACATGACGAGGCCTGTCACATGGCTGTCACATGGCCGCCACATGACTGTCACATGACTGTCACATGACCGTCACATGACGAGGCCTGTCACATGACTGTCACATGACCGCCACATGACTGTCACATGGCCGTCACATGGCCGTCACATGACCGTCATATGACGAGGCCTGTCACATGGCCGTCACATGGCCGTCACATGGCTGTCACATGGCCGTCACATGACCGTCACATGACGAGGCCTGTCACATGGCCGTCACATGGCCGCCACATGACCGTCACATGACGAGGCCTGTCACATGGCCGTCACATGGCCGCCACATGACTGTCACATGACCGTCACATGGCCGTCACATGACCGTCACATGACGAGGCCTGTCACATGGCTGTCACATGACCGCCACATGACTGTCACATGGCCGTCACATGACCGTCACATGACGAGGTCTGTCACATGACTGTCACATGGCCGTCACATGGCCGCCACATGGCCGCCACATGACTGTCACATGACTGTCACATGGCTGTCACATGGCCGTCACATGGCCGCCACATGACTGTCACATGACTGTCACATGACCGTCACATGACGAGGCCTGTCACATGACTGTCACATGGCCGTCACATGGCCGCCACATGACTGTCACATGACTGTCACATGGCTGTCACATGGCCGTCACATGGCCGCCACATGACTGTCACATGACTGTCACCAGACCGTCACATGACGAGGCCTGTCACATGACTGTCACATGGCTGTCACATGACTGTCACATGACCGTCACATGACGAGGCCTGTCACATGACTGTCACATGGCTGTCACATGGCCGTCACATGACTGTCACATGACTGTCACATGACCGTCACATGACGAGGCCTGTCACATGACTGTCACATGACCGCCACATGACTGTCACATGGCCGTCACATGACCGTCACATGACGAGGCCTGTCACATGACTGTCACATGGCCGTCACATGGCCGCCACATGACTGTCACATGGCTGTCACATGGCCGTCACATGACTGTCACATGACGAGGCCTGTCACATGGCCGTCACATGGCCGCCACATGACGAGGCCTGTCACATGGCCGTCACATGGCCGCCACATGACTGTCACATGACTGTCACATGGCCGTCACATGGCCGCCACATGACTGTCACATGACTGTCACATGGCTGTCACATGACTGTCACATGGCCGCCACATGACTGTCACATGACTGTCACATGGCCGTCACATGGCCGTCACATGACGAGGCCTGTCACATGGCTGTCACGACTGCCACATGACTGTCACATGGCCGTCACATGGCCGTCACATGGCCGTCACATGACGAGGCCTGTCACATGGCTGTCACATGACTGCCACATGGCCGTCACATGGCCGTCACATGACCGTCACATGACGAGGCCTGTCACATGGCCGTCACATGGCCGCCACATGACTGTCACATGACGAGGCCTGTCACATGACTGTCACATGGCCGTCACATGACTGTCACATGGCCGTCACATGGCCGTCACATGACCGTCACGTGACGAGGCCTGTCACATGGCCGTCACATGGCCGTCACATGACTGTCACATGGCCGTCACATGGCCGTCACATGACGAGGCCTGTCACATGGCTGTCACATGACCGCCACATGACTGTCACATGGCCGTCACATGACCGTCACATGACGAGGCCTGTCACATGGCCGTCACATGGCCGTCACATGACCGTCACATGACGAGGCCCGTCACATGGCCGTCACATGGCCGCCACATGACTGTCACATGACCGCCACATGACTGTCACATGGCCGTCACATGACCGTCACATGACGAGGCCTGTCACATGGCCGTCACATGGCCGTCACATGACTGTCACATGGCCGTCACATGGCCGTCACATGACGAGGCCTGTCACATGGCTGTCACATGACCGCCACATGACTGTCACATGGCCGTCACATGACCGTCACATGACGAGGCCTGTCACATGGCCGTCACATGGCCGTCACATGACCGTCACATGACGAGGCCCGTCACATGGCCGTCACATGGCCGCCACATGACTGTCACATGACCGCCACATGACTGTCACATGGCCGTCACATGACCGTCACATGACGAGGCCTGTCACATGGCCGTCACATGACCGTCACATGACGAGGCCTGTCACATGGCCGTCACATGGCCGCCACATGACTGTCACATGACTGTCACATGGCTGTCACATGGCTGTCACATGGCTGTCACATGGCCGTCACATGGCCGTCACATGGCTGTGATGGTGGACCGTGGGAAAATGGAGCCAGCTGGACGTGTTAACGTGGCGTTAATTATTGCATCAGACCTAAACATGGCATCAGCAGCCAGTTACCTTCTGGAAGTATCCTCTCCTCACAGAGACGTCCTTCACCTGCCTGAAGTAGACGTAGCCGAAGAAATACGCCGTTTCTCTCTGCAGACAAGACATGACGTCACACCTGCCTCCTGCGGTGACGGAGCATCACATGACTGCAGGTTCCAGGTGTGTCCTCTCACCTGAAGGGTCATGGGGGCGTTCCTGTTGTAGACCAGGTCTCTGGCCTCCCGGCGGCCGACCGACTGACGGAACCTGAAGCTGAACTGCGTGTCTCCAAGGCATCCTGGGAAATCATAGCGACCAGATGAGCTCCACCCCTAACCTTCTACCTGTTGGGAATTACCTGCATTTACCTGAGTACGAGTCGGGGAAGGACAGGTAGCAGATGCTTGTTTTCTGCCGACATGGCAACAGATTAGTTTCTGACCAATCAGAAGCATTTAAAGAGTTAAATATTGATCACCTCTTTCTCTGTCAGCCGGGCGTGTTGAGGAAACACCGTCTGGGTGGAAAGGACACCGTTACTGCCTCCACCCACACCCCTCCAACCACACACCTCCACCCACACACCTCCATCCAAACACCTCTCCATCCACACACCTCTCCACCCACACACCTCCACCCACACCCCTCCACCCACACACCTCCATCCAAACACCTCTCCATCCACACACCTCTCCACCCACACACCTCCACCCACACCCCTCCACCCACACACCTCCACCCACACACCTCCATCCAAACACCTCTCCATCCACACACCTCTCCACCCACACACACCTCCACCCACACACCTCCATCCAAACACCTCCATCCACACAGCTCTCCATCCACACACCTCTCCACCCACACACCTCCACCCACACACACCTCCATCCACACACACCTCCACCCACACACCTCCACCCACACACACCTCCATCCACACACCTCCACCCACACACCTCCACCCACACACCTCCATCCACACACCTCCACCCACACACCTCCACCCACACACACCTCCATCCAAACACACCTCCATCCACACACCTCTCCATCCAAACACCTCCACCCACACACCTCCACCCACACACCTCCACCCACACACCTCCACCCACACACACCTCCATCCACACACCTTAACCCACACACCTCCACCCACACACCTCCACCCACACACCTCCACCCACACACCTCCATCCAAACACCTCCATCCAAACACACCTCCATCCACACACCTCTCCATCCACACACCTCCACCCACACACCTCCACCCACACACCTCCATCCAAACACACCTCCATCCACACACCTCTCCATCCACACACCTCCACCCACACACCTCCACCCACACACACCTCCACCCACACACCTCCACCCACACACACCTCCATCCACACCCCTCCACCCACACACCTCCATCCAAACACCTCTCCATCCACACACCTCCACCCACACCCCTCCACCCACACACCTCCATCCAAACACCTCCATCCACACAGCTCTCCATCCACACACCTCTCCACCCACACACCTCCACCCACACACACCTCCATCCACACACACCTCCACCCACACACCTCCACCCACACACACCTCCACCCACACACCTCCACCCACACACCTCCATCCAAACACACCTCCATCCACACACCTCTCCATCCAAACACCTCCACCCACACACCTCCACCCACACACCTCCATCCAAACACCTCCATCCAAACACACCTCCATCCACACACCTCTCCATCCACACACCTCCACCCACACACCTCCACCCAAACACCTCCATCCAAACACACCTCCATCCACACACCTCTCCACCCACACACCTCCACCCACACACCTCCATCCAAACACCTCCATCCACACACACCTCCACCCACACACCTCCACCCACACACACCTCCATCCACACACCTCCACCCACACACCTCCACCCACACACCTCCATCCACACACCTCCATCCACACACCTCTCCACCCACACACCTCCACCCACACACCTCCATCCACACACCTCCACCCACACACCTCCATCCAAACACCTCCATCCAAACACCTCTCCATCCACACACCTCTCCACCCACACACCTCCACCCACACCCCTCCACCCACACACCTCCATCCAAACACCTCCATCCACACAGCTCTCCATCCACACACCTCTCCACCCACACACCTCCACCCACACACACCTCCATCCACACACACCTCCACCCAAACACCTCCACCCACACACACCTCCATCCACACACCTCCACCCACACACCTCCACCCACACACCTCCATCCAAACACACCTCCATCCACACACCTCTCCATCCAAACACCTCCACCCACACACCTCCACCCACACACCTCCACCCACACACCTCCATCCAAACACCTCCATCCAAACACACCTCCATCCACACACCTCTCCACCCACACACCTCCACCCACACACCTCCATCCAAACACCTCCATCCAAACACACCTCCATCCACACACCTCTCCATCCACACACCTCCACCCACACACCTCCACCCACACACACCTCCACCCACACACCTCCACCCACACACACCTCCATCCACACACCTCCACCCACACACCTCCATCCAAACACCTCCATCCAAACACACCTCCATCCACACACCTCTCCATCCACACACCTCCACCCACACACCTCCACCCACACACACCTCCACCCACACACACCTCCACCCACACACCTCCACCCACACACCTCCATCCACACACCTCTCCATCCAAACACCTCCACCCACACACCTCCACCCACACACCTCCATCCACACACCTCCACCCACACACCTCCATCCAAACACCTCCATCCAAACACACCTCCATCCACACACCTCTCCATCCACACACCTCCACCCACACACCTCCACCCACACACCTCCATCCAAACACACCTCCATCCACACACCTCTCCATCCACACACCTCCACCCACACACCTCCACCCACACACACCTCCACCCACACACCTCCATCCAAACACCTCCATCCAAACACACCTCCATCCACACACCTCTCCATCCACACACCTCCACCCACACACCTCCACCCACACACCTCCATCCACACACACCTCCACCCACACACACCTCCATCCACACACCTCCACCCACACACCTCCACCCACACACACCTCCATCCACACACACCTCCATCCACACCCCTCCACCCACACACCTCCACCCACACACCTCCATCCAAACACCTCCATCCACACACACCTTCATCCACACACCTCCACCCACACACCTCCATCCAAAAACCTCCATCCACACACCTCTCCATCCACACACCTCCACCCACACACCTCCACCCACACACCTCCATCCACACACACCTCCACCCACACACCTCCACCCACACACCTCCATCCACACACACCTCCATCCACACACCTCCACCCACACACCTCCATCCAAACACACCTCCATCCACACACCTCCATCCAAACACACCTCCATCCACACACCTCCACCCACACACCTCCACCCACACACCTCCACCCACACACCTCCATCCAAACACCTCCATCCAAACACACCTCCATCCACACACCTCTCCATCCACACACCTCCACCCACACACCTCCATCCAAACACCTCCATCCAAACACACCTCCATCCACACACCTCTCCATCCACACACCTCCACCCACACACCTCCACCCACACACACCTCCATCCACACACACCTCCACCCACACACCTCCACCCACACACACCTCCATCCACACACCTCCACCCACACACCTCCATCCAAAACACCTCCATCCAAACACACCTCCATCCACACACCTCTCCATCCACACACCTCCACCCACACACCTCCACCCACACACCTCCATCCACACACACCTCCACCCACACACACCTCCATCCACACACCTCCACCCACACACACCTCCATCCACACACACCTCCATCCACACCCCTCCACCCACACACCTCCACCCACACACCTCCATCCACACCCCTCCACCCACACACCTCCACCCAAACACACCTCCATCCAAACACACCTCCACCCACACCCCTCCACCCACACACCTCCATCCACACACACCTCCATCCACACCCCTCCACCCACACACCTCCACCCACACACCTCCATCCAAACACCTCCATCCAAACACACCTCCACCCACACCCCTCCACCCACACACCTCCACCCAAACACACCTCCATCCAAACACAACTCCATCCACTCACCTCCATCCAAACACAACTCCATCCACTCACCTCCATCCACACACCTCCACCCACACACCTCCACCCAAACACACCTCCATCCACACACCTCCACCCACACACCTCCATCCAAACACACCTCCATCCACACACCTCCATCCAAACACACCTCCATCCACACACACCTCCATCCACACACCTCCACCCACACCCCTCCACCCACACACCTCCATCCAAACACACCTCCATCCAAACACACGTCCATCCACTCACCTCCATCCACACACCTCCACCCACACACCTCCACTCACACACCTCTATCCAAACACACCTCCACCCACACACCTCCACCCACACACCTCCATCCACACACCTCCACCCACACACCTCCATCCAAACACACCTCCATCCACACACCTCTCCATCCACACACCTCCACCCACACACCTCCACCCACACACACCTCCATCCACACACACCTCCACCCACACACACCTCCATCCACACACACCTCCACCCACACACCTCCATCCAAACACACCTCCACCCACACACCTCCACCCACACACACCTCCATCCACACACCTCCACCCACACACCTCCACCCACACACACCTCCATCCACACACCTCCATCCAAACACCTCCATCCAAACACACCTCCACCCACACCCCTCCACCCACACACCTCCATCCAAACACACCTCCATCCACACCCCTCCACCCACACACCACCCACACACACCTCCATCCAAACACAACTCCATCCACTCACCTCCATCCACACACCTCCACCCACAACCCTCCACCCACACACCTCCACCCAAACACACCTCCATCCAAACACACCTCCATCCACACACCTCCACCCACACACCTCCACCCACACACCTCCATCCAAACACACCTCCACCCACACCCCTCCACCAACATACCTCCACCCAAACACACCTCCATCCAAACACACCTCCATCCACTCACCTCCATCCACACACCTCCACCCACACACCTCCATCCAAACACACCTCCATCCAAACACACCTCCACCCACACACACCTCCATCCACACACCTCCACCCACACACACCTCCATCCACACACCTCCACCCACACACACCTCCATCCACACACCTCCATCCACACACACCTCCATCCACACACCTCCACCCACACCCCTCCACCCACACACACCTCCACCCACACACATCTCCATCAACACACCTCTGTCGTACCAACAGCACCTCCACCCTACCAACAGCATGTCCATCCACCCAACACGCACCTCCACCCTACCTGCACACGCCTCCATCCTACCAACACACACCTCCACCCTACCTGCACACGCCTCCATCCTACCAACACACACCTCCACCCTACCAACACACACCTCCATCCTACCAACACGCACCTCCACCAACCAACACACACCTCCACCCTACCTGCACACGCCTCCATCCTACCAATACGCACCTCCATCCTACCAACACACACCTCCACCCTACCAACACACGCCTCCATCCTACCAACACGCACCTCCATCCTACCAACACGCACCTCCACCAACCAACACACACCTCCACCCTACCAACACACACCTCCATCCTACCAACACACGCCTCCATCCTACCAACACACACCTCCATCCTACCAACACGCACCTCCACCAACCAACACACACCTCCATCCTACCAACACACACCTCCATCCTACCAACACACGCCTCCATCCTACCAACACACACCTCCATCCTACCAACACGCACCTCCACCAACCAACACACACCTCTATCCTACCAACACACGCCTCCATCCTACCAACACGCACCTCCATCCTACCAACACGCACCTCCACCAACCAACACACACCTCCATCCTACCAACACACGCCTCCATCCTACCAACACACGCCTCCATCCTACCAACACGCACCTCCACCAACCAACACACACCTCTATCCTACCAAAACACGCCTCCATCCTACCAACACGCACCTCCATCCTACCAACACGCACCTCCACCAACCAACACACTCCTCCATCCTACCAACACACACCTCCATCCTACCAACACACACCTCCATCCTACCAACACGCACCTCCACCAACCAACACACGCCTCCATCCTACCTGCACACGCCTCCATCCTACCAACACACACCTCCACCCTACCAACACACGCCTCCATCCTACCAACACGCACCTCCATCCTACCAACACGCACCTCCATCCTACCAACACACGCCTCCATCCTACCAACACGCACCTCCACCAACCAACACACACCTCCATCCTACCAACACACGCCTCCATCCTACCAACACGCACCTCCATCCTACCAACACGCCTCCATCCTACCAACACACGCCTCCATCCTACCAACACGCACCTCCACCGACCAACACGCACCTCGATCCTACCAACACACGCCTCCATCCTACCAACACGCACCTCCATCCTACCAACACGCACCTCCACCAACCAACACACACTTCCATCCTACCAACACGCACCTCCACCAACCAACACACACCTCCATCCTACCAAGACGCCTCCATCCTACCAACACACACCTCCATCCTACCAACACAAGCCTCCATCCTACCAACACACACCTCCACCCTACCAACACACACCTCCACCCTACCAACACACACCTACAAACTACCAACACACACCTCCACCCTACCTACACACGCCTCCATCCTACCAACACACACCTCCACCCTACAAACACACGCCTCCATCCTACCAACACACACCTCCATCCTACCAACACACGCCTCCATCCTACCAAATCACACCTCCACCCTACCAACACACGCCTCCATCCTACCAACACGCACCTCCATCCTACCTGCACGCACCTCCACCAACCAACACACACCTCCATCCTACCAACACGCACCTCCACCAACCAACACACACCTCATCCTACCAACACGCACCTCCACCAACCAACACACACCACCATCCTACCAACACGCACCTCCATCCTACCAACACGCACCTCCATCCTACCAACACGCACCACCATCCTACCAACACGCACCTCCATCCTACCAACACGCACCTCCATCCTACCAACACACGCCTCCATCCTACCAACACGCACCTCCACCGACCAACACACACCTCCATCCTACCAACACACACCACCATCCTACCAACACACACCTCTATCCTACCAACACGCACCTCCACCAACCAACACACACCTCCATCCTACCAACACACACCACCATCCTACCAACACGCACCTCCATCCTACCAACACGCACCTCCATCCTACCAACACACACCTACATCCTACCAACACACACCTCCATCCTACCAACACGCACCTCCATCCTACCAACACACACCTCCATCCTACCAACACACGCCTCCATCCTACCAACACGCACCTCCATCCTACCAACACGCACCTCCATCCTACCAACACACACCTCCATCCTACCAACACGCACCTCCACCAACCAACACACACCTCCATCCTACCAACACACACCTCCATCCTACCAACACACGCCTCCATCCTACCAACACACACCTCCATCCTACCAACACGCACCTCCACCAACCAACACACACCTCTATCCTACCAACACACGCCTCCATCCTACCAACACGCACCTCCATCCTACCAACACGCACCTCCACCAACCAACACACACCTCCATCCTACCAACACACGCCTCCATCCTACCAACACACGCCTCCATCCTACCAACACGCACCTCCACCAACCAACACACACCTCTATCCTACCAAAACACGCCTCCATCCTACCAACACGCACCTCCATCCTACCAACACGCACCTCCATCCTACCAACACGCACCTCCACCAACCAACACACTCCTCCATCCTACCAACACACGCCTCCATCCTACCAACACACACCTCCATCCTACCAACACGCACCTCCACCAACCAACACACGCCTCTATCCTACCTGCACACGCCTCCATCCTACCAACACACACCTCCACCCTACCAACACACGCCTCCATCCTACCAACACGCCCCACCATCCTACCAACACGCACCTCCATCCTACCAACACGCACCTCCATCCTACCAACACACGCCTCCATCCTACCAACACGCACCTCCACCAACCAACACACACCTCCATCCTACCAACACACGCCTCCATCCTACCAACACGCACCTCCATCCTACCAACACGCCTCCATCCTACCAACACACGCCTCCATCCTACCAACACGCACCTCCACCGACCAACACACACCTCCACCCTACCAACACACGCCTCCATCCTACCAACACGCACCTCCATCCTACCAACACGCACCTCCACCAACCAACACACACTTCCATCCTACCAACACGCACCTCCACCAACCAACACACACCTCCATCCTACCAAGACGCCTCCATCCTACCAACACACACCTCCATCCTACCAACACACGCCTCCATCCTACCAACACACACCTCCACCCTACCAACACACACCTCCACCCTACCAACACACACCTACAACCTACCAACACACACCTCCACCCTACCTACACACGCCTCCATCCTACCAACACACACCTCCACCCTACAAACACACGCCTCCATCCTACCAACACACACCTCCATCCTACCAACACACGCCTCCATCCTACCAAATCACACCTCCACCCTACCAACACACGCCTCCATCCTACCAACACGCACCTCCATCCTACCTGCACGCACCTCCACCAACCAACACACACCTCCATCCTACCAACACGCACCTCCACCAACCAACACACACCTCATCCTACCAACACGCACCTCCACCAACCAACACACACCACCATCCTACCAACACGCACCTCCATCCTACCAACACGCACCTCCATCCTACCAACACGCACCACCATCCTACCAACACGCACCTCCATCCTACCAACACACACCTCCATCCTACCAACACACGCCTCCATCCTACAACAACGCACCTCCACCCTACCAACACGCACCTCCATCCTACCAACACACGCCTCCATCCTACCAACACACACCTCCATCCTACCAACACACACCTCCATCCTACCAACACACGCCTCCATCCTACCAACACGCACCTCCACCGACCAACACACACCTCCATCCTACCAACACACACCACCATCCTACCAACACACACCTCCATCCTACCAACACGCACCTCCACCAACCAACACACACCTCCATCCTACCAACACACACCACCATCCTATCAACACGCACCTCCATCCTACCAACACGCACCTCCATCCTACCAACACACACCTACATCCTACCAACACACACCTCCATCCTACCAACACGCACCTCCATCCTACCAACACACACCTCCATCCTACCAACACACGCCTCCATCCTACCAACACGCACCTCCACCCTACCAACACGCACCTCCATCCTACCAACACACGCCTCCATCCTACCAACACGCACCTCCACCGACCAACACACACCTCCATCCTACCAACACTCACCACCATCCTACCAACACACACCTCCATCCTACCAACACGCACCTCCACCAACCAACACACACCTCCATCCTACCAACACACACCACCATCCTACCAACACGCACCTCCATCCTACCAACACGCACCTCCATCCTACCAACACGCACCACCATCCTACCAACACGCACCTCCATCCTACCAACACACACCTCCATCCTACCAACACACGCCTCCATCCTACCAACACACGCCTCCATCCTACCAACACGCACCTCCACCGACCAACACACACCTCCATCCTACCAACACACACCTCCACCCTACCAACACGCGCCTCCATCCTACCAACACGCACCTCCATCCTACCAACACGCACCTCCACCAACCAACACACACCTCCATCCTACCAACACGCACCTCCACCAACCAACACACACCTCCATCCTACCAACACACACCTCCATCCTACCAACACACACCTCCACCCTACCATCACACACCTCCACCCTACCAACAGCATGTCCATCCTACCAACACGCACCTCCACCCTACCAACACGCACCTCCATCCTACCAACACGCACCTCCATCCTACCAACACGCACCTCCACCCTACCAACATGCACCTCCATCCTACCAACACGCACCTCCACCCTACCAACACACACCTCCATCCTACCATCACACACATCCACCAATGAATAGCACCTCCACCGACCAACACACATCTCCATCCTACCAACACACACCACCATCCTACCAACACACACCTCCATCCTACCAACACGCACCTCCACCAACCAACACACACCTCCATCCTACCAACACACAACACCATCCTACCAACACGCACCTCCATCCTACCAACACGCACCTCCATCCTACCAACACGCACCACCATCATACCAACACGCACCTCCATCCTACCAACACACACCTCCATCCTACCAACACGCACCTCCACCAACCAACACACACCTCCATCCTACCAAGACGCCTCCATCCTACCAACACACACCTACATCCTACCAACACACACCTCCACCCTACCAACACTCACCACCATCCTACCAACACACACCTCCATCCTACCAACACACACCACCATCCTACCAACACGCACCTCCATCCTACCAACACGCACCTCGATCCTACCAACACGCACCACCATCCTACCAACACGCACCTCCATCCTACCAACACACACCTCCATCCTACCAACACGCACCTCCACCAACCAACACACACCTCCATCCTACCAAGACACCTCCATCCTACCAACACACACCTACATCCTACCAACACGCACCTACACCCTACCTGCACACACCTCCATCCTACCAACACGCACCTCCACCAACCAACACACACCTCCATCCTACCAACACACACCACCATCCTACCAACACGCACCTCCACCAACCAACACACACCTCCATCCTACCAACACGCACCTCCACCAACCAACACACACCTCCATCCTACCAACACGCACCTCCACCAACCAACACACGCCTCCATCCTACCAACACACGCCTCCATCCCACCAACATGCACCTCCACCAACTAACACACGCCTCCATCCTACCAACACACACCTCCATCCTACCAACACGCACCTCCACCAACCAACACACGCCTCCATCCTACCAACACACGCCTCCATCCCACCAACACGCACCTCCACCAACCAACACACACCTCCATCCTACCAACACACGCCTCCATCCTACCAACACGCACCTCCATCCTACCAACACGCACCTCCATCCTACCAACACACACCTCCATCCTACCAACACACACCTCCATCCTACCAACACACACCTCCACCCTACCATCACACACCTCCACCCTACCAACAGCATGTCCATCCTACCAACACGCACCTCCACCCTACCAACACGCACCTCCATCCTACCAACACGCACCTCCATCCTACCAACACGCACCTCCACCCTACCAACACACACCTCCATCCTACCATCACACACATCCACCAACGAACAGCACCTCCACCCTACCAACAGCATGTCCATCCTACCAACACGCACCTCCATCCTACCAACACGCACCTCCATCCTACCAACACGCACCTCCACCCTACCAACATGCACCTCCATCCTACCAACACACACCTCCATCCTACCAACACGCACCTCCATCCTACCAACACGCACCTACACCCTACCAACACACACCCCATCCTACCAACACGCACCTCCATCCTACCAACACGCACCTACAACCTACCAACACGCACCTCCATCCTACCAACACGCACCTACAACCTACCAACACACACCTCCATCCTACCAACACGCACCACCATCCTACCAACACGCACCTCCATCCTACCAACACACACCTCCATCCTACCAACACACGCCTCCATCCTACCAACACGCACCTCCACCAACCAACACACACCTCCATCCTACCAACACACGCCTCCATCCTACCAACACGCACCTCCACCGACCAACACACACCTCCATCCTACCAACACACACCTCCACCCTACCAACACACGCCTCCATCCTACCAACACGCACCTCCATCCTACCAACACGCACCTCCACCAACCAACACACACCTCCATCCTACCAACACACACCTCCATCCTACCAACACACACCTCCATCCTACCAACACGCACCTCCATCCTACCAACACACACCTCCATCCTACCAACACACACCTCCATCCTACCAACACGCACCTCCACCCTACCAACAGACACCTCCACCAACCAACACACACTTCCATCCTACCAACACACACCTCCATCCTACCAACACACACCTCCACCCTACCATCACACACCTCCACCCTACCAACAGCATGTCCATCCTACCAACACGCACCTCCATCCTACCAACACGCACCTCCACCCTACCAACATGCACCTCCATCCTACCAACACGCACCTCCACCCTACCAACACACACCTCCATCCTACCAACACACACATCCACCAACGAACAGCACCTCCACCCTACCAACAGCATGTCCATCCTACCAACACGCACCTCCATCCTACCAACACGCACCTCCATCCTACCAACACGCACCTCCACCCTACCAACATGCACCTCCATCCTACCAACACACACCTCCATCCTACCAACACGCACCTCCATCCTACCAACACGCACCTACACCCTACCAACACACACCCCATCCTACCAACACGCACCTCCATCCTACCAACACGTACCTACACCCTACCAACAGCCACCCCATCCTACCAACACGCACCTCCATCCTACCAACACGCACCTCCACCCTACCAACATGCACCTCCATCCTACCAACACACACCTCCATCCTACCAACACACACCTCCATCCTACCAACACACACCTCCATCCTACCAACACGCACCTCCACCCTACCAACAGACACCTCCACCAACCAACACACACTTCCATCCTACCAACACACACCTCCATCCTACCAACACACACCTCCACCCTACCAACACACACCTACATCCTACCAACACGCACCTACACCCTACCTGCACACACCTCCATCCTACCAACACGCACCTCTACCAACCAACACACACCTCCATCCTACCAACACACACCACCATCCTACCAACACGCACCTCCACCAACCAACACACACCTCCATCCTACCAACACGCACCTCCACCAACCAACACACACCTCCATCCTACCAACACGCACCTCCACCAACCAACACACGCCTCCATCCTACCAACACACGCCTCCATCCCACCAACATGCACCTCCACCAACTAACACACGCCTCCATCCTACCAACACACACCTCCATCCTACCAACACGCACCTCCACCAACCAACACACGCCTCCATCCTACCAACACACGCCTCCATCCCACCAACACGCACCTCCACCAACCAACACGCACCTCCATCCTACCAACACGCACCTCCACCCTGCCAACATGCACCTCCATCCTACCAACACACACCTCCATCCTACCAACACACACCTCCATCCTACCAACACACACCTCCATCCTACCAACACGCACCTCCACCCTACCAACAGACACCTCCACCAACCAACACACACTTCCATCCTACCAACACACACCTCCATCCTACCAACACACACCTCCACCCTACCAACACACACCTCCATCCTACCATCACACACATCCACCAACGAACAGCACCTCCACCCTACCTGCACACGTCTCCATCCTACCAACACGCACCTCCACCCTACCAACATGCACCTCCATCCTACCAACACGCACCTCCACCCTACCAACACACACCTCCATCCTACCATCACACACATCCACCAACGAACAGCACCTCCACCCTACCAACAGCATGTCCATCCTACCAACACGCACCTCAACAAACCAACAGCACCTACACCCTACCAACAGCCACCCCATCCTACCAACACGCACCTCCATCCTACCAACACGCACCTCCACCCTACCAACATGCACCTCCATCCTACCAACACGCACCTCCATCCTACCAACACGCACCTCCATCCTACCATCACACGCCTCCATCCTACCAACACGCACCTCCATCCTACCATCACACGCCTCCATCCTACCAACACGCACCTCAACAAACCAACAGCACCTACACCAACCAACAGCCACCCTATCCTACCAACACGCACCTCCACCCTGCCAACATGCACCTCCATCCTACCAACACGCACCTCCACCCTACCATCACACACATCCACCAACGAACAGCACCTCCACCAACCAACAGCCACCCCATCCTACCAACATGCACCTCCACCAACCAACAGCCACCCCATCCTACCAACATGCACCTCCACCCTACCAACACGCACCTCCATCCTACCATCACACGCCTCCATCCTACCAACACGCACCTCCATCCTACCATCACACGCCTCCATCCTACCAACACGCACCTCAACAAACCAACAGCACCTACACCAACCAACAGCCACCCTATCCTACCAACACGCACCTCCATCCTACCAACACGCACCTCCACCCTGCCAACATGCACCTCCATCCTACCAACACGCACCTCCACCCTACCATCACACACATCCACCAACGAACAGCACCTCCATCCTACCAACACGCACCTCCATCCTACCATCACACGCCTCCATCCTACCAACACGCACCTCCATCCTACCATCACACGCCTCCATCCTACCAACACGCACCTCAACAAACCAACAGCACCTACACCAACCAACAGCCACCCTATCCTACCAACACGCACCTCCATCCTACCAACACGCACCTCCACCCTGCCAACATGCACCTCCATCCTACCAACACGCACCTCCACCCTACCATCACACACATCCACCAACGAACAGCACCTCCACCGACCAACAGCCACCCCATCCTACCAACATGCACCTCCACCAACCAACAGCCACCCCATCCTACCAACATGCACCTCCACCCTACCAACACGCACCTCCATCCTACCAACACGCACCTCCACCCTGCCAACATGCACCTCCATCCTACCAACACGCACCTCCACCCTACCATCACACACATCCACCAACGAACAGCACCTCCATCCTACCAACACGCACCTCCATCCTACCATCACACGCCTCCATCCTACCAACACGCACCTCCATCCTACCATCACACGCCTCCATCCTACCAACACGCACCTCAACAAACCAACAGCACCTACACCAACCAACAGCCACCCTATCCTACCAACACGCACCTCCATCCTACCAACACGCACCTCCACCCTGCCAACATGCACCTCCATCCTACCAACACGCACCTCCACCCTACCATCACACACATCCACCAACGAACAGCACCTCCACCGACCAACAGCCACCCCATCCTACCAACATGCACCTCCACCAACCAACAGCCACCCCATCCTACCAACATGCACCTCCACCCTACCAACACGCACCTCCATCCTACCAACACGCACCTCCACCCTGCCAACATGCACCTCCATCCTACCAACACGCACCTCCACCCTACCATCACACACATCCACCAACGAACAGCACCTCCACCAACCAACAGCCACCCCATCCTACCAACACGCACCTCCACCCTACCATCACACACATCCACCAACGAACAGCACCTCCACCAACCAACAGCCACCCCATCCTACCAACATGCACCTCCACCAACCAACAGCCACCCCATCCTACCAACATGCACCTCCACCCTACCAACACGCACCTCCATCCTACCAACACGCACCTCCACCCTGCCAACATGCACCTCCATCCTACCAACATGCACCTCCATCCTACCAACACGCACCTCCACCCTACCATCACACACATCCACCAACGAACAGCACCTCCACCGACCAACAGCCACCCCATCCTACCAACATGCACCTCCACCAACCAACAGCCACCCCATCCTACCAACATGCACCTCCACCCTACCAACACGCACCTCCATCCTACCAACACGCACCTCCACCCTGCCAACATGCACCTCCATCCTACCAACACGCACCTCCACCCTACCATCACACACATCCACCAACGAACAGCACCTCCACCAACCAACAGCCACCCCATCCTACCAACACGCACCTCCACCCTACCATCACACACATCCACCAACGAACAGCACCTCCACCAACCAACAGCCACCCCATCCTACCAACATGCACCTCCACCAACCAACAGCCACCCCATCCTACCAACATGCACCTCCACCCTACCAACACGCACCTCCATCCTACCAACACGCACCTCCACCCTCCGCTGGAGGATGGAGTTCCATCATGAAGCTAAGGATGCTAAGCTACCTCCATGGCTTGTCCCAACTCCAGGTCGAAGGTAACCACACACACGCATTCCAGCCACGAGGAGAAGCGTGCCCATGCGCCCTGGCTGTCCCCGCCGTCCGCCGCGCCCTCGTCCCGAATAGAAGCGGAACCGTCCAGTGGGTTCATAGCTGAGGAATGCAGCACCGGTCCAGTCTCCGGTTCTTCATCAGCAGCAGGTGCAGACAGCAGGAGGCTCCCCCTGGAGGACGGGCGAAGAACTGCAGGCAGCATCATCAGGTTCTGCTGGTTCTACTGGGTTAACTGGTTCTGCTGGTTCTACTGGGTTTACTGGTTCTGCTGGTTCTACTGGGTTAACTGGTTCTGCTGGTTCTACTGGGTTTACTGGTTCTTCTGGTTCTATTGGTTCTACTGGTTCTACTGGTTCTACTGGGTTTACTGGGTCTACTGGTTCTGCTGGGTTTACTGGTTCTGCTTGGTTCTACTGGTTCTACTGGGTTTACTGGTTCTACTGGTTCTGCTGGGTTTACTGGTTCTACTGGTTCCACTGGGTTAACTGGTTCTGCTGGTTCTACTGGGTTTACTGGTTCTACTGGGTTTACTGGGTCTACTGGTTCTGCTGGGTTTACTGGTTCTACTGGTTCTACTGGGTTAACTGGTTCTGCTTGGTTCTCCTGGTTCTACTGGGTTTACTGGTTCTACTGGGTTAACTGGTTCTACTGGTTCTGCTTGGTTCTCCTGGTTCTACTGGGTTTACTGGTTCTGCTTGGTTCACTGGTTCTGCTTGGTTCTCCTGGTTCTACTAGGTTTACTGGTTCTGCTTGGTTCTCCTGGTTCTACTGGGTTTACTGGTTCTGCTTGGTTCTACTGGTTCTACTAGGTTTACTGGTTCTGCTTGGTTCTACTGGTTCTACTGGGTTTACTGGTTTCATTAGAACCTGCAGACGTCCTCACATGTTCTGGCTTTGATTTGTAGGGTTACAGTCGTTCTGACCTCCTTCTTTCTACTCTTCCTCACCATCATCATCATCATCATCATCCTTCTTCCTCCTCTTCCTCCTGCTGAGAAAAGTCAGTCTCAGGAAGGTGGACCAGACCAGGTTCTTCTGGTGGTTCCGGAGGTCCAGTTGGATCCAGAACTGTGTCTTCTTGGATTTAAACATCAAGTTTATATCAACATTTAAATAAATTATCTTTATTTATTGTTAATAATTCAGGTTTTATTTTAAAAAAAAAAGTTTTCTTAATGTTTCAGCTTTACTGTGAAAAGCCAGAGCGGAAGTTGAGGCAGCGGTTTCCGGCGGTATTAAAAGCGCGTTCCGGGTTCCCCTCCCCCCGCCAGTCTGCCAGCGGAACGGATCATGGCGGACCCATGCTCCTTCTCCTCCTCCTCCAGGTGTCTCACCAGACACCTCCACCTGCTGCTGCACCTGGACTTCTCCTCACACGTCATCCGCGGGAAGGTGCAGCTCACCGTGGAGGCGCTGGAGGACCGTCTGTCCGTCCTGGTGGGTCCTGGTGGGTCTGGACAGGTTTTGGGGGGGGGGGGGGGGGTACCTGGACAGGTGGGCTACAGGACAGGTTCAGGCGTCAAAGCGAGGACGGTTTTGCTGCCAGCACGTCTCTGGACTTTGACATGCAGGTAGACCTGCAGGCGTGCTGGCGGCAGACTTTGTCCCGGTAGGAAAGGTGTGATAGTCTCAGGTAGGTCAGCTGACTCAGCAGGTGTTCTGCTCGCTGCAGACGTTGGATACCAGAGACCTGGACATCCACGCCGTGACGGTCAACCAGCAGCCGGTCCACTTCAGTCTGGGACCCAGACACAGCTTCAAGGGGACACCGTTGGACATCACGCTCCCCTCCCACCTGTCCAGGTAACCCCGCTGACCTTTTAATGCCCTCCACCTTTGGAGAACAGGTGTAACCCACGTGTCTGTGTGGACCAATCAGGGGCCAGCATGTCATCGTGGAGGTGACCTATAAGACGTCTCCGTTGGCGACCGCTCTGCAGTGGCTCACACCTGAGCAGACCGCTGGGAAGAAGCAGCCGTACCTGTTCAGCCAGTGCCAGGTGAGTATCGCCTGTCCAGCCGTTGCCATGGTAACGGAAAGAGGATGTTGGAAACCGTCTTCACTGTGACACGTCTGTCACTTCCTTTTCTTCTTCTGTGGTTTCTGATGGCGACATGAAACTTTGAGAAACTACACATTGACCAAGAACCCCAAATTTCACCTTTTTACCAGTTTCAACCAGTTTGGTCCAGTTGCTTCTGGACCAGGACTGCGACTGGAACCTGGACGGGAAACTGGACTGGAATCAGTCCCTGGACTAGAACCAAGACTGGTACTAGTCCCTGGACTGGAACCTGGACCAGGACTGGTACTAGTCTCTGGACTGGAACCTGGACCAGGACTGGTACTAGTCTCTGGACCGGAACCTGGACCAGGACTGGTACTAGTCTCTGGACTGGAACCTGGACCAGGACTGGTACTAGTCTCTGGACTGGAACCTGGACCAAGACTGGTACTAGTCTCTGGACTGAAACCTGGACCAGGACTGGTACTAGTCTCTGGACTGGAACCTGGACCAAGACTGGTACTAGTCTCTGGACTGGAACCTGGACCAGGACTGGTACTAGTCTCTGGACCGGAACCTGGACCAGGACTGGTACTAGTCTCTGGACTGGAACCTGGACCAGGACTGGTACTAGTCTCTGGACCGGAACCAGGACTGGTACTAGTCTCTGGACTGGAACCTGGACCAGGACTGGTATTAGTCTCTGGACTGAAACCTGGACCAGAACTGGTACTAGTCCCTGGACCGGAACCAGGACTGGTACTAGTCCCTGGACCGGAACCTGGACTGGTACTAGTCCCTGGACCTGAACCAGGACTGGTACTAGTCTCTGGACTGGAACCTGGACCAGGACTGGTACTAGTCTCTGGACTGGAACCTGGACTGGTACTAGTCCCTGGACAGGAACCAGGACTGGTACTAGTCCCTGGACCGGAACAAGGACTGGTACTAGTCTCTGGACTGGAACCTGGACCAGGACTGGTACTAGTCTCTGGACTGAAACCTGGACCAGGACTGGTACTAGTCCCTGGACTGGAACCTGGACTGGTACTAGTCCCTGGACCGGAACCAGGACTGGTACTAGTCCCTGGACCGGAACCTGGACTGGTACTAGTCTCTGGACCGGAACCAGGACTGGTACTAGTCTCTGGACTGAAACCTGGACCAGGACTGGTACTAGTCTCTGGACTGGAACCTGGACTGGTACTAGTCCCTGGACCTGGAACCAGGACTGGTACTAGTCTCTGGACTGAAACCTGGACCAGGACTGGTACTAGTCCCTGGACTGGAACCTGGACTGGTACTAGTCTCTGGACCGGAACCAGGACTGGTACTAGTCTCTGGACTGAAACCTGGACCAGGACTGGTACTAGTCTCTGGACTGGAACCTGGACCAGGACTGGTACTAGTCTCTGGACCGGAACCAGGACTGGTACTAGTCTCTGGACTGGAACCTGGACCAGGACTGGTACTAGTCTCTGGACCGGAACCAGGACTGGAACCTGGACCAGGACTGGTACTAGTCCCTGGACTGAAACCTGGACCAGGACTGGTACTAGTCTCTGGACTGGAATCTGGACTGGTACTAGTCCCTGGACCGGAACCAGGACTGGTACCAGTCCCTGGACTGGAACCTGGACTGGTACTAGTCCCTGGACCGGAACCAGGACTGGTACTAGTCTCTGGACTGGAACCTGGACTGGTACTTGTCCCTGGACCGGAACCAGGACTGGTACTTGTCCCTGGACCGGAACCAGGACTGGTACTAGTCTCTGGACTGAAACCTGGACCAGGACTGGTACTAGTCCCTGGACTGGTACTAGTCTCTGGACTAAAACCTGGACCAGGACTGGTACTAGTCTCTGGACTGGAACCTGGACCAGGACTGGTATTAGTCCCTGGACTGGAACCTGGACCAGGACTGGTACTAGTCCCTGGACCGGAACCAGGACTGGTACTAGTCTCTGGACTGGAACCTGGACCAGGACTGGTATTAGTCTCTGGACTGAAACCTGGACCAGGACTGGTACTAGTCTCTGGACTGGAACCTGGACCAGGACTGGTACTAGTCCCTGGACCGGAACCAGGACTGGTACTAGTCTCTGGACTGGAACCTGGACCAGGACTGGTACTAGTCTCTGGACTGGAACCTGGACTGGTACTAGTCCCTGGACCGGAACCAGGACTGGTACTAGTCTCTGGACTGGAACCTGGACCAGGACTGGTACTAGTCTCTGGACTGGAACCTGGACTGGTACTAGTCTCTGGACTGGGACCTGGACCAGGACTGGTACTAGTCTCTGGACTGGAACCTGGACCAGGACTGGTACTAGTCTCTGGACTGGAACCTGGACCAGGACTGGTACTAGTCTCTGGACTGAAACCTGGACCAGGACTAGTATTAGTCTCTGGACTGAAACCTGGACCAGGACTGGTATTAGTCTCTGGACTGAAACCTGGAGCAGGACTGGTACTAGTCCCTGGACCGGAACCAGGACTGGTACCAGTCCCTGGACCGGAACCTGGACTGGTACTAGTCCCTGGACCGGAACCAGGACTGGTACTAGTCTCTGGACTGGAACCTGGACTGGTACTTGTCCCTGGACCGGAACCAGGACTGGTACTAGTCTCTGGACTGAAACCTGGACCAGGACTGGTACTAGTCCCTGGACTGGAACCTGGACTGGTACTAGTCTCTGGACTAAAACCTGGACCAGGACTGGTACTAGTCTCTGGACTGGAACCTGGACCAGGACTGGTATTAGTCCCTGGACTGGAACCTGGACCAGGACTGGTACTAGTCCCTGGACCGGAACCAGGACTGGTACTAGTCTCTGGACTGGAACCTGGACCAGGACTGGTACTAGTCTCTGGACTGGAACCTGGACTGGTACTTGTCCCTGGACTTGAATCTGGACCAGGACTGGTATTAGTCTCTGGACTGAAACCTGGACCAGGACTGGTACTAGTCTCTGGACTGGAACCTGGACCAGGACTGGTACTAGTCTCTGGACTGAAACCTGGACCAGGACTGGTACTAGTCCCTGGACCGGAACCAGGACTGGTACTAGTCCCTGGACCGGAACCAGGACTGGTACCACTCCCTGGACCGGAACCAGGACTGGTACCAGTCCCTGGACCGGAACCAGGACCAGGACTGGTAGTAGTCTCTGGACTGAAACCTGGACCAGGACTGGTACTAGTCTCTGGACTGAAACCTGGACCAGGACTGGTACTAGTCTCTGGACTGGAACCTGGACTGGTACTAGTCCCTGGACCGGAACAAGGACTGGTACTAGTCCCTGGACCGGAACCTGGACTGGTACTAGTCTCTGGACCGGAACCAGGACTGGTACTAGTCTCTGGACTGAAACCTGAACCAGGACTGGTACTAGTCTCTGGACTGAAACCTGGACCAGGACTGGTACTAGTCTCTGGACTGGAACCTGGACCAGGACTGGTACTAGTCTCTGGACTGGAACCTGGACCAGGACTGGTATTAGTCCCTGGACTGGAACCTGGACCAGGACTGGTACTAGTCCCTGGACCGGAACCAGGACTGGTACTAGTCTCTGGACTGGAACCTGGACCAGGACTGGTACTAGTCTCTGGACTGGAACCTGGACTGGTACTTGTCCCTGGACTGGAATCTGGACCAGGACTGGTATTAGTCTCTGGACTGAAACCTGGACCAGGACTGGTACTAGTCTCTGGACTGGAACCTGGACCAGGACTGGTACTAGTCCCTGGACCGGAACCAGGACTGGTACTAGTCTCTGGACTGGAACCTGGACCAGGACTGGTACTAGTCTCTGGACTGGAACCTGGACTGGTACTAGTCCCTGGACCGGAACCAGGACTGGTACTAGTCTCTGGACTGGAACCTGGACCAGGACTGGTACTAGTCTCTGGACTGGAACCTGGACTGGTACTAGTCTCTGGACTGGGACCTGGACCAGGACTGGTACTAGTCTCTGGACTGGAACCTGGACCAGGACTGGTACTAGTCTCTGGACTGGAACCTGGACCAGGACTGGTACTAGTCTCTGGACTGAAACCTGGACCAGGACTAGTATTAGTCTCTGGACTGAAACCTGGACCAGGACTGGTATTAGTCTCTGGACTGAAACCTGGAGCAGGACTGGTACTAGTCCCTGGACCGGAACCAGGACTGGTACCAGTCCCTGGACCGGAACCTGGACTGGTACTAGTCCCTGGACCGGAACCAGGACTGGTACTAGTCTCTGGACTGGAACCTGGACTGGTACTTGTCCCTGGACCGGAACCAGGACTGGTACTAGTCTCTGGACTGAAACCTGGACCAGGACTGGTACTAGTCCCTGGACTGGAACCTGGACTGGTACTAGTCTCTGGACTAAAACCTGGACCAGGACTGGTACTAGTCTCTGGACTGGAACCTGGACCATGACTGGTATTAGTCCCTGGACTGGAACCTGGACCAGGACTGGTACTAGTCCCTGGACCGGAACCAGGACTGGTACTAGTCTCTGGACTGGAACCTGGACCAGGACTGGTACTAGTCTCTGGACTGGAACCTGGACTGGTACTTGTCCCTGGACTGGAATCTGGACCAGGACTGGTATTAGTCTCTGGACTGAAACCTGGACCAGGACTGGTACTAGTCTCTGGACTGGAACCTGGACCAGGACTGGTACTAGTCCCTGGACCGGAACCAGGACTGGTACTAGTCTCTGGACTGGAACCTGGACCAGGACTGGTACTAGTCTCTGGACTGGAACCTGGACTGGTACTAGTCCCTGGACCGGAACCAGGACTGGTACTAGTCTCTGGACTGGAACCTGGACCAGGACTGGTACTAGTCTCTGGACTGGAACCTGGACTGGTACTAGTCTCTGGACTGGGACCTGGACCAGGACTGGTACTAGTCTCTGGACTGGAACCTGGACCAGGACTGGTACTAGTCTCTGGACTGGAACCTGGACCAGGACTGGTACTAGTCTCTGGACTGAAACCTGGACCAGGACTAGTATTAGTCTCTGGACTGAATCGTGGACCAGAACTGGTACTAGTCTCTGGACTGAAACCTGGACCAGGACTGGTATTAGTCTCTGGACTGAAACCTGGAGCAGGACTGGTACTAGTCCCTGGACCGGAACCAGGACTGGTACCACTCCCTGGACCGGAACCAGGACTGGTACCAGTCCCTGGACCGGAACCAGGACCAGGACTGGTAGTAGTCTCTGGACTGAAACCTGGACCAGGACTGGTACTAGTCTCTGGACTGAAACCTGGACCAGGACTGGTACTAGTCTCTGGACTGGAACCTGGACTGGTACTAGTCCCTGGACCGGAACAAGGACTGGTACTAGTCCCTGGACCGGAACCTGGACTGGTACTAGTCTCTGGACCGGAACCAGGACTGGTACTAGTCTCTGGACTGAAACCTGAACCAGGACTGGTACTAGTCTCTGGACTGAAACCTGGACCAGGACTTTTACTAGTCTCTGGACTGGAACCTGGACCAGGACTGGTACTAGTCTCTGGACTGGAACCTGGACCAGGACTGGTATTAGTCCCTGGACTGGAACCTGGACCAGGACTGGTACTAGTCCCTGGACCGGAACCAGGACTGGTACTAGTCTCTGGACTGGAACCTGGACCAGGACTGGTACTAGTCTCTGGACTGGAACCTGGACTGGTACTTGTCCCTGGACTGGAATCTGGACCAGGACTGGTATTAGTCTCTGGACTGAAACCTGGACCAGGACTGGTACTAGTCTCTGGACTGGAACCTGGACCAGGACTGGTACTAGTCTCTGGACTGGAACCTGGACCAGGACTGGTACTAGTCCCTGGACCGGAACCAGGACTGGTACTAGTCTCTGGACTGGAACCTGGACCAGGACTGGTACTAGTCTCTGGACCGGAACCTGGACTGGTACTAGTCCCTGGACCGGAACCAGGACTGGTACTAGTCTCTGGACTGGAACCTGGACCAGGACTGGTACTAGTCTCTGGACTGGAACCTGGACCAGGACTGGTACTAGTCTCTGGACTGGAACCTGGACCAGGACTGGTACTAGTCTCTGGACTGGAACCTGGACCAGGACTGGTACTAGTCTCTGGACTGAAACCTGGACCAGGACTAGTATTAGTCTCTGGACTGAATCCTGGACCAGAACTGGTACTAGTCTCTGGACTGAAACCTGGACCAGGACTGGTATTAGTCTCTGGACTGAAACCTGGAGCAGGACTGGTACTAGTCCCTGGACCAGAACCAGGACTGGTACCAGTCCCTGGACCGGAACCTGGACTGGTACTAGTCCCTGGACCGGAACCAGGACTGGTACTAGTCTCTGGACTGGAACCTGGACTGGTACTTGTCCCTGGACCGGAACCAGGACTGGTACTAGTCTCTGGACTGAAACCTGGACCAGGACTGGTACTAGTCCCTGGACTGGAACCTGGACTGGTACTAGTCTCTGGACTAAAACCTGGACCAGGACTGGTACTAGTCTCTGGACTGGAACCTGGACCAGGACTGGTATTAGTCCCTGGACTGGAACCTGGACCAGGACTGGTACTAGTCCCTGGACCGGAACCAGGACTGGTACTAGTCTCTGGACTGGAACCTGGACCAGGACTGGTACTAGTCTCTGGACTGGAACCTGGACTGGTACTTGTCCCTGGACTGGAATCTGGACCAGGACTGGTATTAGTCTCTGGACTGAAACCTGGACCAGGACTGGTACTAGTCTCTGGACTGGAACCTGGACCAGGACTGGTACTAGTCCCTGGACCGGAACCAGGACTGGTACTAGTCTCTGGACTGGAACCTGGACCAGGACTGGTACTTGTCTCTGGACTGGAACCTGGACCAGGACTGGTACTAGTCTCTGGACTGGAACCTGGACCAGGACTGGTACTAGTCTCTGGACTGGAACCTGGACCAGGACTGGTACTAGTCTCTGGACTGAAACCTGGACCAGGACTAGTATTAGTCTCTGGACTGAATCCTGGACCAGAACTGGTACTAGTCTCTGGACTGAAACCTGGACCAGGACTGGTATTAGTCTCTGGACTGAAACCTGGAGCAGGACTGGTACTAGTCCCTGGACCAGAACCAGGACTGGTACCAGTCCCTGGACCGGAACCTGGACTGGTACTAGTCCCTGGACCGGAACCAGGACTGGTACTAGTCTCTGGACTGGAACCTGGACTGGTACTTGTCCCTGGACCGGAACCAGGACTGGTACTAGTCTCTGGACTGAAACCTGGACCAGGACTGGTACTAGTCCCTGGACTGGAACCTGGACTGGTACTAGTCTCTGGACTAAAACCTGGACCAGGACTGGTACTAGTCTCTGGACTGGAACCTGGACCAGGACTGGTATTAGTCCCTGGACTGGAACCTGGACCAGGACTGGTACTAGTCCCTGGACCGGAACCAGGACTGGTACTAGTCTCTGGACTGGAACCTGGACCAGGACTGGTACTAGTCTCTGGACTGGAACCTGGACTGGTACTTGTCCCTGGACTGGAATCTGGACCAGGACTGGTATTAGTCTCTGGACTGAAACCTGGACCAGGACTGGTACTAGTCTCTGGACTGGAACCTGGACTGGTACTAGTCCCTGGACCGGAACCAGGACTGGTACTAGTCTCTGGACTGGAACCTGGACCAGGACTGGTACTAGTCTCTGGACTGGAACCTGGACTGGTACTAGTCTCTGGACTGGGACCTGGACCAGGACTGGTACTAGTCTCTGGACTGGAACCTGGACCAGGACTGGTACTAGTCTCTGGACTGAAACCTGGACCAGGACTAGTATTAGTCTCTGGACTGAATCCTGGACCAGAACTGGTACTAGTCTCTGGACTGAATCCTGGACCAGGACTGGTATTAGTCTCTGGACTGAAACCTGGAGCAGGACTGGTACCAGTCCCTGGACCGGAACCAGGACTGGTACCAGTCCCTGGACCGGAACCAGGACTGGTACCAGTCCCTGGACCGGAACCAGGACCAGGACTGGTAGTAGTCTCTGGACCGGAACCAGGACCAGGACTGGTACTAGTCTCTGGACTGAAACCTGGACCAGGACTGGTACTAGTCTCTGGACTGGAACCAGGACTGGTACTAGTCTCTGGACTGGAACCTGGACTGGTACTAGTCCCTGGACCGGAACAAGGACTGGTACTAGTCCCTGGACCGGAACCTGGACTGGTACTAGTCTCTGGACCGGAACCAGGACTGGTACTAGTCTCTGGACTGAAACCTGAACCAGGACTGGTACTAGTCTCTGGACTGAAACCTGGACCAGGACTGGTACTAGTCTCTGGACTGGAACCTGGACCAGGACTGGTACTAGTCTCTGGACCGGAACCAGGACTGGTACTAGTCTCTGGACTGGAACCTGGACCAGGACTGGTACTAGTCTCTGGACTGGAACCTGGACCAGGACTGGTACTAGTCTCTGGACTGGAACCTGGACCAGGACTGGTACTAGTCTCTGGACTGGAACCTGGACCAGGACTGGTACTAGTCCCTGGACTGAAACCTGGACCAGGACTGGTACTAGTCTCTGGACTGGAATCTGGACTGGTACTAGTCCCTGGACCGGAACCTGGACTGGTACCAGTCCCTGGACCGGAACCTGGACTGGTACTAGTCCCTGGACCGGAACCAGGACTGGTACTAGTCTCTGGACTGGAACCTGGACTGGTACTTGTCCCTGGACCGGAACCAGGACTGGTACTAGTACCTGGACTGGAACCTGGACCAGGACTGGTACTAGTCCCTGGACTGGAACCTGGACCAGGACTGGTACTAGTCTCTGGACTGAAACCTGGACCAGGACTGGTACTAGTCTCTGGACTGGAACCTGGACCAGGACTGGTATTAGTCCCTGGACTGGAACCTGGACCAGGACTGGTACTAGTCTCTGGACTGGAACCTGGACTGGTACTAGTCCCTGGACCGGAACCAGGACTGGTACTAGTCTCTGGACTGGAACCTGGACCAGGACTGGTACTAGTCTCTGGACTGGAACCTGGACTGGTACTAGTCTCTGGACTGGGACCTGGACCAGGACTGGTACTAGTCTCTGGACTGGAACCTGGACCAGGACTGGTACTAGTCTCTGGACTGGAACCTGGACCAGGACTGGTACTAGTCTCTGGACTGAAACCTGGACCAGGACTAGTATTAGTCTCTGGACTGAATCCTGGACCAGAACTGGTACTAGTCTCTGGACTGAAACCTGGACCAGGACTGGTATTAGTCTCTGGACTGAAACCTGGAGCAGGACTGGTACTAGTCCCTGGACCGGAACCAGGACTGGTACCAGTCCCTGGACCGGAACCAGGACTGGTACCAGTCTCTGGACTGAAACCTGGACCAGGACTGGTACTAGTCTCTGGACTGAAACCTGGACCAGGACTGGTACTAGTTTCTGGACTGGAACCTGGACTGGTACTAGTCCCTGGACCGGAACAAGGACTGGTACTAGTCCCTGGACCGGAACCTGGACTGGTACTAGTCTCTGGACCGGAACCAGGACTGGTACTAGTCTCTGGACTGAAACCTGAACCAGGACTGGTACTAGTCTCTGGACTGGAACCTGGACTGGTACTAGTCTCTGGACTGGGACCTGGACCAGGACTGGTACTAGTCTCTGGACTGGAACCTGGACCAGGACTGGTACTAGTCTCTGGACTGAAACCTGGACCAGGACTAGTATTAGTCTCTGGACTGAATCCTGGACCAGAACTGGTACTAGTCTCTGGACTGAATCCTGGACCAGGACTGGTATTAGTCTCTGGACTGAAACCTGGAGCAGGACTGGTACCAGTCCCTGGACCGGAACCAGGACTGGTACCAGTCCCTGGACCGGAACCAGGACTGGTACCAGTCCCTGGACCGGAACCAGGACCAGGACTGGTAGTAGTCTCTGGACCGGAACCAGGACCAGGACTGGTACTAGTCTCTGGACTGAAACCTGGACCAGGACTGGTACTAGTCTCTGGACTGGAACCAGGACTGGTACTAGTCTCTGGACTGGAACCTGGACTGGTACTAGTCCCTGGACCGGAACAAGGACTGGTACTAGTCCCTGGACCGGAACCTGGACTGGTACTAGTCTCTGGACCGGAACCAGGACTGGTACTAGTCTCTGGACTGAAACCTGAACCAGGACTGGTACTAGTCTCTGGACTGAAACCTGGACCAGGACTGGTACTAGTCTCTGGACTGGAACCTGGACCAGGACTGGTACTAGTCTCTGGACCGGAACCAGGACTGGTACTAGTCTCTGGACTGGAACCTGGACCAGGACTGGTACTAGTCTCTGGACTGGAACCTGGACCAGGACTGGTACTAGTCTCTGGACTGGAACCTGGACCAGGACTGGTACTAGTCTCTGGACTGGAACCTGGACCAGGACTGGTACTAGTCCCTGGACTGAAACCTGGACCAGGACTGGTACTAGTCTCTGGACTGGAATCTGGACTGGTACTAGTCCCTGGACCGGAACCTGGACTGGTACCAGTCCCTGGACCGGAACCTGGACTGGTACTAGTCCCTGGACCGGAACCAGGACTGGTACTAGTCTCTGGACTGGAACCTGGACTGGTACTTGTCCCTGGACCGGAACCAGGACTGGTACTAGTACCTGGACTGGAACCTGGACCAGGACTGGTACTAGTCCCTGGACTGGAACCTGGACCAGGACTGGTACTAGTCTCTGGACTGAAACCTGGACCAGGACTGGTACTAGTCTCTGGACTGGAACCTGGACCAGGACTGGTATTAGTCCCTGGACTGGAACCTGGACCAGGACTGGTACTAGTCTCTGGACTGGAACCTGGACTGGTACTAGTCCCTGGACCGGAACCAGGACTGGTACTAGTCTCTGGACTGGAACCTGGACCAGGACTGGTACTAGTCTCTGGACTGGAACCTGGACTGGTACTAGTCTCTGGACTGGGACCTGGACCAGGACTGGTACTAGTCTCTGGACTGGAACCTGGACCAGGACTGGTACTAGTCTCTGGACTGGAACCTGGACCAGGACTGGTACTAGTCTCTGGACTGAAACCTGGACCAGGACTAGTATTAGTCTCTGGACTGAATCCTGGACCAGGACTGGTACTAGTCTCTGGACTGAAACCTGGACCAGGACTAGTATTAGTCTCTGGACTGAATCCTGGACCAGAACTGGTACTAGTCTCTGGACTGAAACCTGGACCAGGACTGGTATTAGTCTCTGGACTGAAACCTGGAGCAGGACTGGTACTAGTCCCTGGACCGGAACCAGGACTGGTACCAGTCCCTGGACCGGAACCAGGACTGGTACCAGTCTCTGGACTGAAACCTGGACCAGGACTGGTACTAGTCTCTGGACTGAAACCTGGACCAGGACTGGTACTAGTTTCTGGACTGGAACCTGGACTGGTACTAGTCCCTGGACCGGAACAAGGACTGGTACTAGTCCCTGGACCGGAACCTGGACTGGTACTAGTCTCTGGACCGGAACCAGGACTGGTACTAGTCTCTGGACTGAAACCTGAACCAGGACTGGTACTAGTCTCTGGACTGAAACCTGGACCAGGACTGGTACTAGTCTCTGGACTGGAACCTGGACCAGGACTGGTACTAGTCTCTGGACCGGAACCAGGACTGGTACTAGTCTCTGGACTGGAACCTGGACCAGGACTGGTACTAGTCTCTGGACTGGAACCTGGACCAGGACTGGTACTAGTCTCTGGACTGGAACCTGGACCAGGACTGGTACTAGTCTCTGGACTGGAACCTGGACCAGGACTGGTACTAGTCCCTGGACTGAAACCTGGACCACGACTGGTACTAGTCTCTGGACTGGAATCTGGACTGGTACTAGTCCCTGGACCGGAACCTGGACTCGTACCAGTCCCTGGACCGGAACCTGGACTGGTACTAGTCACTGGACCGGAACCAGGACTGGTACTAGTCTCTGGACCGGAACCTGGACTGGTACTTGTCCCTGGACCGGAACCAGGACTGGTACTAGTCCCTGGACTTGAACCTGGACCAGGACTGGTACTAGTCCCTGGACTGGAACCTGGACCAGGACTGGTACTAGTCTCTGGACTGAAACCTGGACCAGGACTGGTACTAGTCTCTGGACTGGAACCTGGACCAGGACTGGTATTAGTCCCTGGACTGGAACCTGGACCAGGACTGGTACTAGTCTCTGGACTGGAACCTGGACTGGTACTAGTCCCTGGACCGGAACCAGGACTGGTACTAGTCTCTGGACTGGAACCTGGAAAAGGACTGGTACTAGTCTCTGGACTGGAACCTGGACTGGTACTTGTCCCTGGACTGGAATCTGGACCAGGACTGGTATTAGTCTCTGGACTGAAACCTGGACCAGGACTGGTACTAGTCTCTGGACTGGAACCAGGACTGGTACTAGTCTCTGGACTGGAACCTGGACCAGGACTGGTACTAGTCTCTGGACTGGAACCTGGACCAGGACTGGTACTAGTCCCTGGACTGGAACCTGGACCAGGACTGGTACTAGTCTCTGGACTGGAACCTGGACTGGTACTAGTCCCTGGACCGGAACCAGGACTGGTGCTAGTCTCTGGACTGGAACCTGGACCAGGACTGGTACTAGTCTCTGGACTGGAACATGGACTGGTACTAGTCCCTGGACCGGAACAAGGACTGGTACTAGTTCCTGGACCGGAACCTGGACTGGTACTAGTCTCTGGACCGGAACCAGGACTGGTACTAGTCTCTGGACTGAAACCTGAACCAGGACTGGTACTAGTCTCTGGACTGGAACCTGGACCAGGACTGGTACTAGTCTCTGGACTGGAACCTGGACCAGGACTGGTACTAGTCTCTGGACTGGAACCTGGACCAGGACTGGTACTAGTCTCTGGAACCTGGACCAGGACTGGTACTAGTCTCTGGACTGGAACCTGGACCAGGACTGGTACTAGTCTCTGGACTGGAACCTGGACCAGGACTGGTACTAGTCCCTGGACTGAAACCTGGACCAGGACTGGTACTAGTCTCTGGACTGGAATCTGGACTGGTACTAGTCCCTGGACCGGAACCTGGACTCGTACCAGTCCCTGGACCGGAACCTGGACTGGCACTAGTCACTGGACCGGAACCAGGACTGGTACTAGTCTCTGGACCGGAACCTGGACTGGTACTTGTCCCTGGACCGGAACCAGGACTGGTACTAGTCCCTGGACTTGAACCTGGACCAGGACTGGTACTAGTCCCTGGACTGGAACCTGGACCAGGACTGGTACTAGTCTCTGGACTGAAACCTGGACCAGGACTGGTACTAGTCTCTGGACTGGAACCTGGACCAGGACTGGTACTAGTCTCTGGACTGGAACCTGGACCAGGACTGGTACTAGTCTCTGGACTGGAACCTGGACCAGGACTGGTACTAGTCTCTGGACTGGAACCTGGACCAGGACTGGTACTAGTCCCTGGACTGAAACCTGGACCACGACTGGTACTAGTCTCTGGACTGGAATCTGGACTGGTACTAGTCCCTGGACCGGAACCTGGACTCGTACCAGTCCCTGGACCGGAACCTGGACTGGTACTAGTCACTGGACCGGAACCAGGACTGGTACTAGTCTCTGGACCGGAACCTGGACTGGTACTTGTCCCTGGACCGGAACCAGGACTGGTACTAGTCCCTGGACTTGAACCTGGACCAGGACTGGTACTAGTCCCTGGACTGGAACCTGGACCAGGACTGGTACTAGTCTCTGGACTGAAACCTGGACCAGGACTGGTACTAGTCTCTGGACTGGAACCTGGACCAGGACTGGTATTAGTCCCTGGACTGGAACCTGGACCAGGACTGGTACTAGTCTCTGGACTGGAACCTGGACTGGTACTAGTCCCTGGACCGGAACCAGGACTGGTACTAGTCTCTGGACTGGAACCTGGAAAAGGACTGGTACTAGTCTCTGGACTGGAACCTGGACTGGTACTTGTCCCTGGACTGGAATCTGGACCAGGACTGGTATTAGTCTCTGGACTGAAACCTGGACCAGGACTGGTACTAGTCTCTGGACTGGAACCAGGACTGGTACTAGTCTCTGGACTGGAACCTGGACCAGGACTGGTACTAGTCTCTGGACTGGAACCTGGACCAGGACTGGTACTAGTCCCTGGACTGGAACCTGGACCAGGACTGGTACTAGTCTCTGGACTGGAACCTGGACTGGTACTAGTCCCTGGACCGGAACCAGGACTGGTGCTAGTCTCTGGACTGGAACCTGGACCAGGACTGGTACTAGTCTCTGGACTGGAACATGGACTGGTACTAGTCCCTGGACCGGAACAAGGACTGGTACTAGTTCCTGGACCGGAACCTGGACTGGTACTAGTCTCTGGACCGGAACCAGGACTGGTACTAGTCTCTGGACTGAAACCTGAACCAGGACTGGTACTAGTCTCTGGACTGGAACCTGGACCAGGACTGGTACTAGTCTCTGGACTGGAACCTGGACCAGGACTGGTACTAGTCTCTGGACTGGAACCTGGACCAGGACTGGTACTAGTCTCTGGAACCTGGACCAGGACTGGTACTAGTCTCTGGACTGGAACCTGGACCAGGACTGGTACTAGTCTCTGGACTGGAACCTGGACCAGGACTGGTACTAGTCCCTGGACTGAAACCTGGACCAGGACTGGTACTAGTCTCTGGACTGGAATCTGGACTGGTACTAGTCCCTGGACCGGAACCTGGACTCGTACCAGTCCCTGGACCGGAACCTGGACTGGCACTAGTCACTGGACCGGAACCAGGACTGGTACTAGTCTCTGGACCGGAACCTGGACTGGTACTTGTCCCTGGACCGGAACCAGGACTGGTACTAGTCCCTGGACTTGAACCTGGACCAGGACTGGTACTAGTCCCTGGACTGGAACCTGGACCAGGACTGGTACTAGTCTCTGGACTGAAACCTGGACCAGGACTGGTACTAGTCTCTGGACTGGAACCTGGACCAGGACTGGTATTAGTCCCTGGACTGGAACCTGGACCAGGACTGGTACTAGTCTCTGGACTGGAACCTGGACTGGTACTAGTCCCTGGACCGGAACCAGGACTGGTACTAGTCTCTGGACTGGAACCTGGAAAAGGACTGGTACTAGTCTCTGGACTGGAACCTGGACTGGTACTTGTCCCTGGACTGGAATCTGGACCAGGACTGGTATTAGTCTCTGGACTGAAACCTGGACCAGGACTGGTACTAGTCTCTGGACTGGAACCAGGACTGGTACTAGTCTCTGGACTGGAACCAGGACTGGTACTAGTCTCTGGACTGGAACCTGGACCAGGACTGGTACTAGTCTCTGGACTGGAACCTGGACCAGGACTGGTACTAGTCCCTGGACTGGAACCTGGACCAGGACTGGTACTAGTCTCTGGACTGGAACCTGGACTGGTACTAGTCCCTGGACCGGAACCAGGACTGGTACTAGTCTCTGGACTGGAACCTGGACCAGGACTGGTACTAGTCTCTGGACTGGAACCTGGACTGGTACTAGTCCCTGGACCGGAACAAGGACTGGTACTAGTCCCTGGACCGGAACCTGGACTGGTACTAGTCTCTGGACCGGAACCAGGACTGGTACTAGTCTCTGGACTGAAACCTGAACCAGGACTGGTACTAGTCTCTGGACTGGAACCTGGACCAGGACTGGTACTAGTCTCTGGACTGGAACCTGGACCAGGACTGGTACTAGTCTCTGGACTGGAACCTGGACCAGGACTGGTACTAGTCTCTGGACCGGAACCAGGACTGGTGCTAGTCTCTGGACTGGAACCTGGACCAGGACTGGTACTAGTCTCTGGACTGGAACCTGGACCAGGACTGGTACTAGTCTCTGGACTGGAACCTGGACCAGGACTGGTACTAGTCTCTGGACTGGAACCTGGACCAGGACTGGTACTAGTCTCTGGACTGGAACCTGGAGCAGGACTGGTACTAGTCTCTGGACTGGAACCTGGAGCAGGACTGGTACTAGTCCCTGGACTGAAACCTGGACCAGGTCTGGTACTAGTCTCTGGACTGGAATCTGGACTGGTACTAGTCCCTGGACCGGAACCAGGACTGGTACCAGTCCCTGGACTGGTACTAGTCCCTGGACCGGAACCAGGACTGGTACTAGTCTCTGGACTGGAACCTGGACTGGTACTTGTCCCTGGACCGGAACAGGACTGGTACTAGTCCCTGGACTGGAACCTGGACCAGGACTGGTACTAGTCCCTGGACTGGAACCTGGACCAGGACTGGTACTAGTCTCTGGACTGAAACCTGGACCAGGACTGGTACTAGTCTCTGGACTGGTACTTGTCCCTGGGTCTGGAACCTGGACCAGGACTGGTACTAGTCTCTGGACTGGAACCTGGACCAGGACTGGTACTAGTCTCTGGACTGAAACCTGGACCAGGACTGCTACTAGTCTCTGGACTGAAACCTGGACCAGGACTGGTACTAGTCTCTGGACTGGAACCTGGACCAGGACTGGTACTAGTCCCTGGACCGGAACCAGGACTGGTACTAGTCCCTGGACCGGAACCAGGACTGGTACTAGTCCCTGGACTGGAACCTGGACCAGGACTGGTACTAGTCCCTGGACTGGAACCTGGACCAGGACTGGTACTAGTCCCTGGACTGGAACCTGGACCAGGACTGGTACTAGTCCCTGGACTGGAACCTGGACCTGGACTGGTACTAGTCCCTGGACTGAAACCTGGACCTGGACTGGTACTAGTCTCTGGACTGGAACCTGGACCTGGACTGGTACTGGTTTCTGGACCGGAACCAGGACTGGTACTAGTCTCTGGACTGAAACCTGGACCAGGACTGGTACTAGTCCCTGGACTGGAACCTGGACCAGGACTGGTACTAGTCCCTGGACTGAAACCTGGACCTGGACTGGTACTAGTCCCTGGACCGGAACCAGGACTGGTATTAGTCTCTGGACTGAAACCTGGACCAGGACTGGGACTGGTCTCTGGACCAGAACCAGGACTGGTACTAGTCCCTGGACTGGAACCTGGACCAGGACTGGTACTAGTTTCTGGACTGGAACCTCGACCAGGACTGGTACTAGTCCCTGGACTGGAACCTGGACCAGGACTGGTACTAGTCCCTGGACTGGAACCTGGACCAGGACTGGTACTAGTCCCTGGACTGGAACCTGGACCAGGACTGGTACTAGTCCCTGGACTGGAACCTGGACCAGGACTGGTACTAGTCTCTGGACTGGAACCTGGACCAGGACTGGTACTAGTCTCTGGACTGGAACCTGGACCAGGACTGGTACTAGTCCCTGGACCGGAACATGGACTGGTACCAGTCCCTGGACCGGAACCTGGACTGGTACTAGTCCCTGGACCAGAACCAGGACTGGTGCTAGTCTCTGGACTGGAACCTGGACTGGTACTTGTCCCTGGACTGGAACCTGGACCAGGACTGGTACTAGTCTCTGGACTAGAACCTGGACCAAGACTGGTACTAGTCTCTGGACTGGAACCTGGACCAGGACTGGTACTAGTCTCTGGACTGGAACCTGGACCAGGACTGGTGCTAGTCTCTGGACCGGAACCAGGACTGGTAGTAGTCTCTGGACTGGAACCTGGACCAGGACTGGTACTAGTCTCTGGACTGGAACCTGGACCAGGACTGGTACTAGTCTCTGGACTGGAACCTGGACCAGGACTGGTGCTAGTCTCTGGACCGGAACCAGGACTGGTAGTAGTCTCTGGACTGGAACCTGGACCAGGACTGGTACTAGTCTCTGGACCGGAACCAGGACTGGTACTGGTCCCTGGACTGGAACCTGGACCAGGACTGGTACTAGTCTCTGGACTGGAACCTGGACCAGGACTGGTACTAGTCTCTGTACTGGAACCTGGACCAGGACTGGTACTAGTCTCTGGACTGGAACCTGGACCAGGACTGGTACTAGTCCCTGGACTGAAACCTGGACCAGGACTGGTACTAGTCTCTGGACTGGAATCTGGACTGGTACTAGTCCCTGGACCGGAACCAGGACTGGTACCAGTCCCTGGACCGGAACCTGGACTGGTACTAGTCCCTGGACCGGAACCAGGACTGGTACTAGTCTCTGGACTGGAACCTGGACTGGTACTTGTCCCTGGACCGGAACCAGGACTGGTACTAGTCCCTGGACTGGAACCTGGACCAGGACTGGTACTAGTCTCTGGACTGAAACCTGGACCAGGACTGGTACTAGTCTCTGGACTGGAACCTGGACCAGGACTGGTACTAGTTTCTGGACTGGAACCTCGACCAGGACTGGTACTAGTCCCTGGACTGGAACCTGGACCAGGACTGGTACTAGTCCCTGGACTGGAACCTGGACCAGGACTGGTACTAGTCCCTGGACTGGAACCTGGACCAGGACTGGTACTAGTCCCTGGACTGGAACCTGGACCAGGACTGGTACTAGTCCCTGGACTGGAACCTGGACCAGGACTGGTGCTAGTCTCTGGACTGGAACCTGGACCAGGACTGGTACTAGTCTCTGGACTGGAACCTGGACCAGGACTGGTACTAGTCCCTGGACCGGAACATGGACTGGTACCAGTCCCTGGACCGGAACCTGGACTGGTACTAGTCCCTGGACCAGAACCAGGACTGGTGCTAGTCTCTGGACTGGAACCTGGACTGGTACTTGTCCCTGGACTGGAACCTGGACCAGGACTGGTACTAGTCTCTGGACTAGAACCTGGACCAAGACTGGTACTAGTCTCTGGACTGGAACCTGGACCAGGACTGGTACTAGTCTCTGGACTGGAACCTGGACCAGGACTGGTGCTAGTCTCTGGACCGGAACCAGGACTGGTAGTAGTCTCTGGACTGGAACCTGGACCAGGACTGGTACTAGTCTCTGGACTGGAACCTGGACCAGGACTGGTACTAGTCTCTGGACTGGAACCTGGACCAGGACTGGTGCTAGTCTCTGGACCGGAACCAGGACTGGTAGTAGTCTCTGGACTGGAACCTGGACCAGGACTGGTACTAGTCTCTGGACCGGAACCAGGACTGGTACTGGTCCCTGGACTGGAACCTGGACCAGGACTGGTACTAGTCTCTGGACTGGAACCTGGACCAGGACTGGTACTAGTCTCTGGACTGGAACCTGGACCAGGACTGGTACTAGTCTCTGGACTGGAACCTGGACCAGGACTGGTACTAGTCCCTGGACTGAAACCTGGACCAGGACTGGTACTAGTCTCTGGACTGGAATCTGGACTGGTACTAGTCCCTGGACCGGAACCAGGACTGGTACCAGTCCCTGGACCGGAACCAGGACTGGTACCAGTCCCTGGACCGGAACCTGGACTGGTACTAGTCCCTGGACCGGAACCAGGACTGGTACTAGTCTCTGGACTGGAACCTGGTCTGGTACTTGTCCCTGGACCGGAACCAGGACTGGTTCTAGTCCCTGGACTGGAACCTGGACCAGGACTGGTACTAGTCTCTGGACTGAAACCTGGACCAGGACTGGTACTAGTCTCTGGACTAAAACCTGGACCAGGACTGGTACTAGTCTCTGGACTGGAACCTGGACCAGGACTGGTATTAGTCCCTGGACTGGAACCTGGACCAGGACTGGTATTAGTCCCTGGACCGGAACCAGGACTGGTACTAGTCCCTGGACCGGAACCAGGACTGGTACTAGTCCCTGGACCGGAACCAGGACTGGTACTAGTCTCTGGACTGGAACCTGGACCAGGACTGGTACTAGTCTCTGGACTGGAACCTGGACTGGTACTTGTCCCTGGACTGGAATCTGGACCAGGACTGGTATTAGTCTCTGGACTGAAACCTGGACCAGGACTGGTACTAGTCTCTGGACTGGAACCTGGACTGGTACTAGTCCCTGGACCGGAACCAGGACTGGAACTAGTCTCTGGACTGGAACCTGGACCAGGACTGGTACTAGTCTCTGGACTGGAACCTGCACCAGGACTGGTACTAGTCCCTGGACTGGAACCTGGACCAGGACTGGTACTAGTCTCTGGACTGGAACCTGGACTGGTACTAGTCCCTGGACCGGAACCAGGACTGGTACTAGTCTCTGGACTGGAACCTGGACCAGGACTGGTACTAGTCTCTGGACTGGAACCTGGACTGGTACTAGTCTCTGGACTGGGACCTGGACCAGGACTGGTACTAGTCTCTGGACTGGAACCTGGACCTGGACTGGTATTAGTCTCTGGACTGGAACCTGGACCAGGACTGGTACTAGTCTCTGGACTGGAACCTGGACTGGTACTAGTGTCTGGACTGAAACCTGGACCAGGACTAGTATTAGTCTCTGGACTGAATCCTGGACCAGAACTGGTACTAGTCTCTGGACTGAAACCTGGACCAGGACTGGTATTAGTCTCTGGACTGAAACCTGGAGCAGGACTGGTACTAGTCCCTGGACCGGAACCAGGACTGGTACCAGTCCCTGGACCGGAACCAGGACTGGTAGTAGTCTCTGGACTGAAACCTGGACCAGGACTGGTACTAGTCTCTGGACTGAAACCTGGACCAGGACTGGTACTAGTCTCTGGACTGGAACCTGGACTGGTACTAGTCCCTGGACCGGAACAAGGACTGGTACTAGTCCCTGGACCGGAACCTGGACTGGTACTAGTCTCTGGACCGGAACGAGGACTGGTACTAGTCTCTGGACTGAAACCTGAACCAGGACTGGTACTAGTCTCTGGACTGGAACCTGGACCAGGACTGGTACTAGTCTCTGGACTGGAACCTGGACCAGGACTGGTACTAGTCTCTGGACTGGAACCTGGACCAGGACTGGTACTAGTCTCTGGACCGGAACCAGGACTGGTGCTAGTCTCTGGACTGGAACCTGGACCAGGACTGGTACTAGTCTCTGGACTGGAACCTGGACCAGGACTGGTACTAGTCTCTGGACTGGAACCTGGACCAGGGCTGGTACTAGTCTCTGGACTGGAACCTGGACCAGGACTGGTACTAGTCTCTGGACTGGAACCTGGAGCAGGACTGGTACTAGTCCCTGGACTGAAACCTGGACCAGGTCTGGTACTAGTCTCTGGACTGGAATCTGGACTGGTACTAGTCCCTGGACCGGAACCAGGACTGGTACCAGTCCCTGGACTGGTACTAGTCCCTGGACCGGAACCAGGACTGGTACTAGTCTCTGGACTGGAACCTGGACTGGTACTTGTCCCTGGACCGGAACCTGGACTGGTACTAGTCCCTGGACTGGAACCTGGACCAGGACTGGTACTAGTCCCTGGACTGGAACCTGGACCAGGACTGGTACTAGTCTCTGGACTGAAACCTGGACCAGGACTGGTACTAGTCTCTGGACTGGAACCTGGACCAGGACTGGTACTAGTCCCTGGACTGAAACCTGGACCAGGACTGGTACTAGTCTCTGGACTGGAATCTGGACTGGTACTAGTCCCTGGACCGGAACCAGGACTGGTACCAGTCCCTGGACCGGAACCAGGACTGGTACCAGTCCCTGGACCGGAACCTGGACTGGTACTAGTCCCTGGACCGGAACCAGGACTGGTACTAGTCTCTGGACTGGAACCTGGTCTGGTACTTGTCCCTGGACCGGAACCAGGACTGGTTCTAGTCCCTGGACTGGAACCTGGACCAGGACTGGTACTAGTCTCTGGACTGAAACCTGGACCAGGACTGGTACTAGTCTCTGGACTAAAACCTGGACCAGGACTGGTACTAGTCTCTGGACTGGAACCTGGACCAGGACTGGTATTAGTCCCTGGACTGGAACCTGGACCAGGACTGGTATTAGTCCCTGGACCGGAACCAGGACTGGTACTAGTCCCTGGACCGGAACCAGGACTGGTACTAGTCCCTGGACCGGAACCAGGACTGGTACTAGTCTCTGGACTGGAACCTGGACCAGGACTGGTACTAGTCTCTGGACTGGAACCTGGACTGGTACTTGTCCCTGGACTGGAATCTGGACCAGGACTGGTATTAGTCTCTGGACTGAAACCTGGACCAGGACTGGTACTAGTCTCTGGACTGGAACCTGGACTGGTACTAGTCCCTGGACCGGAACCAGGACTGGAACTAGTCTCTGGACTGGAACCTGGACCAGGACTGGTACTAGTCTCTGGACTGGAACCTGCACCAGGACTGGTACTAGTCCCTGGACTGGAACCTGGACCAGGACTGGTACTAGTCTCTGGACTGGAACCTGGACTGGTACTAGTCCCTGGACCGGAACCAGGACTGGTACTAGTCTCTGGACTGGAACCTGGACCAGGACTGGTACTAGTCTCTGGACTGGAACCTGGACTGGTACTAGTCTCTGGACTGGGACCTGGACCAGGACTGGTACTAGTCTCTGGACTGGAACCTGGACCTGGACTGGTATTAGTCTCTGGACTGGAACCTGGACCAGGACTGGTACTAGTCTCTGGACTGGAACCTGGACTGGTACTAGTGTCTGGACTGAAACCTGGACCAGGACTAGTATTAGTCTCTGGACTGAATCCTGGACCAGAACTGGTACTAGTCTCTGGACTGAAACCTGGACCAGGACTGGTATTAGTCTCTGGACTGAAACCTGGAGCAGGACTGGTACTAGTCCCTGGACCGGAACCAGGACTGGTACCAGTCCCTGGACCGGAACCAGGACTGGTAGTAGTCTCTGGACTGAAACCTGGACCAGGACTGGTACTAGTCTCTGGACTGAAACCTGGACCAGGACTGGTACTAGTCTCTGGACTGGAACCTGGACTGGTACTAGTCCCTGGACCGGAACAAGGACTGGTACTAGTCCCTGGACCGGAACCTGGACTGGTACTAGTCTCTGGACCGGAACGAGGACTGGTACTAGTCTCTGGACTGAAACCTGAACCAGGACTGGTACTAGTCTCTGGACTGGAACCTGGACCAGGACTGGTACTAGTCTCTGGACTGGAACCTGGACCAGGACTGGTACTAGTCTCTGGACTGGAACCTGGACCAGGACTGGTACTAGTCTCTGGACCGGAACCAGGACTGGTGCTAGTCTCTGGACTGGAACCTGGACCAGGACTGGTACTAGTCTCTGGACTGGAACCTGGACCAGGACTGGTACTAGTCTCTGGACTGGAACCTGGACCAGGGCTGGTACTAGTCTCTGGACTGGAACCTGGACCAGGACTGGTACTAGTCTCTGGACTGGAACCTGGAGCAGGACTGGTACTAGTCCCTGGACTGAAACCTGGACCAGGTCTGGTACTAGTCTCTGGACTGGAATCTGGACTGGTACTAGTCCCTGGACCGGAACCAGGACTGGTACCAGTCCCTGGACTGGTACTAGTCCCTGGACCGGAACCAGGACTGGTACTAGTCTCTGGACTGGAACCTGGACTGGTACTTGTCCCTGGACCGGAACCTGGACTGGTACTAGTCCCTGGACTGGAACCTGGACCAGGACTGGTACTAGTCCCTGGACTGGAACCTGGACCAGGACTGGTACTAGTCTCTGGACTGAAACCTGGACCAGGACTGGTACTAGTCTCTGGACTGGTACTTGTCCCTGGGTCTGGAACCTGGACCAGGACTGGTACTAGTCTCTGGACTGGAACCTGGACCAGGACTGGTACTAGTCTCTGGACTGAAACCTGGACCAGGACTGCTACTAGTCTCTGGACTGAAACCTGGACCAGGACTGGTACTAGTCTCTGGACTGGAACCTGGACCAGGACTGGTACTAGTCCCTGGACCGGAACCAGGACTGGTACTAGTCCCTGGACCGGAACCAGGACTGGTACTAGTCCCTGGACTGGAACCGGAACCAGGACTGGTACTAGTCCCTGGACTGGAACCTGGACCAGGACTGGTACTAGTCCCTGGACTGGAACCTGGACCAGGACTGGTACTAGTCCCTGGACTGGAACCTGGACCAGGACTGGTACTAGTCCCTGGACTGGAACCTGGACCTGGACTGGTACTAGTCCCTGGACTGAAACCTGGACCTGGACTGGTACTAGTCTCTGGACTGAAACCTGGACCTGGACTGGTACTGGTCTCTGGACCGGAACCAGCACTGGTACTAGTCTCTGGACTGAAACCTGGACCAGGACTGGTACTAGTCCCTGGACTGGAACCTGGACCAGGACTGGTACTAGTCCCTGGACTGAAACCTGGACCTGGACTGGTACTAGTCCCTGGACCGGAACCAGGACTGGTATTAGTCTCTGGACTGAAACCTGGACCAGGACTGGGACTGGTCTCTGGACCAGAACCAGGACTGGTACTAGTCCCTGGACTGGAACCTGGACCAGGACTGGTACTAGTTTCTGGACTGGAACCTCGACCAGGACTGGTACTAGTCCCTGGACTGGAACCTGGACCAGGACTGGTACTAGTCCCTGGACTGGAACCTGGACCAGGACTGGTACTAGTCTCTGGACTGAAACCTGGACCAGGACTGGTACTAGTCCCTGGACTGGTACTTGTCCCTGGGTCTGGAACCTGGACCAGGACTGGTACTAGTCTCTGGACTGGAACCTGGACCAGGACTGGTACTAGTCTCTGGACTGAAACCTGGACCAGGACTGCTACTAGTCTCTGGACTGAAACCTGGACCAGGACTGGTACTAGTCTCTGGACTGGAACCTGGACCAGGACTGGTACTAGTCCCTGGACCGGAACCAGGACTGGTACTAGTCCCTGGACTGGAACCTGGACCAGGACTGGTACTAGTCCCTGGACTGGAACCTGGACCAGGACTGGTACTAGTCCCTGGACTGGAACCTGGACCTGGACTGGTACTAGTCCCTGGACTGAAACCTGGACCTGGACTGGTACTAGTCTCTGGACTGAAACCTGGACCTGGACTGGTACTGGTTTCTGGACCGGAACCAGGACTGGTACTAGTCTCTGGACTGAAACCTGGACCAGGACTGGTACTAGTCCCTGGACTGGAACCTGGACCAGGACTGGTACTAGTCCCTGGACTGAAACCTGGACCAGGACTGGTACTAGTCCCTGGACCGGAACCAGGACTGGTATTAGTCTCTGGACTGAAACCTGGACCAGGACTGGGACTGGTCTCTGGACCAGAACCAGGACTGGTACTAGTCCCTGGACTGGAACCTGGACCAGGACTGGTACTAGTTTCTGGACTGGAACCTCGACCAGGACTGGTACTAGTCCCTGGACTGGAACCTGGACCAGGACTGGTACTAGTCCCTGGACTGGAACCTGGACCAGGACTGGTACTAGTCCCTGGACTGGAACCTGGACCAGGACTGGTACTAGTCTCTGGACTGGAACCTGGACCAGGACTGGTACTAGTCCCTGGACTGGAACCTGGACCAGGACTGGTACTAGTCCCTGGACTGGAACCTGGACCAGGACTGGTGCTAGTCTCTGGACTGGAACCTGGACCAGGACTGGTACTAGTCTCTGGACTGGAACCTGGACCAGGACTGGTACTAGTCCCTGGACCGGAACATGGACTGGTACCAGTCCCTGGACCGGAACCTGGACTGGTACTAGTCCCTGGACCAGAACCAGGACTGGTGCTAGTCTCTGGACTGGAACCTGGACTGGTACTTGTCCCTGGACTGGAACCTGGACCAGGACTGGTACTAGTCTCTGGACTAGAACCTGGACCAAGACTGGTACTAGTCTCTGGACTGGAACCTGGACCAGGACTGGTACTAGTCTCTGGACTGGAACCTGGACCAGGACTGGTGCTAGTCTCTGGACCGGAACCAGGACTGGTAGTAGTCTCTGGACTGGAACCTGGACCAGGACTGGTACTAGTCTCTGGACTGGAACCTGGACCAGGACTGGTACTAGTCTCTGGACTGGAACCTGGACCAGGACTGGTGCTAGTCTCTGGACCGGAACCAGGACTGGTAGTAGTCTCTGGACTGGAACCTGGACCAGGACTGGTACTAGTCTCTGGACCGGAACCAGGACTGGTACTGGTCCCTGGACTGGAACCTGGACCAGGACTGGTACTAGTCTCTGGACTGGAACCTGGACCAGGACTGGTACTAGTCTCTGGACTGGAACCTGGACCAGGACTGGTACTACTCCCTGGACTGGAACCTGGACCAGGACTGGTACTAGTCTCTGGACTGGAACCTGGACCAGGACTGGTACTAGTCTCTGGACTGAAACCTGGACCAGGACTGGTACTAGTCCCTGGACTGGAACCTTGACCAGGACTGGTACTAGTCTCTGGACTGGAACCTGGACTGGTACTAGTCCCTGGACCGGAACCAGGACTGGTACTAGTCTCTGGACTGGAACCTGGACCAGGACTGGTACTAGTCTCTGGACTGGAACCTGGACTGGTACTAGTCCCTGGACCGGAACAAGGACTGGTACTAGTCCCTGGACCGGAACCTGGACTGGTACTAGTCTCTGGACCGGAACCAGGACTGGTACTAGTCTCTGGACTGAAACCTGAACCAGGACTGGTACTAGTCTCTGGACTGAAACCTGGACCAGGACTGGTACTAGTCTCTGGACTGGAACCTGGACCAGGACTGGTACTAGTCTCTGGACCGGAACCAGGACTGGTGCTAGTCTCTGGACTGGAACCTGGACCAGGACTGGTACTAGTCTCTGGACTGGAACCTGGACCAGGACTGGTACTAGTCTCTGGACTGGAACCTGGACCAGGTCTGGTACTAGTCTCTGGACTGGAACCTGGACCAGGACTGGTACTAGTCTCTGGACTGGAACCTGGACCAGGACTGGTACTAGTCTCTGGACTGGAACCTGGACCAGGACTGGTACTAGTCTCTGACTGGAACCTGGACCAGGACTGGTACAAGTCCCTGGACTGAAACCTGGACCAGGACTGGTACTAGTCTCTGGACTGGAATCTGGACTGGTACTAGTCCCTGGACCGGAACCAGGACTGGTACCAGTCCCTGGACCGGAACCTGGACTGGTACTAGTCCCTGGACCGGAACCAGGACTGGTACTAGTCTCTGGACCGGAACCAGGACTGGTACTTGTCCCTGGACCGGAACCAGGACTGGTACTTGTCCCTGGACCGGAACCAGGACTGGTACTAGTCCCTGGACTGGAACCTGGACCAGGACTGGTACTAGTCCCTGGACTGGAACCTGGACCAGGACTGGTACTAGTCTCTGGACTGGAACCTGGACCAGGACTGGTACTAGTCTCTGGACTGGAACCTGGACCAGGACTGGTACTAGTCCCTGGACTGGAACCTGGACCAGGACTGGTATTAGTCCCTGGACTGGAACCTGGACCAGGACTGGTACTAGTCTCTGGACTGGAACCTGGACTGGTACTAGTCCCTGGACCGGAAACTGGACCAGGACTGGTACTAGTCTCTGGACTGGAACCTGGACTGGTACTAGTCCCTGGACCGGAATCTGGACCAGGACTGGTACTAGTCTCTGGACTGGAACATGGACTGGTACTAGTCCCTGGACCGGAACCTGGACCAGGACTGGTACTAGTCCCTGGACCGGAACCTGGACCAGGACTGGTACTAGTCCCTGGACTGGAACCTTGACCAGGACTGGTACTAGTCCCTGGACTGGAACCTGGACCAGGACTGGTACTAGTCCCTGGACTGGAACCTGGAGCAGTACTGGTACTAGTCCCTGGACTGGAACCTGGACCAGGACTGGTACTAGTCCCTGGACTGGAACCTGGACCAGGACTGGTACTAGTCCCTGGACTGGAACCTGGACCAGGACTGGTACTAGTCCCTGGACTGGAACCTGGAGCAGTACTGGTACTAGTCCCTGGACTGGAACCAGGACTGGTACCAGTCCCTGGACCAGAACAAACCTTCTCTTTGCCCCGTGTCTTGTCTGACAGGCTCATCACTGCAGGAGTATGGTCCCCTGTCAGGACAGTCCTGCTGTCAAACACACCTACTACGCTCAGGTAACACACACACACACACTGTCCGCTAGGTGTGTGTCTTCGCTGTCTCTCAGGTGTGTCCTGGTCTCTCAGGTGTCTGTCCCCAGGGATCTGGTGGCAGTTATGAGTGCTGTGAGGGACGGACAAGAGACTGATCCTGAAGACGGCAGTCGTCTCATCTACCGGTTCAGGCAGCCGGTAGGGGTCCTCCGTCTCTGCTTACATCAGACTCACCTGAGCTCAGGTGTGAATCTTGTCTTTCTGTGGTTGACACCTGTCCTCAGGTCCCCATGCCATCCTACCTGATAGCCATCGTGGTGGGAGACTTGGAGAGCAGGTATGGTGTCCGTCCTCCGTCACGCCGTGTGGTCTGGCTGCAGGTAACTGTGTGCTCTGATTGGCCGACAGGCAGATCGGTCCTCGCTCCAGGGTCTGGTCTGAGAAGGAGTTTGTGGAAAAAGCGGCCTCGGAGTTCTCTGAGGTAAGTCTCAATAGCAACCGAGCCGGTGTCCACCTGTCTGTAAACCACCTGTCCCTCAGACGGAGACCATGCTGGCAACGGCGGAGGACTTAGCGGGTCCCTACGTGTGGGGACAGTATGACATCCTGGTCCTGCCCCCGTCCTTCCCGTACGGCGGCATGGAGAACCCCTGCCTCACCTTTGCCACGCCCACCTTGCTGGTAAGAACGAAGTCATCTGATTGGTGGTTGCGTCTCTGAGCGTCCTGACCAGCTGTGTCTGTCTCCAGGCTGGAGACAAATCGCTGTCCAACGTGAGTACCACACCTGCCGACTGCCTGCAGATTACCTGCCGACTGCCTGCCGATTACCTGCCGACTGCCTGCCGATTACCTGCCGACTGCCTGCCGATTACCTGCCGATTACCTGCCGACTGCCTGCCGATTACCTGCCGACTGCCTGCCGATTGCCTGCCGATTACCTGCCGACTGCCTGCCGACTGCCTGCCGATTGCCTGCCGATTGCCTGCCGATTACCTGCCGACTGCCTGCCGATTGCCTGCCGACTGCCTGCCGACTACCTGCCGACTGCCTGCCGATTACCTGCCGACTGCCTGCCGATTACCTGCCGACTGCCTGCCGATTGCCTGCCGACTGCCTGCCGATTGCCTGCCGACTGCCTGCCGACTACCTGCCGACTGCCTGCAGATTACCTGCCGACTGCCTGCCGATTGCCTGCCGACTGCCTGCCGACTACCTGCCGACTGCCTGCCGATTACCTGCCGACTGCCTGCCGACTACCTGCCGACTGCCTGCCGATTACCTGCCGACTGCCTGCCGATTGCCTGCCGACTGCCTGCCGACTACCTGCCGACTGCCTGCCGATTACCTGCCGACTGCCTGCCGATTACCTGCCGACTGCCTGCCGATTACCTGCCGACTGCCTGCCGACTGCCTGCAGAGTACCTGCCGACTGCCTGCAGATTACCTGCCGACTGCCTGCAGATTACCTGCCGACTGCCTGCAGATTACCTGCCGACTGCCTGCAGAGTACCTGCCGACTGCCTGCAGAGTACCTGCCGACTGCCTGCAGAGTACCTGCCGACTGCCTGCAGAGTACCTGCCGACTGCCTGCAGAGTACCTGCCGACTGCCTGCAGAGTACCTGCCGACTGCCTGCAGAGTACCTGCCGACTGCCTGCAGAGTACCTGCCGACTGCCTGCAGAGTACCTGCCGACTGCCTGCAGAGTACCTGCCGACTGCCTGCAGATTACCTGCCGACTGCCTGCAGATTACCTGCCGACTGCCTGCAGACTACCTGCCGACTGCCTGCAGACTACCTGCCGACTGCCTGCAGATTACCTGCCGACTGCCTGCAGATTACCTGCCGACTGCCTGCAGAGTACCTGCCGACTGCCTGCAGAGTACCTGCCGACTGCCTGCAGAGTACCTGCCGACTGCCTGCAGATTACCTGCCGACTGCCTGCAGATTACCTGCCGACTGCCTGCCGATTACCTGCCGATTACCTGCCGACTGCCTGCCGACTGCCTGCCGATTGCCTGCCGATTGCCTGCCGATTACCTGCCGACTACCTGCCGACTGCCTGCCGATTACCTGCCGCCTGCCGATTACCTGCCGACTGCCTGCCGATTACCTGCCGATTACCTGCCGACTGCCTGCAGATTACCTGCCGACTGCCTGCAGATTACCTGCAGATTACCTGCCGACTGCCTGCAGACTACCTGCCGACTGCCTGCAGACTACCTGCCGACTGCCTGCAGATTACCTGCCGACTGCCTGCAGAGTACCTGCCGACTGCCTGCAGATTACCTGCCGACTGCCTGCAGATTACCTGCCGACTGCCTGCAGATTACCTGCCGACTGCCTGCAGAGTACCTGCCGACTGCCTGCAGAGTACCTGCCGACTGCCTGCAGATTACCTGCCGACTGCCTGCAGATTACCTGCCGCGCCGCCCGTCACCGGACTAACAGCTGTGTTCTCGCTACGCAGGTGATCGCCCACGAGATCGCCCACAGCTGGACCGGGAACCTTGTGACCAACAAGACCTGGGAACACTTCTGGTAAAGAAACACACCAGCAGGTGAGCTGCAGTCCGCCAGTCGTGTCTCAGGTGTTGGACGTGTCCTCAGGTTGAACGAGGGTCACACGGTCTACCTGGAGAGGATGATTGGCCGGTGTCTGGAGGGGGAACCGTTCCGACAGTTTAAGGCCATGGGGGGCTGGAAAGACCTGCAGGACTCTGTGAGAACCTTCACCGTCTTCAGCTGCTCTGGGTGGAACCAGGTGTCCTGCCGTCTCTCACCTGTCCTCCACCCTCCAGGTGAACACCTTCGGCGCCAACAACCCTCTGACCAACCTGGTCCCCCGTCTGGAGGACGTGGACCCCGACGACGCCTTCTCCTCCGTACCGTACGAGAAGGGCTTCGCGTTGCTGTACCACCTGGAGGAGCTGGTGGGGGGTCCAGGTAGCACCTGGTTCGACACCTGCCCCCGCACCAAGGACCATGCGGTTCCATTTGGGCCGATAATAGTCCTGTTCTGACTCACGTGTTTGTGTCCCTCAGAGGTGTTCATGGGGTTTGTGAAGTCCTACATCCAGAGGTTCGCCTACAACAGCGTGACCACGGACCAGTGGAAGGACTACCTGTTCTCCTACTTCAAAGACCAGGTGAAGACCACCTGAGACGGATCAGAACCGGTTCCCTGATTGTTTTTTTCTCCAGGTGGGTGGAGCTTAGATCTACTAAAACCAGGTGTTGTCTCTCAGGTGGACGTCTTGAGCTCGGTGGACTGGAACACCTGGATGTCCTGTCCCGGGATGCCTCCCGTCAAGCCTCAGTAAGTGAACCCGCCGGACCCGGTACCAAGTGGACCCGCCAGACCGGGTCCTGGTAAAAACTGATCCTCAGTAAGTGGACCCGCCAGACCGGGTCCTGGTAAAGACTGATCCTCAGTAAGTGGACCCCCCAGACCGGGTCCTGGTAAAGACTGATCCTCAGTAAGTGGACCCGCCAGACCGGGTCCTGGTAAAGACTGATCCTCAGTAAGTGGACCCGCCAGACCGGGTCCTGGTAAAGACTGATCCTCAGTAAGTGGACCCCCCAGACCGGGTCCTGGTAAAGACTGATCCTCAGTAAGTGGACCCCCCAGACCGGGTCCTGGTAAAGACTGATCCTCAGTAAGTGGACCCCCCAGACCGGGTCCTGGTAAAGACTGATCCTCAGTAAGTGGACCCGCCAGACCGGGTCCTGGTAAAGACTGATCCTCAGTAAGTGGACCCGCCAGACCGGGTCCTGGTAAAGACTGATCCTCAGTAAGTGGACCCGCCAGACCGGGTCCTGGTAAAGACTGATCCTCAGTAAGTGGACCCGCCAGACCGGGTCCTGGTAAAGACTGATCCTCAGTAAGTGGACCCGCCAGACCAGGTCCTGGTAAAGACTGATCCTCAGTAAGTGGACCCGCCAGACCGGGTCCTGGTAAAGACTGATCCTCAGTAAGTGGACCCCCCAGACCGGGTCCTGGTAAAGACTGATCCTCAGTAAGTGGACCCGCCAGACCGGGTCCTGGTAAAGACTGATCCTCAGTAAGTGGACCCCCCAGACCGGGTCCTGGTAAAGACTGATCCTCAGTAAGTGGACCCCCCAGACCGGGTCCTGGTAAAGACTGATCCTCAGTAAGTGGACCCGCCAGACCGGGTCCTGGTAAAGACTGATCCTCAGTAAGTGGACCCGCCAGACCGGGTCCTGGTAAAGACTGATCCTCAGTAAGTGGACCCGCCAGACCGGGTCCTGGTAAAGACTGATCCTCAGTAAGTGGACCCCCCAGACCGGGTCCTGGTAAAGACTGATCCTCAGTAAGTGGACCCGCCAGACCGGGTCCTGGTAAAGACTGATCCTCAGTAAGTGGACCCGCCAGACCGGGTCCTGGTAAAGACTGATCCTCAGTAAGTGGACCCGCCAGACCGGGTCCTGGTAAAGACTGATCCTCAGTAAGTGGACCCCCCAGACCGGGTCCTGGTAAAGACTGATCCTCAGTAAGTGGACCCCCCAGACCGGGTCCTGGTAAAGACTGATCCTCAGTAAGTGGACCCGCCAGACCGGGTCCTGGTAAAGACTGATCCTCAGTAAGTGGACCCCCCAGACCGGGTCCTGGTAAAGACTGATCCTCAGTAAGTGGACCCGCCAGACCGGGTCCTGGTAAAGACTGATCCTCAGTAAGTGGACCCGCCAGACCGGGTCCTGGTAAAGACTGATCCTCAGTAAGTGGACCCGCCAGACCGGGTCCTGGTAAAGACTGATCCTCAGTAAGTGGACCCCCCAGACCGGGTCCTGGTAAAGACTGATCCTCAGTAAGTGGACCCCCCAGACCGGGTCCTGGTAAAGACTGATCCTCAGTAAGTGGACCCGCCAGACCGGGTCCTGGTAAAGACTGATCCTCAGTAAGTGGACCCCCCAGACCGGGTCCTGGTAAAGACTGATCCTCAGTAAGTGGACCCCCCAGACCGGGTCCTGGTAAAGACTGATCCTCAGTAAGTGGACCCCCCAGACCGGGTCCTGGTAAAGACTGATCCTCAGTAAGTGGACCCGCCAGACCGGGTCCTGGTAAAGACTGATCCTCAGTAAGTGGACCCCCCAGACCGGGTCCTGGTAAAGACTGATCCTCAGTAAGTGGACCCCCCAGACCGGGTCCTGGTAAAGACTGATCCTCAGTAAGTGGACCCGCCAGACCGGGTCCTGGTAAAGACTGATCCTCAGTAAGTGGACCCCCCAGACCGGGTCCTGGTAAAGACTGATCCTCAGTAAGTGGACCCCCCAGACCGGGTCCTGGTAAAGACTGATCCTCAGTAAGTGGACCCCCCAGACCGGGTCCTGGTAAAGACTGATCCTCAGTAAGTGGACCCCCCAGACCGGGTCCTGGTAAAAACTGATCTGTTCACAGTCCTGGTTCTTTTGCAGGTACGACACCACGCTGGCGGACGCCTGCATCGCGCTCGCACAGAGGTGGATTAAGGTAAGACCTGGACCTGATGGGGACCAGATCTGGTCACTTCTGTCACTAAAACCTTCATCCCCCTTCAGGCTAAAGACCAGGACCTGGACAGTTTCAGAGAGTCTGATGTGACGACCTTGTCCTCCCACCAAGTCATCGAGTTCCTGTCCCTGTTGCTTCAGGAGGTAGGAACCCCAAAACCGGTCTGCTGCGGTCTGCTGCAGTCTGCTGCGGTCTGCTGCGGTCTGCAGTCTGCTGCGGTCTGCTGTCTGCTGCGGTCTGCTGCGGTCTGCTGCGGTCTGCTGCGGTCTGCAGTCTGCTGCGGTCTGCTGCGGTCTGCTGCGGTCTGCGGTCTGCTGCGGTCTGCTGCGGTCTGCAGTCTGCTGCGGTCTGCTGCAGTCTGCTGCGGTCTGCTGCGGTCTGCTGCGGTCTGCTGCGGTCTGCTGCGGTCTGCAGTCTGCTGCAGTCTGCAGTCTGCTGCGGTCTGCTGCGGTCTGCTGCGGTCTGCTGTCTGCTGCAGTCTGCTGCGGTCTGCTGCAGTCTGCTGCGGTCTGCAGTCTGCTGCGGTCTGCAGTCTGCTGCGGTCTGCTGCGGTCTGCTGCGGTCTGCTGCGGTCTGCAGTCTGCTGCGGTCTGCTGCAGTCTGCTGCGGTCTGCTGCAGTCTGCTGCGGTCTGCTGCGGTCTGCTGCGGTCTGCAGTCTGCTGCAGTCTGCTGCGGTCTGCTGCAGTCTGCTGCGGTCTGCTGCGGTCTGCTGCGGTCTGCAGTCTGCTGCGGTCTGCTGCGGTCTGCTGCAGTCTGCTGCGGTCTGCTGCGGTCTGCTGCGGTCTGCTGCAGTCTGCTGCGGTCTGCTGCAGTCTGCTGCGGTCTGCTGCGGTCTGCGGTCTGCTGCAGTCTGCGGCAGTCTGCTGCGGTCTGCAGTCTGCTGCGGTCTGCAGTCTGCTGCGGTCTGCAGTCTGCTGCAGTCTGCGGCAGTCTGCTGCGGTCTGCAGTCTGCTGCGGTCTGCGGTCTGCTGCAGTCTGCGGCAGTCTGCTGCGGTCTGCAGTCTGCTGCGGTCTGCAGTCTGCTGCGGTCTGCAGTCTGCTGCAGTCTGCGGCAGTCTGCTGCGGTCTGCAGTCTGCTGCGGTCTGCAGTCTGCGGCGGTCTGCGGCGGTCTGCAGTCTGCTGCGGTCTGCTGCAGTCTGCTGCGGTCTGCTGCAGTCTGCGGCGGTCTGCTGTCTGCGGCAGTCTGCTGCAGTCTGCGGCGGTCTGCGCAGGTGACTTCTACTGGCCGCTAAGGACCACCCCAGACGACCCGGAACCACTCCAGTCCATCCTCTCCTCCAGGATCCGCTCCCTCTGACCCACGTGAAGAAGATGCAGGACGTCTACAACCTGAACGCCTTCACCAACTCTGAGGTTCGCTTCAGGTGAGTTTACCTGAACCTGCTGAAGCTCCGCCCCTTACTCAGAAACTGCCTTTCTGATTGGCTGCTGTCATCCAGGTGGCTGCGGCTGTGTGTCCGGTCCAGGTGGGAGGATGCGGTTCCCATGGCGCTGAAGATGGCGACGGAGCAGGGGAGAATGAAGTTCACACGACCCCTGTTCAGGTAGCCTTCTTCACCTCCTCCTCTTCATCAGGGAGGTCCTCCTCTCCTGGAGGCGGAGCCTCGGTGTTAGTCGGGGGGAATGCTGATCCAGGTGAACGGGGATCTTCTGAACATGCTGCATCCGCTGCCGTGGGGGGGGGGGGGGGGGGGGGGGGTGTAGCTCGGCGTTCAGCTCCCATCATGTCTGGAAGATCCGCAACGGACCGTGGAAGCTCCTGGTCGTTGCTCCACCCCCAAACGGCTGCCAGCGGTTCGGTCCTCGGCGTCATCTGATCCGTTTCCTCTCTGTGCCGCCGGACTTCCTGGACCACATCGCACCGTTTTCCCACATCAGGGCGGCGTCCTGGACCGCACGCCGTTGTCCGACTGCTGCGTGAAACACCACCGTGATGCGTAAATAATCGTCGCCGCGTCTCTCAGTGGTTTAGTCCCAACCGCGTCCTGGACACACTGGACCCGCTCCAGTCTGGTTCCAGGACCCAGAACGGAGACGGCGTCCACAAGGCGCTCACACATATGGTTGTGTCGGACGTCGGCGCCGTGGGTCATAACACCCTCCTTTCTCGCCATGACCGGTGGGCGGAGATTAAACGCTCGTCCATCTTACCTCCTGTTCTGGTTCAGGGACCCGTCCCGGACCTGGACTTTGATGACGTCCAACTCTGGACGGAGACGGCGTTCCTTCCACCAAATGGAGCTAATCATTGTCGGACCTGAATATCTCGCCGGAACGCCAAACCGCCCACCCGTTCTGTCGCATCCCGGCTGGACTCAGTCAGTCCACCTGCCCTGTACCTCCCCGCCCCCCCATCAGTGGGACCGGCTAGTAGACGCTCCGTTAGCTCGCGGTTAGAGCCTCGCCCGCCCTCCAACAGTTTTTCCTGATTAAACGACTAAAACTTCCAAACTTCCTTCATCAGGGAAGTCTTCCACTTCCAGAAGTTTGCTGCTGAAGCTGTCCGGGTTTTTCTGACTCATCGCGCTGCCATGCATCCCGTCACTTCAGGACTCGTCGCCAAGGAGCTGAAGGTGGATGTCGGCGCCGCCCAGTGAGACCAGGTCCTGGTCTGGGGAAGCAGATCTGGACTCTGGGTCCAGGTCCAGAGTAACCCTCCGGTTCTCTGACAGAAACCTGCTTTTTATTAAAAGATTTAGACGTGAAACTGGAGTCGTGTCTTCTTTCTGGAGCAGAACCAGGTTGGTGACCCAGTGCTGGGTGGGCGGAGTTAGGGTAACCACATGACTAGAAGCAACCAATCAGAGAGGCTTTGATGAGTGATGCCTTCAGGTTTCGGAAGAACACTTGATGTTTAATCTGGTGAAAGAACTTCTGGTCCAGGAGAAGGTTCTGGTCCGGTCCGAATGAGTCGTCCTGAACCCTGAAACCCAGGAAATCCCAGTGAACCCAGTAAGTAATAAACTGGTTCCCAACCAGTCTGGTTGTTTACACATCTAACCAGCCCAGAACCTCTTTTCATTCAGCATGTCTTCATGGAATCGTGTCAGAAGGTTCTGTTGCTCCGTCAGCCTGGTCTGAACCCCCACACTGCCCCCGCCCCCCAAAACTACTGGTAGTATCCCAGTCTGTGGTCTGGTGATCCCAGTTGTAGCTGGGTGAGCTCGTTCTGCGGCGCCTCCCTGAAGGGGAAAACACAAAATCCAGGGAAACTGGGCCAGGGGAAAAGTCCTGAAGGCCTAGCTCAGGAGAACGGACCAGAGGCAGGACCCGAGGGGGTCCTTATTCTGGAGCCACAGGACAGTAGGCATACAGATGAACTAAATGAACTCAGGTGAACTAAATCAACAGGAACAAAAGCTAAACAAGACAAGGAAGCTAACAAGGGAAAAATACAAAATAAAACAGGAAAACTAAGAAACGAAAAGTCCAAACCATGACAGGTTCAGGATGACTAGGATGCTAACTAACCAGCGCTACGTAGCCTGGGTTCAGGATGACTAGGATGCTAACTAACCAGCGCTACGTAGCCAGGGTTCAGGATGACTAGGATGCTAACTAACCAGCGCTACGTAGCCTGGGTTCAGGATGACTAGGATGCTAACTAACCAGCGCTACGTAGCCAGGGTTCAGGATGACTAGGATGCTAACTAACCAGCGCTACGTAGCCAGGGTTCAGGATGACTAGGATGCTAACTAACCAGCGCTACGTAGCCAGGGTTCAGGATGACTAGGATGCTAACTAACCAGCGCTACGTAGCCAGGGTTCAGGATGACTAGGATGCTAACTAACCAGCGCTACGTAGCCAGGGTTCAGGATGACTAGGATGCTAACTAACCAGCGCTACGTAGCCTGGGTTCAGGATGACCAGGATGCTAACTAACCAGCGCTACGTAGCCAGGGTTCAGGATGACTAGGATGTTAACTAACCAGCGCTATGTTGCCCAGGTTCAGGATGACCAGGATGCTAACTAACCAGCGCTACGTAGCCTGGGTTCAGGATGACTAGGATGCTAACTAACCAGCGCTACGTAGCCTGGGTTCAGGATGACTAGGATGCTAACTAACCAGCGCTACGTAGCCAGGGTTCAGGATGACTAGGATGCTAACTAACCAGCGCTACGTAGCCAGGGTTCAGGATGACTAGGATGCTAACTAACCAGCGCTACGTTGCCCGGGTTCAGGATGACCAGGATGCTAACTAACCAGCGCTACGTTGCCCGGGTTCAGGATGACCAGGATGCTAACTAACCAGCGCTACGTAGCCTGGGTTCAGGATGACTAGGATGTTAACTAACCAGCGCTATGTTGCCCAGGTTCAGGATGACCAGGATGCTAACTAACCAGCGCTACGTAGCCTGGGTTCAGGATGACTAGGATGCTAACTAACCAGCGCTACGTAGCCTGGGTTCAGGATGACTAGGATGCTAACTAACCAGCGCTACGTAGCCTGGGTTCAGGATGACTAAGATGTTAACTAACCAGCGCTACGTAGCCCGGGTTCAGGATGACTAGGATGCTAACTGGTTTAAAGCAGCGGCAGCATGAACATGTGGAGAAATATCAGCACATGACGATCCATTCTACTCCCACGCGGTCAAGCGGCCCCGGTCCTACATGGTCAAGCAGACCCGGTCCCACGCGGTCAAGCGGCCTCCAGCCCATCAGGTGCCTCAGAAAGCAGAACCTGCAGGGGAGCAGTCGTTGCTCCGTTATTTCTTCACTGTTCTGTGGAGCAACAGGATGTGGCAGCAATGAGAGAGAAACCAGGTTGCTGAAACTCTGAACGAGGAACCGAGCTGCTGTGTCATCATGTGAAGATGAGCGCATAAAGCGGGGGAGCAGCTGCAGTCCTGGACGTGTTAGCACCTACCGACCTACTCACTTTCCTTCCCCACCACAGAGGTGATGTTGCAGGTCCCTAAAGCTAGTTTCTGCGGCCGAGAATCAGACCACCAGGGTCCCCACCTTCCGCTGCCAACAAGCTCTCATCACACCCAACGGCCCTGCCAGTGCATTGTGGTGCCAAAGCAGGGTTAGAAGGACATGCTGCTCATCAGGCTGAGCCCAACCGGGCCCCATGAGCAAAGGCTTGGCCACCAGGCACTTGCCTTGATGCTCCAACTTCAGGCCTGGCTCCAGAAGGACCTGCATCCAGGCGAGGGAAACCTTACACTCATACGGAATGTAAAACATGTGGCAGGACTAGCTGCACCACTTGGCAGTATTTAGAAGTGTCTTTAAGTCACATGACTAAAAAGCTCATTCATTCATTCATTTTCCGAACTGCTTAATCCAATTCAGGGTCGCAGGGAAGTTGGAGCCTATCCCAGCTGGCTTTGGGCGAAAGGAATAGTACATCCTGGACAGCTCGCCAGTCAATGACAGGGCCGATTGAATTTTGAAATATTAAATAATAATATTTTAAAATTCGCATAAAATACAACAAGATGAAAATCGAGATTACAAAGGATGTGCAACATGTGGCAGGACTGGATGAGCAATTAGCCAGTGATATGAGGTGTGAGGAGTCGTAAGGTGTAGAGTTGTAGAGTCGTGGGGTCGCAGAGTTGTAGGGTCATACGGTCGTCGGGTCGTAGAGTTGTCAAGTTGTAGGGTTGTAGATTTGTAGAGTTGTCGAGTCGTAGGGTCGTACGGTCGTAGGGTCGTCAAGTTGTAGGGTTGTAGAGTCGTATGGTCGTAGGGTTGTAGAGTTGTCGAGCCGTAGGGTCGTAGAGTCGTACGGTCGTAGGGTCATAGAGTCGTAGGGTCGTAGAGTTGTAGAGTCGTACGGTCCTAGGGTCGTAGAGTCGTAGGGTCGTAGAGTTGTACAGTTGTACAGTCGTAGGGTCGTACAGTCGTAGGGTCGTAGAGTTGTAGAGTCGTACAGTCGTAGGGTCGTAGAGTCGTAGGGTTGTAGAGTTGTAGAGTCGTAGGGTCGTAGAGTTGTAGAGTCGTAGGGTCGTAGAGTTGTAGAGTCGTAGGGTCGTAGAGTCGTAGGGTCGTAGAGTTGTAGAGTCGTACAGTCGTAGGGTCGTACACTCGTAGGGTTGTAGAGTCGTAGGGTCGTAGAGTTGTAGAGTCGTACAGTCGTAGGGTCGTAGAGTTGTAGAGTCGTACAGTCGTAGAGTCGTAGAGTTGTACAGTCGTAGCGTAGGAAAGTCGTAGGGTCGTAGAGTCGTACAGTCGTAGCGTAGTAGAGTCGTAGGGTCGTAGAGTCGTAGGGTCCTAGGGTCGTATGGTCGTAGTCGTACGGTCATAGGGTCGTAGAGTCGTAGGGTCGTATGGTCGTAGTCGTACGGTCATAGGGTCGTAGGGTCATAGAGTCGTAGAGTTGTAGGATAGTACGGTCGTAGGGTCGTAGAGTTGTAGTCGTACGGTCATAGGGTCGTAGGGTCATAGGGTCGTAGAGTTGTAGGGTCATAGAGTCGTAGAGTTGTAGAGTCGTAGTGTCGTACAGTCGTAGGGTCGTAGAGTTGTAGGATCGTAGGGTTGTAGAGTTGTAGGGCCGTAGAGTCGTATGGTCGTAGGGTCGTAGATTCGCAGAGTTTTGTCATACGGTCATAGGGTCGTAGAGTCGTAGAGTTGTAGTCGTACGGTCGTAGAGTTGTAGAGTGGTACGGTCGTCGGGTAGTAGGGTCGTAGGGTTGTAGAGTCATAGAGTTGTACGGTCGTACAGTCGTAGGGTCGTAGAGTTGTAGAATTGTAGAGTCGTAGGGTCGTAGAGTTGTAGAATTGTAGAGTCGTAGGGTCGTAGAGTTGTAGAATTGTAGAGTCGTACGGTCATTGCGATCTAGGGTCGTTGAGTTGTAGAGTTGTACAGTCGTACAGTCATACGGTCGTAGAGTTGTACAGTCGTACAGTCATACGGTCGTAGGGTCATACAGTCGTAGAGTTGTACAGTCGTAGCGTAGGAGAGTTGTAGGGTCGTAGAGTCGTAGGGTCGTAGAGTCGTAGCGTAGTAGAGTTGTCGGGTCGTACGGTCGTAGGGTCGTCGAGTTGTAGGGTTGTAGAGTTGTAGAGTCGTAGGGTCCTAGAGTCGTAGGATCGTAGAGTTGTAGAGTCGTAGGATCGTAGAGTTGTAGAGTCGTAGGGTCGTAGGGTCGTAGAGTTGTCGAGTCATAGGGTCGTAGAGTTGTACGGTCGTAGAGTCGTAGGGTCGTAGAGTTGTAGAGTTGTAGAGTCGTAGGGTCGTAGAGTCATAGGGTCGTAGAGTTGTAGAGTCGTACAGTCGTAGGGTTGTAGAGTCGTAGGGTCATAGAGTCGTAGGGTCGTAGAGTTGTAGAGTCGTACGGTCCTAGGGTCGTAGAGTCGTAGGGTCGTAGAGTTGTAGAGTCGTACAGTCGTAGGGTCGTACAGTCGTAGGGTCGTAGAGTTGTAGAGTCGTACAGTCGTAGGGTCGTACACTCGTAGGGTCGTAGAGTTGTAGAGTCGTACAGTCGTAGGGTCGTAGAGTCGTACGGTTGTAGAGTTGTAGAGTCGTACGGTCGTAGGGTCGTAGAGTTGTCGAGTCATAGGGTCGTAGAGTTGTACGGTCGTAGAGTCGTAGGGTCGTAGAGTTGTAGAGTCGTACGGTCGTAGGGTCGTAGAGTCATAGGGTCGTAGAGTTGTAGAGTCGTACGGTCGTAGGGTCGTAGAGTTGTCGAGTCATAGGGTCGTAGAGTTGTACGGTCGTAGAGTCGTAGGGTCGTAGAGTTGTAGAGTCGTACGGTCGTAGGGTCGTAGAGTCATAGGGTCGTAGAGTTGTAGAGTCGTACAGTCGTAGGGTTGTAGAGTCGTAGGGTCGTAGAGTCGTACGGTCGTAGGGTCATAGAGTCGTAGGGTCGTAGAGTTGTAGAGTCGTACGGTCCTAGGGTCAAAGAGTCGTAGGGTCGTAGAGTTGTAGGGTCGTAGAGTTGTACAGTCGTACAGTCGTAGGGTCGTACAGTCGTAGGGTCGTAGAGTCGTAGGGTTGTAGAGTTGTAGAGTCGTAGGGTCGTAAAGTTGTCTAGTCGTAGGGTCGTAGAGTTGTAGAGTCGTAGGGTCGTACAGTCGTAGGGTCGTAGAGTTGTAGAGTCGTACAGTCGTAGGGTCGTACACTCGTAGGGTCGTAGAGTTGTAGAGTCGTACAGTCGTAGGGTTGTGGAGTCATAGGGTCGTAGAGTTGTAGAGTCGTACAGTCGTAGGGTCGTAGAGTTGTAGAGTCGTACAGTCGTAGAGTTCTACAGTCGTAGCGTAGGAAAGTCGTAGGGTCGTAGAGTCGTACAGTCGTAGCGTAGTAGAGTCGTAGGGTCGTAGAGTCGTAGGGTCCTAGGGTCGTATGGTCGTAGTCGTACGGTCATAGGGTCGTAGAGTCGTAGGGTCGTATGGTCGTAGTCATACGGCCATAGGGTCGTAGGGTCATAGAGTTGTAGGGTCATAGAGTCGTAGAGTTGTAGGATCGTACGGTCGTAGGGTCGTAGAGTTGTAGAGTTGTAGTCGTACGGTCATAGGGTCGTAGGGTCATAGGGTCGTAGAGTTGTAGGGTCATAGAGTCGTAGAGTTGTAGGGTCGTAGAGTTGTAGGATCGTAGGGTTGTAGAGTTGTAGAATTGTAGGGCCGTAGAGTCGTATGGTCGTAGGGTCGTAGATTCGCAGAGTTTTGTCGTACGGTCATAGGGTCGTAGAGTCGTAGAGTTGTAGTCGTACGGTCGTAGAGTTGTAGAGTTGTACGGTCGTACAGTCGTAGGGTCGTAGAGTTGTAGAATTGTAGAGTCGTAGGGTCGTAGAGTTGTAGAATTGTAGAGTCGTACGGTCATTGCGATCTAGGGTCGTTGAGTTGTAGAGTTGTACAGTCGTACAGTCATACGGTCGTAGGGTCATACAGTCGTAGAGTTGTACAGTCGTAGCGTAGGAGAGTTGTAGGGTCGTAGAGTCGTAGCGTAGTAGAGTTGTCGGGTCGTAGGGTCGTACGGTCGTAGGGTCGTCGAGTTGTAGGGTTGTAGAGTTGTAGAGTCGTAGGGTCCTAGAGTCGTAGGATCGTAGAGTTGTAGAGTCGTAGGGTCGTAGAGTTGTCGAGCCGTAGGGTCGTAGAGTCGTACGGTCGTAGGGTCGTAGAGTCGTAGGGTCGTAGAGTTGTAGAGTCGTACAGTCGTAGGGTCGTAGAGTCGTAGGGTTGTAGAGTTGTAGAGTTGTAGAGTCGTACGGTCGTAGGGTCGTAGAGTTGTCGAGTCATAGGGTCGTAGAGTTGTACGGTCGTAGAGTCGTAGGGTCGTAGAGTTGTAGAGTCGTACGGTCGTAGGGTCGTAGAGTCATAGGGTCGTAGAGTTGTAGAGTCGTACAGTCGTAGGGTTGTAGAGTCGTAGGGTCGTAGAGTCGTAGAGTCCTAGGGTCGTATGGTCGTAGTCGTACGGTCATAGGGTCGTAGAGTCGTAGGGTCATAGAGTTGTAGAGTCGTAGGGTCGTAGAGTCGAAAGGGTCTTAGAGTTGTAGAGTCGTACGGTCGTAGAGTTGTACGGTCGTAGGGTCGTAGAGTTGTAGGTTCGCAGAGTTGTAGAGTCGTACGGTCATAGGGTCGTAGAGTTGTAGGGTCATAGAGTCGTAGGGTCGTAGAGTCGTACGGTCGTAGGGTCATAGAGTCGTAGGGTCGTAGCGTTGTAGAGTTGTATTCGTACGCTCATAGGGTCGTAGGGTCGTAGAGTTATAGGGTCATAGAGTCGTAGAGTTGTAGGATCGTAGGGTCGTAGAGTTGTAGTCGTACGGTCATAGGGTCGTACAGTCGTAGGGTCGTAGAGTTGTAGGATCGTAGGGTTGTAGAGTCGTAGAGATGTAGGGCCGTAGAGTCGTATGGTCGTAGGGTCGTAGATTCGCAGAGTTTTGTCGTACGGTCATAGGGTCGTAGAGTCGTAGAGTTGTAGTCGTACGGTCGTAGAGTTGTAGAGTGGTACGGTCGTCGGGTAGTAGGGTCGTAGGGTTGTAGAGTCATAGAGTTGTACAGTCGTAGCGTAGGAGAGTCGTAGGGTCGTAGAGTCGTAGGGTCGTAGAGTCGTAGCGTAGTAGAGTCGTAGGGTCGTAGAGTCGTACGGTCATAGACTCGTAGGGTCCTAGGGTCGTAGTGTCGTAGAGTCGTAGGGTCGTATGGTCGTAGAGTCGTACGGTCATAGGGTCGTAGAGTCGTAGGGTCGTAGAGTTGAAGGGGTCTTAGAGTTGTAGAGTCGTACGGTCATAGAGTTGTAGAGTCGTAGAGTTGTAGAGTCGTAGGGTCGTAGAGTTGTAGAGTCGTACGGTCGTAGAGTCGTAGGGTCGTAGAGTTGTAGAGTCGTACAGTCGTAGGGTCGTAGTTGTACAGTCGTAGCGTAGGAAAGTCGTAGGGTCGTAGAGTCGTAGGGTTGTAGAGTCGTACAGTCGTAGCGTAGTAGAATCGTAGGGTCCTAGGGTCGTAGTCGTACGGTCATAGGGTCGTAGAGTCGTAGGGTCGTATGGTCGTAGTCGTACGGTCATAGGGTCGTAGAGTCGTACGGTCATAGAGTTGTAGAGTCGTAGAGTTGTAGAGTCGTAGGGTCGTAGAGTTGTAGAGTCGTACGGTCATAGGGTCGTAGGGTCATAGGGTTGTAGAGTCGTACGGTCGTAGTGTCGTAGAGTTGTCGAGTCGTAGGGTCGTACGGTCGTAGGGTCGTAGAGTTGTAGAGTCGTACAGTCGTAGGGTTGTAGAGTCGTAGGGTCGTAGAGTTGTACAGTCGTAGCGTAGGAGAGTCGTAGGGTCCTAGGGTCGTATGGTCGTAGTCGTACGGTCATAGGGTCGTAGAGTCGTAGGGTCGTATGGTCGTAGTCGTACGGTCATAGGGTCGTAGAGTCGTGGGGTCGTAGAGTTGTAGAGTCGTAGAGTCGTAGGGTCATAGAGCCGAAGGGTCGTAGAGTTGTAGAGTCGTAGGGTCGTAGAGTTGTAGAGTCGTACGGTCATAGGGTCGTAGGGTCATAGGGTTGTAGAGTTGTAGAGTCGTAGGGTCGTAGAGTTGTACAATTGTAGAGTCGTACGGTCATTGCGATCTAGGGTCGTTGAGTTGTAGAGTTGTACAGTCATACGGTCGTAGGGTCATACAGTCGTAGAGTTGTACAGTCGTAGCGTAGGAGAGTCGTAGGGTCGTAGAGTCGTAGGGTCGTAGAGTCGTAGGGTCCTAGGGTCGTAGTGTCGTAGAGTCGTAGGGTGGTATGGTCGTAGAGTCGTACGGTCATAGGGTCGTAGAGTCGCAGGGTCGTAGAGTCGAAAGGGTCGTAGAGTTGTAGAGTCGTACGGTCGTAGAGTCGTAGGGTCGTAGAGTTGTAGAGTCGTACAGTCGTAGGGTTGTAGAGTCGTAGGGTCGTAGAGTTGTACAGTCGTAGCGTAGGAAAGTCGTAGGGTCGTAGAGTCGTAGGGTTGTAGAGTCGTACAGTCGTAGCGTAGTAGAGTCGTAGGGTCGTAGTCGTACGGTCATAGGGTCGTAGAGTCGTAGGGTCGTATGGTCGTAGTCGTACGGTCATAGAGTCGTAGAGTCGTAGGGTCGTAGAGTCGAAAGGGTCTTAGAGTTGTAGAGTCGTACGGTCATAGAGTTGTAGAGTCGTACGGTCATAGGGTCGTAGGGTCATAGGGTTGTAGAGTTGTAGAGTCGTACGGTCGTAGTGTCGTAGAGTTGTCGAGTCGTAGGGTCGTAGAGTCGTACGGTCGTAGGGTCGTACGGTCTTAGGGTCGTAGACTCGTAGGGTCGTAGAGTTGTAGAGTCGTACAGTCGTAGGGTTGTAGGGTCGTAGAGTTGTACAGTCGTAGCGTAGGAAAGTCGTAGGGTCGTAGAGTCGTAGGGTTGTAGAGTCGTACAGTCGTAGCGTAGTAGAGTCGTAGGGTCCTAGGGTCGTATGGTCGTAGTCGTACGGTCATAGGGTCGTAGAGTCGTAGGGTCGTATGGTCGTAGTCGTACGGTCATAGGGTCGTAGAGTCGTAGGGTCGTAGAGTTGTAGAGTCGTAGAGTCGTGGGGTTGTAGAGTCGTAGAGTCGTAGAGTTGTACAGTCGTAGCGTAGGAAAGTCGTAGGGTCGTAGAGTCGTAGGATTGTAGAGTCGTACAGTCGTAGCGTAGTAGAGTCGTAAGGTCCTAGGGTCGTATGGTCGTAGTCGTACGGTCATAGGGTCGTAGAGTCGTTGGGTCGTATGGTCGTAGTCGTACGGTCATAGGGTCGTAGAGTCGTAGGGTCGTAGAGTTGTAGAGTCGTAGAGTCGTAGGGTCATAGAGCCGAAGGGTCGTACGGTCATAGGGTCGTAGGGTCATAGGGTTGTAGAGTTGTAGAGTCGTACGGTCGTAGTGTCGTAGAGTTGTCGAGTCGTAGGGTCGTAGAGTCGTATGGTCGTAGGGTCGTAGAGTCGTAGGGTCGTACTGTCGTAGGTTCGTAGAGTCGTAGGGTTGTAGAGTTGTAGAGTCGTACAGTCGTGGGGTCGTAGAGTTGTAGAGTCGTAGAGTTGTACAGTCGTAGCGTAGGAAAGTCGTAGGGTCGTAGAGTTGTAGAATTGTAGAGTCGTACGGTCATTGCGATCTAGGGTCGTTGAGTTGTAGAGTTGTACAGTCGTACAGTCATACGGTCGTAGGGCCGTACAGTCGTAGAGTTGTACAGTCGTAGCGTAGGAGAGTCGTAGGGTCGTAGAGTCGAAAGGGTCTTAGAGTTGTAGAGTCGTACGGTCATAGAGTTGTAGAGTCGTAGAGTTGAAGAGTCGTAGGGTCGTAGAGTTGTAGAGTCGTACGGTCATAGCGTTGTAGGGTCATAGGGTTGTAGAGTTGTAGAGTCGTACGGTCGTAGTGTCGTAGAGTTGTCGAGTCGTAGGGTCGTAGAGTCGTAGGGTCGTAGAGTCGTAGGGTCGTACTGTCGTAGGTTCGTACAGTCGTGGGGTTGTAGAGTCGTAGGGTCGTAGAGTTGTACAGTCGTAGCGTAGAAAGTCGTAGGGTCGTAGAGTCGTAGGGTTGTAGTGTCGTACAGTCGTAGCGTAGTAGAGTCGTAAGGTCCTAGGGTCGTATGGTCGTAGTCGTACGGTCATAGGGTCGTAGAGTCGTAGGGTCGTATGGTCGTAGTCGTACGGTCATAGGGTCGTAGAGTCTTAGGGTCGTAGAGTTGTAGAGTCGTAGAGTCGTAGGGTCATAGAGCCGAAGGGTCGTAGAGTTGTAGAGTCGTAGGGTTGTAGAGTCGTACAGTCGTAGCGTAGTAGAGCCGTAGGGTCGTATGGTCGTAGTCGTACGGTCATAGGGTCGTACGGTCATAGGGTCGTAGGGTCGTAGGGTCATAGAGTCGTAGAGTTGTAGAGTCGTACAGTCGTAGGGTCGTACAGTCGTAGAGTTGTACAGTCGTAGCGTAGGAGAGTCGTAGGGTCGTAGAGACGTAGAGTCGTAGCGTAGTAGAGTCGTAGGGTCGTAGAGTCGTACGGTCGTAGAGTCGTAGGGTCGTATGGTCGTAGAGTCGTACGGTCATAGGGTCGTAGAGTCGTAGGGTCGTAGAGTCGAAAGGGTCTTAGAGTTGTAGAGTCGTATGGTCATAGAGTTGTAGAGTTGTAGAGTGGTAGGGTCGTAGAGTTGTAGAGTCGTACGGTCGTAGAGTCGTAGGGTCGTAGAGTTGTAGAGTCGTACAGTCGTAGGGTTGTAGAGTCGTACCGTCGTAGGGTTGTACAGTCGTAGCGTAGGAAAGTCGTAGGGTTGTAGAGTCGTACAGTCGTAGCGTAGTAGAGTCGTAGGGTCCTAGGGTCGTAGGGTCGTAGTCGTACGGTCATAGGGTCGTAGAGTCGTAGGGTCGTATGGTCGTAGTCGTACGGTCATAGGGTCGTAGAGTCGTAGGGTCGTAGAGTTGTAGAGTCGTACGGTCATAGAGTTGTAGAGTCGTAGGGTCGTAGAGTCGAAAGGGTCTTAGAGTTGTAGAGTCGTACGGTCATAGAGTTGTAGAGTCGTAGAGTTGAAGAGTCGTAGAGTTGTACAGTCGTAGCGTAGGAAAGTCGTAGGGTCGTAGAGTCGTAGGGTTGTAGAGTCGTACAGTCGTAGCGTAGTAGAGTCGTAGGGTCCTAGGGTCGTAGTCGTACGGTCATAGGGTCGTAGAGTCGTAGGGTCGTATGGTCGTAGTCGTACGGTCATAGGGTCGTAGAGTCGTAGGGTCGTAGAGTTGTAGAGTCGTAGAGTCGTAGGGTCGTAGAGTCGAAAGGGTCTTAGAGTTGTAGAGTCGTACGGTCATAGAGTTGTAGTGTCGTAGAGTTGAAGAGTCGTAGAGTTGTACAGTCGTAGCGTAGTAGAGTCGTAGGGTCCTAGGGTCGTAGGGTCGTAGTCGTACGGTCATAGGGTCGTAGAGTCGTAGGGTCGTAGTCGTACGGTCATAGGGTCGTAGAGTCGTAGGGTCGTAGAGTTGTAGAGTCGTAGAGTCGTAGAGTCGAAAGGGTCTTAGAGTTGTAGAGTTGTACGGTCATAGAGTTGTAGAGTCGTAGAGTTGAAGAGTCGTAGGGTCGTAGAGTTGTAGAGTCGTACGGTCATAGGGTCGTAGGGTCATAGGGTTGTAGAGTTGTAGAGTCGTACGGTCCTAGTGTCGTAGAGTTGTCGAGTCGTAGGGTCGTAGAGTCGTACGGTCGTAGGGTCGTAGAGTCGTAGGGTCGTACTGTCGTAGGTTCGTAGAGTCGTAGGGTTGTAGAGTTGTAGAGTCGTACAGTCGTGGGGTTGTAGAGTCGTAGGGTCGTAGAGTTGTACAGTCGTAGGGTCGTGGAGTTGTAGAGTCGTAGAGTTGTACAGTCGTAGCGTAGGAAAGTCGTAGGGTCGTAGAGTTGTAGAATTGTAGAGTCGTACGGTCATTGCGATCTAGGGTCGTTGAGTTGTAGAGTTGTACAGTCGTACAGTCATACGGTCGTAGGGCCGTACAGTCGTAGAGTTGTACAGTCGTAGAGTTGTACAGTCGTAGCGTAGGAGAGTAGTAGGGTCGTAGAGTTGTACGGTCGTAGAGTCGTAGGGTCCCAGGGTCGTAGTGTCGTAGAGTCGTGGGGTCGTATGGTCGTTTAGTCGTATGGTCATAGGGTCGTAGAGTCGTAGGGTCGTAGAGTTGTAGAGTCGTAGAGTCGTAGCGTCATAGAGCCGAAGGGTCGACGACGAAGTGGCTTTGAGTCGGGAGAGACTGGCTGTCCGAAAATCTGTTGAATATCAAACATCAGACTAACTTTACCTCGGTCCCTCCATCTGCCTCCACCTGCCTCCATCTGCCTCCACCTGCCCCCATCTGCCTCCACCTGCCTCCACCTGCCACCATCTGCCTCCATCTGCCTCCACCTGCCTCCATCTGCCTCCACCTGCCACCATCTGCCTCCACCTGCCCCCATCTGCCTCCACCTGCCTCCATCTGCGTCCACCTGCCTCCATCTGCCTCCACCTGACCCCATCTGCCTCCACCTGCCTCCATCTGCCTCCATCTGCGTCCACCTGCCTCCATCTGCCTCCATCTGCCTTCACCTGCCTCCACCTGCCTCCATCTGCGTCCACCTGCCTCCATCTGCCTCCATCTGCGTCCACCTGCCTCCACCTGCCTCCATCTGCCTCCATCTGCCTCCATCTGCGTCCACCTGCCTCCATCTGCCTCCATCTGCGTCCACCTGCCTCCATCTGCCTCCATCTGCCTTCACCTGCCTCCACCTGCCTCCATCTGCCTTCACCTGCCTCCACCTGCCTCCATCTGCCTCCACCTGCCTCCATCTGCCTCCATCTGCGTCCACCTGCCACCATCTGCCTCCACCTGCCTCCATCTGCCTCCATCTGCGTCCACCTGCCTCCATCTGCCTCCATCTGCCTTCACCTGCCTCCATCTGCCTCCATCTGCGTCCACCTGCCTCCACCTGCCTCCATCTGCGTCCACCTGCCTCCACCTGCCTCCATCTGCGTCCACCTGCCTCCATCTGCCTCCACCTGCCTCCACCTGCCTCCATCTGCGTCCACCTGCCTCCATCTGCCTCCACCTGCCTCCATCTGCGTCCACCTGCCACCATCTGCCTCCACCTGCCCCCATCTGCCTCCACCTGCCTCCACCTGCCTCCATCTGCCTCCACCTGCCACCATCTGCCTCCACCTGCCTCCATCTTCCTCCACCTGCCCCCATCTGCCTCCATCTGCCTCCACCTGCCTCCACCTGCCCCCATCTGCCTCCACCTGCCTCCATCTGCCTCCACCTGCGTCCACCTGCCTCCACCTGCGTCCACCTGCCTCCACCTGCCACCATCTGCCTCCACCTGCCTCCACCTGCCTCCATCTGCCTCCACCTGCCACCATCTGCCTCCACCTGCCTCCATCTGCCTCCACCTGCCCCCATCTGCGTCCACCTGCGTCCATCTGCCTCCACCTGCCTCCATCTGCCTCCACCTGCCTCCATCTGCCTCCACCTGCCCCCATCTGCCTCCACCTGCCACCATCTGCCTCCACCTGCGTCCACCTGCCTCCATCTGCCTCCACCTGCCTCCACCTGCCTCCATCTGCGTCCACCTGCCTCCATCTGCCTCCATCTGCGTCCACCTGCCTCCACCTGCCCCCATCTGCCTCCACCTGCCACCATCTGCCTCCACCTGCGTCCACCTGCCTCCACCTGCCACCATCTGCCTCCACCTGCCTCCACCTGCCTCCATCTGCCTCCACCTGCCACCATCTGCCTCCACCTGCCTCCATCTGCCTCCACCTGCCCCCATCTGCGTCCACCTGCGTCCATCTGCCTCCACCTGCCTCCATCTGCCTCCACCTGCCTCCACCTGCCCCCATCTGCCTCCACCTGCCCCATCTGCCTCCACCTGCCCCCATCTGCCTCCACCTGCCTCCATCTGCCACCATCTGCCTCCACCTGCCTCCATCTGCCTCCACCTGCCTCCATCTGCCTCCATCTGCCTCCACCTGCCACCATCTGCCTCCACCTGCGTCCACCTGCCTCCATCTGCCTCCACCTGCCTCCACCTGCCCCCATCTGCCTCCACCTGCCTCCACCTGCCCCATCTGCCTCCACCTGCGTCCACCTGCCTCCATCTGCCTCCACCTGCCTCCACCTGCGTCCACCTGCCTCCACCTGCCCCCATCTGCCTCCATCTGCCTCCACCTGCCTCCACCTGCCCCCATCTGCCTCCATCTGCCTCCGCCTGCGTCCATCTGCCTCCACCTGCGTCCATCTGCCTCCACCTGCCTCCATCTGCCTCCACCTGCCCCCATCTGCGTCCACCTGCCTCCACCTGCCCCCATCTGCCTCCACCTGCGTCCATCTGCCTCCACCTGCCTCCATCTGCCTCCACCTGCCTCCATCTGCCTCCACCTGCCTCCACCTGCCTCCATCTGCCCCATCTGCCTCCACCTGCGTCCACCTGCCTCCACCTGCCCCCATCTGCCTCCGCCTGCGTCCATCTGCCTCCGCCTGCCTCCATCTGCCTCCGCCTGCCTCCACCTGCCCCCATCTGCCTCCACCTGCCTCCATCTGCCTCCACCTGCCTCCACCTGCCCCCATCTGCCTCCATCTGCCTCCGCCTGCCTCCACCTGCCTCCACCTGCCCCCATCTGCCTCCACCTGCCTCCATCTGCCTCCGCCTGCGTCCATCTGCCTCCGCCTGCCTCCATCTGCCTCCGCCTGCCTCCGCCTGCCTCCACCTGCCTCCACCTGCCCCCATCTGCCTCCATCTGCCTCCACCTGCCCCCATCTGCCTCCACCTGCCCCCATCTGCCTCCGCCTGCCTCCGCCTGCCTCCACCTGCCTCCACCTGCCCCCATCTGCCTCCACCTGCCTCCATCTGCCCGATGGCCGCTACACCACGTCTGGCTGTGGAGAACATCGTTCTGTTCCTCTGCTCTGGGTTGGGAAAAGGAGCGGACCCGACCTGTCAGTCCCTTCCCTTTGGAAGGTGCCGGACTGGAGTCCAGAGTCTCCATGTTCCATGTCCACCAGCAGGGACAGATAAGCCACATTGGGGAGCATTTTATATCCAACCATCACTTCATGTTCTGTATCTGCAGGTGGAGGAAACACCTGAGCAGCCTGATGATGGGCTGTTGTCATGGCGACCACCTCCTTTTACCTGCAGGTCTTCATGTAGAGCTTTATTAGTACGGCAGCTTCTGTACGACTTATTAACTGTGTGATGTGGCTTTTCTAACATGTAGAACTGCTTGGTTTCAGAACATTTTCCTGCTGGACGTTTTACGTGCTGGAGGAACTTTTTCTCTTCTTCTGCAGATGCTGTTAATGTCCAACATTCTGGGGGAAAGTTTACATTTCAGTTGGAACAAATGGCTCAGATTTCTTTTTATTTCTACCGTTGGTGTCGCCGTTTCCCGTTTCTCCAGATGTTGTTGTACGCCGGGGTCAGAGTTGGCGTGGAGGTCGGGACGTTTTACCGCCAAGTCCTGCTTTTAGAAACCCCAGAAGTGGACTAGAACTGGTCTACGGCAAGGTTTGGTGCGCGCGGCCGCCTTATGAGGCCCCCCTTCTCCGGGCTCCAGCTTGGACCCTCCCACCGCCACTTCCTGACACACCTGTACAGGTGAGGCGCGGGATTCTGCTTCCAGGTGAGTTTCTACTTCGATCCGATCCGGTCCAGCTGTTCTAAAACCAGAACCGCAGTCCGGAGTCCCGGATGGAACTGGTCTGGGTCAGAGTCGGAACCGTTGGACCTGAAGCGGATCCAGACGGACCGGCTCGTCCAGTTCTGCTTCCGTAGCCGGATTCTGGTTTCGGTCCGGACCGCATTTCCGGGTTCTGGACCGCAGTTTCTGGTTCCAGCTGAAGTCCTGCAGAACCCGGAACCGTTTCTGGAGGAGGTTCGGATGGTTTGTTTGGAACAGCTGGGACACCGTTTCCATGACAACAGCAAAGCCACTGGGCTACAGAAACCTGCAGGTCCCGGTTCGGTCCAGAGTCCGGACCTCAGCCTAAAGTGTTTCAGAGATAAGATCTGCTCACCTGCCAAGGAGCCTGATCCACCACCTGGATCGGTCCTAAACCAGGACCCGAAGTGGGCCTAAACCAGGACCCGAAGTGGGCCTAAACCAGGACCTGGATCGGTCCTAAACCAGGACCCGAAGTGGGCCTAAACCAGGACCTGGATCGGTCCTAAACCAGGACCCGAAGTGGGCCTAAACCAGGACCCGAAGTGGGTTAAAAACCAGGACCTGAAGCGGGTCTAAACCAGGACCTGAAGCGGGTCTAAACCAGGACCTGAAGCGGGTCTAAACCAGGACCTGAAGTGGATCTAAACCAGGACCTGAAGTGGATCTAAACCAGGACCTGAAGCGGGTCTAAACCAGGACCTGAAGTGGATCTAAACCAGGACCTGGATCGGTCCTAAACCAGGACCCGAAGTGGGCCTAAACCAGGACCTGGATCGGTCCTAAACCAGGACCCGAAGTGGGCCTAAACCAGGACCCGAAGTGGGTTAAAAACCAGGACCTGAAGCGGGTCTAAACCAGGACCTGAAGCGGGTCTAAACCAGGACCTGAAGCGGGTCTAAACCAGGACCTGAAGTGGATCTAAACCAGGACCTGAAGCGGGTCTAAACCAGGACCTGAAGCGGGTCTAAACCAGGACCTGAAGCGGGTCTAAACCAGGACCTGAAGCGGGTCTAAACCAGGACCTGAAGTGGATCTAAACCAGGACCTGAAGCGAAGCGGGTCTAAACCAGGACCTGAAGTGGATCTAAACCAGGACCTGAAGCGGGTCTAAACCAGGACCTGAAGTGGATCTAAACCAGGACCTGAAGCGGGGCTTTTGTTTAATGTTGATCTTTTCTTCTTCTGGACCAAATGTTGAGACGCCGAGGTCACATGACCCAAAGTCACATGACAACACCACCTCCAGTCTGCTGAAGCTTCTATCTGTCCTGATGTTCAGGTTCCTGCAGATATTCGGACTCCTAAACTCACAGGACTGGACCTGGTTTTAGGATCCGGTCTGGTTTCAGGATGGCAAACTCCATGAGGACTCAGCTGGTGAGCGCCATCCATCTGCAGGAGGTGGAACTGCAAGACAAACCTGCAGAGAACCAGCAGAGCAGCCAGAACAACAACGGTGAGTTTAATGATCAGCGATCAATCACCGTGTCGATGATGTGGAGTCAGCTGGAGACTGTCGGAGCTCCAGGTTCTCCTGCTTGGTCTTTGAGAACCGAAGAAATATGTTGGTATGGTTCTCATGGTTTATCTGCTCCAGAGTATCGGTTGATTTTCTCTAGGTTCTACTCACTGCAGGTTCCTCTACAGGTTCTACTCACTGCAGGTTCCTCTACAGGTTCTACTCACTGCAGGTTCCTCTACAGGTTCTACTCACTGCAGGTTCCTCTACAGGTTCTACTCACTGCAGGTTCCTCTACAGGTTCTACTCACTGCAGGTTCCTCTACAGGTTCTACTCACTGCAGGTTCCTCTACAGGTTCTACTCACTGCAGGTTCCTCTACAGGTTCTACTCACTGCAGGTTCCTCTACAGGTTCTACTGCAGGTTCCTCTACAGGTTCTACTCACTGCAGGTTCCTCTACAGGTTCTACTCACTGCAGGTTCCTCTTCAGGTTCTACTCACTGCAGGTTCCTCTACAGGTTCTACTCACTGCAGGTTCCTCTACAGGTTCTACTCACTGCAGGTTCCTCTACAGGTTCTACTCACTGCAGGTTCCTCTACAGGTTCTACTCACTGCAGGTTCCTCTACAGGTTCTACTCACTGCAGGTTCCTCTACAGGTTCTACTCACTGCAGGTTCCTCTACAGGTTCTACTCACTGCAGGTTCCTCTACAGGTTCTACTCACTGCAGGTTCCTCTACAGGTTCTACTCACTGCAGGTTCCTCTACAGGTTCTACTCACTGCAGGTTCCTCTACAGGTTCTACTGCAGGTTCCTCTACAGGTTCTACTCACTGCAGGTTCCTCTACAGGTTCTACTCACTGCAGGTTCCTCTACAGGTTCTACTCACTGCAGGTTCCTCTACAGGTTCTACTCACTGCAGGTTCCTCTACAGGTTCTACTGCAGGTTCCTCTACAGGTTCTACTCACTGCAGGTTCCTCTACAGGTTCTACTCACTGCAGGTTCCTCTTCAGGTTCTACTCACTGCAGGTTCCTCTACAGGTTCTACTCACTGCAGGTTCCTCTTCAGGTTCTACTCACTGCAGGTTCCTCTACAGGTTCTACTCACTGCAGGTTCCTCTTCAGGTTCTACTCACTGCAGGTTCCTCTACAGGTTCTACTCACTGCAGGTTCCTCTACAGGTTCTACTCACTGCAGGTTCCTCTACAGGTTCTACTCACTGCAGGTTCCTCTTCAGGTTCTACTCACTGCAGGTTCCTCTACAGGTTCTACTCACTGCAGGTTCCTCTACAGGTTCTACTCACTGCAGGTTCCTCTTCAGGTTCTACTCACTGCAGGTTCCTCTACAGGTTCTACTCACTGCAGGTTCCTCTACAGGTTCTACTCACTGCAGGTTCCTCTACAGGTTCTACTCACTGCAGGTTCCTCTACAGGTTCTACTCACTGCAGGTTCCTCTTCAGGTTCTACTCACTGCAGGTTCCTCTACAGGTTCTACTCACTGCAGGTTCCTCTACAGGTTCTACTCACTGCAGGTTCCTCTACAGGTTCTACTCACTGCAGGTTCCTCTACAGGTTCTACTGCAGGTTCCTCTACAGGTTCTACTCACTGCAGGTTCCTCTACAGGTTCTACTGCAGGTTCCTCTACAGGTTCTACTCACTGCAGGTTCCTCTACAGGTTCTACTCACTGCAGGTTCCTCTACAGGTTCTACTCACTGCAGGTTCCTCTACAGGTTCTACTGCAGGTTCCTCTACAGGTTCTACTCACTGCAGGTTCCTCTTGAGGTTCTACTCACTGCAGGTTCCTCTACAGGTTCTACTCACTGCAGGTTCCTCTACAGGTTCTACTGCAGGTTCCTCTTCAGGTTCTACTGCAGGTTCCTCTTCAGGTTCTACTCACTGCAGGTTCCTCTTCAGGTTCTACTCACTGCAGGTTCCTCTTCAGGTTCTACTCACTGCAGGTTCCTCTTCAGGTTCTACTCACTGCAGGTTCCTCTACAGGTTCTGCTGCAGGTTCCTCTACAGGTTCTAGTCACTGCAGGTTCCTCTACAGGTTCTAGTCACTGCAGGTTCCTCTACAGGTTCTACTCACTGCAGGTTCCTCTACAGGTTCTACTCACTGCAGGTTCCTCTACAGGTTCTACTGCAGGTTCCTCTACAGGTTCTACTCACTGCAGGTTCCTCTTCAGGTTCTACTCACTGCAGGTTCCTCTACAGGTTCTGCTGCAGGTTCCTCTACAGGTTCTGCTGCAGGTTCCTCTACAGGTTCTACTCACTGCAGGTTCCTCTACAGGTTCTACTGCAGGTTCCTCTACAGGTTCTACTCACTGCAGGTTCCTCTACAGGTTCTGCTGCAGGTTCCTCTACAGGTTCTACTCACTGCAGGTTCCTCTACAGGTTCTGCTGCAGGTTCCTCTACAGGTTCTACTCACTGCAGGTTCCTCTACAGGTTCTACTCACTGCAGGTTCCTCTACAGGTTCTGCTGCAGGTTCCTCTACAGGTTCTACTGCAGGTTCCTCTACAGGTTCTACTCACTGCAGGTTCCTCTTCAGGTTCTACTCACTGCAGGTTCCTCTACAGGTTCTGCTGCAGGTTCCTCTACAGGTTCTACTCACTGCAGGTTCCTCTACAGGTTCTACTGCAGGTTCCTCTACAGGTTCTACTCACTGCAGGTTCCTCTACAGGTTCTGCTGCAGGTTCCTCTACAGGTTCTAGTCACTGCAGGTTCCTCTACAGGTTCTACTCACTGCAGGTTCCTCTTCAGGTTCTACTCACTGCAGGTTCCTCTACAGGTTCTGCTGCAGGTTCCTCTACAGGTTCTACTCACTGCAGGTTCCTCTACAGGTTCTACTGCAGGTTCCTCTTCAGGTTCTACTCACTGCAGGTTCCTCTACAGGTTCTACTGCAGGTTCCTTTCATCAAGAGAAAGATGAAATTCCAGATGAATTTTAAAAGTCTAATTGGAGCTGGAATGAAGGACCTTCTGAACCTCTCAGTCCTGCATGGAAGAGATCAGTCTCTCCCTGCAGCTGCTCCTCTGTCCTGCCAGGGTGTTGTGTTCTGAAAATGATGATGATGATGGTCCTGTGATGGACTGGCAACGTTTCCACGTGTACCCGCCTCTCACCCAATGACTGCTAGAATAGATTCCAGCTGCGCTGTGACTCAGAAAATGGATGGAATGTTGATGATGATAGTTATGATGAAGATGATCATGATGATGATGACGACAGTGATGATGAAGACGATGGATCTGTCTCCAGCAGCAGAGGAGAAGTATACAGTGGAGGACGCCGTGGAAACCATCGGCTTCGGTCGCTTCCACATCCTGCTGTTCTTCATCATGGGCAGCACTAACGTGAGTCGCGTTCCCTTCTGCATGCTGTTGCCATGGCAACAGATCAGCTGACCCATGTCGTTTTTGTGTGTAGATCGTGGAGGCCATGGAGATCATGCTGCTGGCGGTGGTTTCTCCAGAGATTCGATGTGAGTGGCGTCTGGACGACTGGCAGGTGGCACTTGTCTCCACGGTGAGGACCTTGTTTGGACCGAACCAGATCAGAACTGGGTCCAGTAGAACTGACCGGTGTGTCTCATTCAGATGGTGTTTCTCGGTTTCATGGTCTGCGGTGTTCTGAGCGGATACATCGCTGATCGATACGGGCGCTGGAAGGTAAGATGCACCTGTTAGCTCCCTCCTGATTGGCTGTCGTCCTGTCTGCGTGTCCTCCCTCCTGATTGGCTGTCACCATGTCTGCGTGTCCTCCCTCCTGATTGGCTGTCGTCCTGTCTGCGTGTCCTCCCTCCTGATTGGCTGTCATCCTGTCTGCGTGTCCTCCCTCCTGATTGGCTGTCACCATGTCTGCGTGTCCTCCCTCCTGATTGGCTGTCATCCTGTCTGCGTGTCCTCCCTCCTGATTGGCTGTCACCATGTCTGCGTGTCCTCCCTCCTGATTGGCTGTCATCCTGTCTGCGTGTCCTCCCTCCTGATTGGCTGTCATCCTGTCTGCGTGTCCTCCCTCCTGATTGGCTGTCATCCTGTCTGCGTGTCCTCCCTCCTGATTGGCTGTCGTTGCTGTTACCAGGTGGTGTTCGGAGGCTTTGTGTGGAGCTCTTACTTCTCTCTGCTGACGTCCTTTGCACCGTCATACGGTTGGTTCATCTTCCTGCGCAGCATGGTGGGCTGCGGCGTTGCAGGCGTGTCACAGGGGTCAGTTGTTACATCACTCTGAATATTGCATTCTGATTGGCTTATAACTGTTCAGGTGACTCAGGTGTGTGTCTGTTCAGGTTTGTGTTAAAGACGGAGTTCATCCCGGCGAAGCATCGAGCCTTCCTGCTGCCTCTGGCCACAGTAAGTCACCTGCATGATGTCATCGCCTCCCAGCTGTCGCTGTGCGATGATGTCATCGCCTCCCAGCTGTCACTGTGCGATGATGTCATCGCCTCCCAGCTGTCTCTGTGCGATGATGTCATCGCCTCCCAGCTGTCGCTGTGCGATGATGTCATCGCCTCCCAGCTGTCTCTGTGCGATGATGTCATCGCCTCCCAGCTGTCTCTGTGCGATGATGTCATCGCCTCCCAGCTGTCTCTGTGCGATGATGTCATCGCCTCCCAGCTGTCTCTGTGCGATGATGTCATCGCCTCCCAGCTGTCGCTGTGCGATGATGTCATCGCCTCCCAGCTGTCGCTGTGCGATGATGTCATCGCCTCCCAGCTGTTTCTGTGCGATGATGTCATCGCCTCCCAGCTGTCGCTGTGCGATGATGTCATCACCTCCCAGCATGCTATCTGTCTGCCTCAGATCTTTTGGATGGTGGGCTCCATGCTGATCATCATTCTGGGAATGCTGGTGGTTCCCAGTCTGGGATGGAGGTGGATGATCCGATTTTCTGTCACCCCCAGTGTCATCCTCATCTTCCTATTCAAGGTGCACATCATCCCCACCCGTCAATACCTGTTCACCTCCCCTTTCCACCTCACCTGCCCCACCTTACCTGCCGGTTTTGGGCTGGTCTTCCCCACAGCAGCAATATTTGCAGGTGGACCGGGCGGTCGGCATGTGTCCTGATGTGGTTTCTGCTCTGTGTGTTGATTAGTTTATCCCAGAATCGGCTCGTTATCAGGTGTCAGCAGGAAAGGTGGAGGCGGCGGTGAAGACACTTCAGTGGATTGCCACCATGAATGGCGCTTCACTTCCTCCAGGACGGCTGGTGGAGCCGCCGGTGGTGTGTTCACTGACTCTTTATAAAAAGTGTTTTCATCATGATGCTGACGGAGATAAGTTAAACTAAACTAGCAGGTGGGGCAGAAAGGATGTTTTTGTTTTGGCGTTTAAGTGAACTGAAGGAAAGTTCTGGTTCTGAACAATGGGAAAGCATCATAAAGAAGTTGTGACGATGATAAATAATGTTTCTGTAAACGTTCCTTAATGTTAGAGAGAACGAGGAAGCTGGAGAATTCTTCTCAGTTCTTCCTTCAGGAGGACGTCAGTACTGCTCTGGTACTCCTGGTAAGACTGCTTTATTACTAAACAGTAGATATGAACCACTTTGGACCAGTCTAAACCAGTGTAAACCGGTCTGGACCAGTCTAAACCAGTTTATACTGGTCTGGACCATTTTGAACCAGTTTAAACCAGTCTGAACCAATTTAAACTGGTCTGGACAAGTCTGAATCAGTCTCTACCAGTTTGAACCAGTTTAAACCAGTCTAGGCCAGTCTGAACAAGTGTAAACCGGTCTGGACCAGTCTAAACCAGTTAAAACTGGTCTAGACCATTCTGAACTAGTTTAACCATTCCTGGCCAATCTTAAACAGTTTAAACTGGTGTGGACCAGTCTGAACCAGTTTAAAGTAGTCTGGACCAGTCTGAACCGGTCTAGACGTTCTTAACTAGTTTAACCATTCTGGGCCAATATTAAACAGTATAAACTGGTGTGGACCAGTCTGAACCAGTTTAAACCAGTCTGGACCAGTCTGAACCAGTTTAAACTGAACTTGGCATGTCTGAACCAATTTAAACTGGTCTGGACCAGTCTGAACCAGTTTAAACCGATCTGGACCAGTCTGAACCAGTTTAAACCAGTCTGGACCAGTCTGAACCAGTTTAAACTGAACTTGGCATGTCTGAACCAATTTAAACTGGTCTGGACCAGTCTGAACCAGTTTAAACCGATCTGGACCAGTCTGAACCAGTTTAAACCAGTCTGGACCAGTCTGAACCAGTTTAAACCGATCTGGACCAGTCTGAACCAGTTTAAACCGATCTGGACCAGTCTGAACCAGTTTAAACCAGTCTGGACCAGTCTGAACCAGTTTAAACCGATCTGGACCAGTCTGAACCAGTTTAAACCAGTCTGGACCAGTCTGAACCAGTTTAAACCAGTCTGGACCAGTCTGAACCAGTTTAAACCAGTCTGGACCAGTCTGAACCAGTTTAAACTGAAGTTGACATGTCTGAACCAATTTAAACTGGTCTGGGTCAGTCTGAACAAGTTTAAACCAGTCTGGACAAGTCTGAACCAGTCTGGACACACTGAACCAGTTTAAACCAGTCTTGACCAGTCTGAACCAGTTTAAACTGGTCTGAACCAGTCTGAACCAGTTTAAACCGATCTGGACCAGTCTAAACCAGTTTAAACCAGTCTGGACCAGTCTGAACCAGTTTAAACCGATCTGGACCAGTCTGAACCAGTTTAAACCAATCTAGACCAGTCTGAACCAGTTTAAACTGACGTTGACATGTCTGAACCAATTTAAACTGGTCTGGGTCAGTCTGAACAAGTTTAAACCAGTCTGGACAAGTCTGAACCAGTCTGGACACACTGAACCAGTTTAAACCAGTCTGGACCAGTCTGAACCAGTTTAAACTGAACTTGGCATGTCTGAACCAATTTAAACTGGTCTGGACCAGTCTGAACCAGTTTAAACCGATCTGGACCAGTCTGAACCAGTTTAAACCAGTCTGGACCAGTCTGAACCAGTTTAAACCGATCTGGACCAGTCTGAACCAGTTTAAACCGATCTGGACCAGTCTGAACCAGTTTAAACCAGTCTGGACCAGTCTGAACCAGTTTAAACCGATCTGGACCAGTCTGAACCAGTTTAAACCAGTCTGGACCAGTCTGAACCAGTTTAAACCAGTCTGGACCAGTCTGAACCAGTTTAAACCAGTCTGGACCAGTCTGAACCAGTTTAAACTGAAGTTGACATGTCTGAACCAATTTAAACTGGTCTGGGTCAGTCTGAACAAGTTTAAACCAGTCTGGACAAGTCTGAACCAGTCTGGACACACTGAACCAGTTTAAACCAGTCTTGACCAGTCTGAACCAGTTTAAACTGGTCTGAACCAGTCTGAACCAGTTTAAACCGATCTGGACCAGTCTAAACCAGTTTAAACCGGTCTGGACCAGTCTGAACCAGTTTAAACCGATCTGGACCAGTCTGAACCAGTTTAAACCAATCTAGACCAGTCTGAACCAGTTTAAACTGACGTTGACATGTCTGAACCAATTTAAACTGGTCTGGGTCAGTCTGAACAAGTTTAAACCAGTCTGGACAAGTCTGAACCAGTCTGGACACACTGAACCAGTTTAAACCAGTCTTGACCAGTCTGAACCAGTTTAAACTGGTCTGAACCAGTCTGAACCAGTTTAAACAGGTCTGGAAAAATCTGAACCAGTCTGGACCAGTCTAAATCAGTTTAAACCGGTCTGGACCAGTCTGAGCCAGTTTAAACTGGTGTCTCCTCTTTAGTCCTCTTGTCCACAAACAATGGTTTCTGATTCACTCAGAACCGGGTTTTGGTTTTTAGGTTTGTGGCGTCCTTCTCCTACTACGGGTCGGTGCTGAGCAGCTCGGAGCTGTTGGAGAAGAACCTGCTGTGTGTGACCAACCCGGACCGAGATCACCAGGTCCAGCACCGCCACCAGGACGGGCGGTGTTACTGCATTCCCTTCGCAAGCGGGGACTACCACACGTTGCTCATCAGCTGTCTGGGGGAGGTCGCACGTAAGTCAGGCCCGGTTCTGGTTCTTCTGCAGTCTGGGGGAGGTTGCACGTAAGTCAGGCCCGGTTCTGGTTCAGTGTCAGACCCAGTTCTGGTACCTCTGCCATCTGGGGTTGTACGTAACTCGGTCCAGACCCAGGACTGAAAAAATAAATGAACAGACACGATCCCAACCCAAGCAGAACCGATTAAAAACCAACAACCAAGTGGTCTTTGTCCAGTCCAGATCTGACCCGATCCAGATCCACTGTCTTCCCAGTGGTCCCAGTAAACATTGCTCTGCTTCTGGTCTAACCTCCTCTGTCCTGTCTTCCCAGTGGTCCCAGTAAACATTGCTCTGCTCAACGTGTTTGGACGGAAGACAAGTTTGACGGTCCTCCAGCTGCTGACGGCCATTTTCTTCATGCTAGTCAACATCTGCACCACCATGTAAGAACCGCAGAGACCACGCTAACCAGATCCTCCAGATCTTCCAGATCTTCCCAGTCCTCCAGGTTAACCGGGTCTTCCAGGTCCTCCAGGTCTCCCAGATCTTCCAGATCTTCCTGGTTCTCCAGGTTAACCAGATTCTCCAGGTTAACAGGTCTTCCAGGTTAACCGGGTCTTCCAGGTCCTCCAGGTCCTCCAGGTTCTGCAGGTTCTCCAGGTTCACCAGGTCTTCTGTGTCCAGGTTTGGGTTCACCGTCCTGCTGTTCTTGCTCCGGTCTCTGGTCTCCATGAACTTCAACGTGGTTTACATTTATACAGCTGAAGTAGGTCCAGTTTCCAGACTGACTGGTTTTAGGGTTCTGCTGGTTCCGGTTGGATGGGGTGTCAGATGAGCTGTTTGTCTCTCAGGTGTACCCGACGGTGGCCCGCTCTCTGGGGATGGGTTTCTGTACGTCTTTCAGTCGGATCGGAGGAATGATCGCTCCCTTCATCGCTCAGGTGCGTTCACTGACCTGCTGTGTTTGCAGGAATGTTTTTACTGCGGCGGTCCCTCAATGTCGCGTGTGTCCTTCAGGTGCTGATGTCTCAGTCGGTCATTATGGCTCTAACTCCTTTCGCTGTGGCCTGTGCAGTCTGTGCTGCAGGAAACTTCCTGTTGCCCATAGAAACCCGAGGACGAGCCCTGCTGGTGAGAAACGGGTGGACATTGTTCGGTGGGTGGTGTTTAGACGGGTGGACGTTGTTAGGTGGGTGGTGTTTAGACGGGTGGACGTTGTTAGGTGGGTGGTGTTTAGACGGGTGGACGTTGTTAGGTGGGTGGTGTTTAGACGGGTGGATGTCATGTTTATGCAAATCTTTCTCTGTTTCCTAGCAACACTCATAAGGACAACATCTCTGAGCAATTTTTTTTCGGTTTTTGTCTGTAAATGGGAGCATTTTTTGGACTTTGGTAGAACCAGATTCTTACCTGAACCTCGGTGGAACCAGATCTTTACCAGAACCTCAATGGAACTATACCCTTGCCAGAACCTTGGTGGAACTATACCCTTGCCAGAACCTTGGTGGAACTATACCCTTGCCAGAACCTTGGTGGAACTATACCCTTGCCAGGACCTTGGTGGAACTATACCCTTGCCAGAACCTTGGTGGAACTATACCCTTGCCAGAACCTTGGTGGAACTATACCCTTGCCAGAACCTTGGTGGAACTAGATCCTTACCAGAACCTTGGTGGAACTAGATCCTTACCAGAACCTTGGTGGAACTAGATCCTTACCAGAACCTTGGTGGAACTATATCCTTACCAGAACCTTGGTGGAACTAGATCCTTACCAGAACCTTGGTGGAACTAGATCCTTACCAGAACCTTGGTGGAACTATACCCTTGCCAGAACCTTGGTGGAACTATACCCTTGCCAGAACCTTGGTGGAACTATACCCTTGCCAGAACCTTGGTGGAACTAGATCCTTACCAGAACCTTGGTGGAACTAGATCCTTACCAGAACCTTGGTGGAACTATACCCTTGCCAGAACCTTGGTGGAACTAGATCCTTACCAGAACCTTGGTGGAACTAGATCCTTACCAGAACCTTGGTGGAACTAGATCCTTACCAGAACCTTGGTGGAACTATATCCTTGCCAGAACCTTGGTGGAACTATACCCTTGCCAGAACCTTGGTGGAACTATACCCTTACCAGAACCTTGGTGGAACTATATCCTTACCAGAACCTTGGTGGAACTATATCCTTGCCAGAACCTTGGTGGAACTATACCCTTGCCAGAACCTTGGTGGAACTATACCCTTGCCAGAACCTTGGTGGAACTAGATCCTTACCAGAACCTCGGTTGAACCAGATCTTGACCAGAACCCTGAGGTTCAGATTGCTGCTTGACAAAATGATTTCATGTGAATTTCTTGTCTTAATTGGTTTTCCAGGCTTTTCTAGGTTGTATGTTCCAGTTTTCAGGTGAATAAAGGTGGTGGAAGAGGATCTTGTCAAGCAGAACTCATGTTTTAGTAAGTAAGTAAGTAAAGTTTATTTATAAAGCGCTTTTTACAGATAAAAATCACAAAGTGCTGTACATAAAAATGGGTACAATAACACAATCAACAACAAAAAAAAAAGAAAAAAAAGAAAAAAGAAACAGAATTAAAATCATCCAAAAATCAACCAAAAGCTCTTCTAAACAGTAGAGTCTTTCGCTGCATTTTAAAAAAGTGCACAGAGTCAAGCAGACGAAGGGACAGAGGCAGCTCATTCCAGACTCTGGGAGCAACAGACTGGAAAGACAGGTCACCACCAGTTTTAAAACCAGTTTTTGGAACCTTCAGGAGGTTCTGGCCAGAAGACCGAAGAGAGCGTCCAGAGGAGTATGGACAAAGTAAGTCGGTGATATACTGAGGGGCCTGACCATGTAACGCCCCAAAGGTCAACACTAAAGTTTTGAAATCTATGTGAAATTTAACAGGAAGCCAATGAAGACGTGACAAAACAGGGGTGATGTGGGCTGTTCTGGCTGCACCTGTCAAAAGTCTGGCAGCAGAGTTCTGCACAATTTGAAGCTTATTTAGAGTCGTCTTATTTAAGTCAGTGAAAACAGAGTTACAGTAATCAATGCGACTCGAGATGAAAGCATGGATGATCATTTCAAGATCTGATTTTGACAACAACCTCCTTACTTTAGAGATGTTTCTTAGATGATAGAAACTGTTTTTGGTCAGTTGTCGGGTGTGACTCTCCAAAGACATGGCCTGATCAAACACAACCCCAAGGTTTCTGAGACTGGTTTTCACAGACGAGCCCAGAGCACCAAGATAGTTTTTGATCATAGGTATCTTTTTATCAGGGGCAATGATCAGAGTTTCTGTTTTGTTAGGATTTATCTGAAGGTAATTTGAGGAGAGCCAGTTTTTAATGCAGGACACACATTCTAACAACATAGATAAAAAATAAAACTGAATCATTGAAGGAACAGTACAACTGAATATCATCAGCGTAAAAGTGATAAGATACATTTTCAAAACCACAAATAAGTCGGCCAAGAGGCAATAAGTACAATAGAAACAAAACAGGTCCCAGGACAGAACCTTGGGCCACTCCACACGACAGTTTAGACACATGAGACATTATATTGTTTACCGCAACATTAAAGGTTCTACCTTTTATGTATGAGGAGAACCACTGAAGAACAGTCCCAGAAAAACCCATCTCTGATTTAAGTCGATCAATCAATAAGTCATGGTCTACTGTGTCAAAGGCAGACGTTAAATCTAGTAAAACCAAAACTGTGTAGCGACCAGAGTCAGCGGCCATCATCACATCATTTGAAACTCTCAATAAGGCAGTTTCAGTGGAGTGCTTTTTGCCGAAACCTGACTGAAATTTGTCGTAAAAATAATTTTCTTCCAAAAATGTAGTTAGCTGTTCAGCCACTACTTTCTCTAAGATCTTAGAAAGGAAAGGAAGTTTTGATTTGGGCCTATAATATCTTGGTTCCGCAGGATCTAGATTTGTTTTTTAAGGATGGGATTTACCACTGCATGTTTGAAGTTTTACTAAATCAACCTAATTTATTAGTTAATAAAAGATTAAAATTTACTTTAAACCAAGAAATTAAAATGTGAAGTTTCACGTCAGGAGACTTGATAGATTGTGTGGAACATAGAACTTAGCAACATAAAGCAATGTGGAACATAGAATTCTGCCCATAGAACACCATAAAAATCTAAGTGCTCTTGTAAACCGCTTTGTCATATTAGAGATGTTTCACATCCAAGCCTCTCAATCAGAGTTGCTTTCTGCTTATTCTTCATCCATCCATCCATCCATCTTCTGCCGCTTATCCGGGGTCGGGTCGCGGGGGCAGCAGCCTAAGCAGGGAAGCCCAGACTTCCCTCTCCCCAGCCACATCTGCCAACTCTGCGGGGGGGGATCCCGAGGCGTTCCCAGGCCAGCCGAGAGATATAATCCCTCCAGCGTGTCCTGGGTCTTCCCCGGGGTCTCCTCCCAGAGGGACGTGCCTGGAACACCTCACCAGGGAGGTCCAGGAGGCATCCTGACCAGATGCCCGAGCCACCTCAACTGGTTCCTCTCAATGCGGAGGAGCAGCGGCTCTACTCTGATCTCCTCCCGGATGACCGAGCTCCTCACCCTATCTCTAAGGGAGAGCCCGGCCACCCTGCGGAGGAAACTCATTTCAGCCGCCTGTATACGAGATCTCCTTCTTTCGGTCACGACCCACAGCTCATGACCATAGGTGAGGGTAGGAACGTAGATCGGCTGGTAAATCGAGAGCTTCGCCTTCTGGCTCAGCTCCTTCTTCACCATGACAGACCGGCGCAGAGTCCGCATTACTGCAGACGCCGCACCGATCCGTCTGTCCATCTCACGCTCCATCCTTCCCTCACTCGTAAACTACACTCCGAGATATTTAAACTCCTCCACTTGAGGCAGGACCTGACCCCCGACCCGGAGAGGGCAATCCACCCTATTCCGGCTGAGGACCATGGTCTCAGATTTGGAGGTGCTGATTCTCATCCCAGCCGCTTCACACTCGGCCGCGAATCAATCAAGTGAGAGCTGGAGATCACGACCAGATGAAGCCAACAGGACCACGTCATCCGCAAAAAGCAGGGACCCAATCCTGAGGCCACCAAACTGGATCCCCTCAACACCTCGGCTGCGCCTAGAAATTCTGTCCATATAAGTTATGAACAGAATCGGTGATAAAGGGCAGCCTTGGCGGAGTCCAACCCTCACCGGAAACGAATCCGACTTACTACCGGCAATGCGGACCAAGCTCTGACACCTGTCGTACAGGGACCGGACAGCCCGTACAAGGAGGTCCGGTACCCCATACTCCCGGAGTACACTCCCTCCAAGGACTCCAGAAAGGGTGGGTACTCTGAACTGCTGTTCGGTGCATAAGCACAGACAACAGTCAGGACCCGTCCCCCCACCCGGAGGCGGAGGGAAACTACCCTTTCATCCACCGGGGTAAACCCCAACGTGCAGGCACCAAGCTGGGGACTGTGTGTGTGTGTGTGTGTGTGTTATTTTGTGTGTATGTATGTTGAAAAGACTGTGGATGAGGCGTGAGTGCCCCCTTTGGGTAATGGTATGCAACTGCATTAATGAGCACATAGAGAACAGACTTTAAGGTAGACTTGTGGGCAACCAACCTTTTGAGTTGTGTGCATATTTGAGGACCTACCGCATAAATATACTCATCCACCTCAGTCAGTCCCAGAAAGCTACACCTGTAAGCCTGTGTGGAATACTGTGTTGTTATGTTATGGGTGAAAAGAAATAGTGATCCTTGCCAGAGAATTCTGTGTATTCTTACTAACACCCCGAGGCAAACGTCACAAGATAGTACAAGGTGAATATTACACTAATAATGTATGTGTATATGAATGTACAGTGACTTGCAAAAGTATTCATACTTTTTGAATTATTCCCCCTTTCTGTGTTCTTAAAAATCTGTGAAAATGTTTCATTTTATTCGTAAGAAATAGTATAAAGTAAGCAGGAAGTTAATGCTGGGTAAGGAAGTGATGGTGGGGAGGATGTTACGTAAACTACATACTTCACAACCAGCTCACTGTGGGATGGGCCGGTCAGGTCTACGTTAGATGGTCTGGTCAGGTCTACATGGGATGGGCCGGTCAGCTCTTTATGGGATGGGCCGGTCAGGTCTACGTTAGATGGTCTGGTCAGGTCTACATGGGATGGGCCGGTCAGCTCTTTATGGGATGGGCCGGTCAGGTCTACGTTAGATGGTCTGGTCAGGTCTACATGGGATGGGCCGGTCAGCTCTTTATGGGATGGGCCGGTCAGGTCTACGTTAGATGGTCTGGTCAGGTCTACATGGGATGGGCCGGTCAGCTCTTTATGGGATGGGCCGGTCAGGTCTACGTTAGATGGTCTGGTCAGGTCTACATGGGATGGGCCGGTCAGCTCTTTATGGGATGGGCCGGTCAGGTCTACGTTAGATGGTCTGGTCAGGTCTACATGGGATGGGCCGGTCAGCTCTTTATGGGATGGGCCGGTCAGGTCTACGTTAGATGGTCTGGTCAGGTCTACATGGGATGGGCCGGTCAGCTCTTTATGGGATGGGCCGGTCAGGTCTACGTTAGATGGTCTGGTCAGGTCTATGTGGGATGGGCCGGTCAGCTCTCCGTGGGATGGGCTGGTCAGGTCTAAGTTAGATGGACTGGTCAGCTCTTTGTGGGATGGGCCAGTCAGGTCTATGTGGGATGGGCCGGTCAGGTCTACGTTAGATGGGCCGGTCAGCTCTCCGTGGGATGGGCCGGTCAGGTCTCAGTTAGACGGGCCAGTCAGGTCTATGTGGGATGGGCCGGTCAGCTCTTTATGGGATGGGCCAGTCAGGTCTATGTGGGATGGGCCGGTCAGGTCTATGTGGAATGGGCCGGTCAGGTCTACGTTAGATGGACTGGTCAGCTCTCCGTGGGATGGGCCGGTCAGGTCTCAGTTAGACGGGCCAGTCAGGTCTATGTGGGATGGGCCGGTCAGGTCTACGTTAGATGGACTGGTCAGGTCTCATTGGGATGGGCCGGTCAGGTCTACGTTAGATGGTCTGGTCAGGTCTCCGTGGGATGGGCCGGTCAGGTCTCCGTGGGATGGGCCGGTCAGGTCTACGTTAGATGGTCTGGTCAGGTCTCCGTGGGATGGGCCGGTCAGGTCTCATTGGGATGGGCCGGTCAGGTCTCATTGGGATGGGCCGGTCAGGTCTACGTTAGATGGTCTGGTCAGGTCTCCGTGGGATGGGCCGGTCAGGTCTACGTTAGATGGTCTGGTCAGGTCTCCGTGGGATGGGCCGGTCAGGTCTACGTTAGATGGTCTGGTCAGGTCTACGTTAGATTGTCTGGTCAGGTCAATGTGGGATGGGCTGGTCAGGTCTCAGTTGGACGGACCGGTCAGGTCTACGTTAGATGGACTGGTCAGGTCTACGTTGGATGGGCCGGTCAGGTCTACGTTAGATGGACTGGTCAGGTCTACGTTGGATGGGCCGGTCAGGTCTACGTTGGACGGACCGGTCAGGTCTACGTTAGATGGACCGGTCAGGTCGACGTTAGATGGACTGGTCAGGTCTACGTTGGATGGGCCGGTCAGGTCTCAGTTGGACGGGCCGGTCAGGTGTACGTTAGATGGACTGGTCAGCTCTTTGTGGGATGGGCCGGTCAGGTCTACGTTGGATGGGCCGGTCAGGTCTCAGTTGGACGGGCCGGTCAGGTCTACGTTAGATGGACTGGTCAGGTCTACGTTGGATGGGCCGGTCAGGTCTCAGTTGGACGGACCGGTCAGGTCTACGTTAGATGGACTGGTCAGGTCTACGTTGGATGGGCCGGTCAGGTCTCAGTTGGACGGGCCGGTCAGGTCTACGTTAGATGGACTGGTCAGGTCTACGTTGGATGGGCCGGTCAGGTCTACGTTGGACGGACCGGTCAGGTCTACGTTGGACGGACCGGTCAGGTCTACGTTAGATGGACCGGTCAGGTCTACGTTAGATGGACTGGTCAGGTCTACGTTGGATGGGCCGGTCAGGTCTCAGTTGGACGGGCCGGTCAGGTGTACGTTAGATGGACTGGTCAGGTCTACGTTGGACGGACCGGTCAGGTCTACGTTGGACGGACCGGTCAGGTCTACGTTAGATGGACCGGTCAGGTCTACGTTAGATGGACTGGTCAGGTCTACGTTGGATGGGCCGGTCAGGTCTCAGTTGGACGGGCCGGTCAGGTGTACGTTAGATGGACTGGTCAGCTCTTTGTGGGATGGGCCGGTCAGGTCTACGTTGGATGGGCCGGTCAGGTCTCAGTTGGACGGGCCGGTCAGGTCTACGTTAGATGGACTGGTCAGCTCTTTGTGGGATGGGCCGGTCAGGCCTACGTTGGACGGACCGGTCAGGCCTACGTTGGACAGACCGGTCAGGTCTACGTTAGATGGACCGGTCAGGTCTACGTTAGATGGACTGGTCAGGTCCATGTTGGATGGGCCGGTCAGGTCTCAGTTGGACGGGCCGGTCAGGTGTACGTTAGATGGACTGGTCAGCTCTTTGTGGGATGGGCCGGTCAGGTCTCAGTTGGACGGGCCGGTCAGGTGTACGTTAGATGGACTGGTCAGCTCTTTGTGGGATGGGCCGGTCAGGTCTCAGTTGGACGGGCCGGTCAGGTGTACGTTAGATGGACTGGTCAGCTCTTTGTGGGATGGGCCGGTCAGGTCTACGTTAGATGGACTGGTCAGGTCTACGTTGGATGGGCCGGTCAGGTCTCAGTTGGACGGGCCGGTCAGGTGTACGTTAGATGGACTGGTCAGCTCTTTGTGGGATGGGCCGGTCAGGTCTCAGTTGGACGGGCCGGTCAGGTGTACGTTAGATGGACTGGTCAGCTCTTTGTGGGATGGGCCGGTCAGGTCTACGTTGGATGGGCCGGTCAGGTCTCAGTTGGACGGGCCGGTCAGGTCTACGTTGGATGGGCCGGTCAGGTCTCAGTTGGACGGGCCGGTCAGGTCTACGTTAGATGGACTGGTCAGCTCTTTGTGGGATGGGCCGGTCTGGTCTCAGTGGGATGGACTGGTCAGGTCTTAGTGGGATGGGCCGGTCTGGTCTCAGTGGGATGGACTGGTCAGGTCTTAGTGGGATGGCTTCAGGCTCTTGGGGCCTGTCCCCTGTCTGCCCAGGGCGCCCGGTACCTGGCGGGGCCAGTCCTTGACAGTCCAGGCCTGCTGGGGCCTTTTCCCCCTGACTGTGGGGGGCTCTTCCTGGGCCCCCCCACTGTCACCTCCTGGGTCGGTGCATGGATGGCTCTCGAGTGGGGCGGTTGGGGTCTGTGCTTGGGGGTTGCTGCCAACTGCCCGGGTCTCGAGACCTTCTGGCCTGCTACTTGCCTTTGTGTGGGCGGGGCCACATCGGCACGATCACTCTTCTCTGAACACGTTCCACTTTGTATGTTCTGCATGTGACACAGTCACTGTCGCCTGCAGGTTCATTTACTAAAAGCAGCTTGTTTTCTTTCTGTGTGTCTGATTTATATTTAACTTGTTAGATTCTGGTTCCTCCGACAGTTGATAGATTCATATGCCCCCTGCGGAGGACTAAGCTAAGGTGGGCTTGTATGAGTGTGTATGTATATGTGATCATACCGCCGAGTGCGTATATGTGTATATATGTGCATGTGTGTGTTATTTTTCTCTTTCTCCTAATGTCTCTCTATTTCACTTTCTCTATGAGATGTTTTCTCTTCTTTCTCTTTTGTCCTCTCCGGTCCGGTCCAGCAGTACAAACTCTGCATTACAAACAACAAAGCAAAATAAATAGAGAAATAAAATAAAAATTCAGAAAGTCAATGAGATCATTATATCTATAAAGCTCCTCCTGTCAGAGTAAATTTGCTCAGCAGAACCCAGCATCGAGACCATCATTCTGCTGCTTCAGTGCTGGAAAAGACAAAAAAAAGCGCTTGACTCCAGCAGAAGGATGGAAGTTTGGGAACCACTGCCTTAACGGGACATATAAAGAAGGAAGTGGGGACTCTTCCTCTTCCAGCTGTGTAACACAGATGGATCAGCAGCGCATCTTTTATAATCAGTAAATCATCCACATTAATCAGGCCATCCTGCCCTTAAATCAGTCTGAACTTTATTCAAACTGAACAAATGAGAAGGAAGTTAGTTTCTGCATGTAATTTCATCTCCAGAAGCTTCTGAGCACTGATCAATGGCTGCATCAGAACCTGATCAGAACGTTTAACATCCAGGACTGGACACTGTTTTCTGATGAAGATGATCTTCTGCTGCTTGACTCTCATTAAGCTCGTTAACTGAGATTACTAACAGATCAGGATCAGCTGGTGGGCGGGGCCTAATCGTTTGGCCACACCCCTGCCTTTACCACCACCGTGTTGGTGTGATTAGTGGATTATGTGAGTGGGCAGCAGGCGGTCGGCGGCTTGGAAAAGTGTGAGTACCTCCTTTTCATTTTGTTATTCCCCTATCAGGCTCGGACCTGTTCTGAGGTTCTGAGGTTCTGGCCTGTGTGTGTGCGTCCCGCTACGGCAGCTTCTCTGTAAGAGTTTTCCTTTCTGTCCACACGCTGACAGCAGGTCATGTGACCTCGTCTCAGAAGATTCAAAACCTTTTTCACTTCATTTAGTTTCCAGAAAAAAAGGAATTGAAGTAATATTTTAGTTTTTATTTTTCTGTAAAACTGAGACGTTGTCTGAAGCGTCCAGATGAACCTGTGCAGGTGAGTGTCAGCAGGGTTCAGGTTTACCAGCAGGGGCTGGACTGATCCCAGTTCAGACTGGAGGAAAAGCAGAGGGATTAAAGGTCCAGTCTGCAGAGTCGCTGCCATCTAGTGGTGAAGATGGTATGAGGCGGTGCCATGGTGTAACGTGTCCTGTTGTTTCTTGGCCGAGTCCATGTCTGCCGCGATATCTCTGCTGTACGATGACATTTGTTTCTACGTACAACTGGGAACCAGTAGCCTACACTTTTCATTGGGTTTGTTGCCCGTTGCCTTGGCAGCATAACAGCCTCAGGAGCGCGGTCCCAGGTTGTGGGGGGGTGTCAATTAATAGTTCCATACATTTAATTTCCTGAATCTGAAAGTGAAGAAGCTTGAAGTGCGAGTTTATTGGTTGGTCCATGCTCCTAGCGGACGACTACGTCAGCGGTGCCTGCAGTGGCCCTGACTCACTGCAGACCTGAAAGCCCATCTCCACTCGGTAGCCGCCATTCATGCCTTATTAATGTCAATGCCCATGGCGGCATTCACATTATTGAGATCCTGTTCAGCCATTTTGGTTATTATTCCGCCAAACTTTGCCGTGCTACTCTTCCTGCAGGGTCACTTCAATTGTTTACCTCTCAAACCCTGCAGCTCCTTCGGGAGATGTGGGCTACGACTTTTATTTCAAATATCTGTAGTTTTTTTTTAGATATTTAGCATTTTGTAAAAATAAATTCAGCCTTGTGATTGAATGAAAGTCCTTCCAACCAAATGCGGATTGGACCTTGCAAAAATTCAGCACAACAGGTCAACAGGGTTTCAGAGCTCTGCAGCGGTTTGCAGTGTTGAGTTCATCAAGTTCCCGTCCCCAGTGTCTTTCCTGCAAAATGTTTAAAAGGCTACTCCTCCTACACCATTTGTCTCACTTCAACCATTCAGATATCAAACTCTTCAGCCCATTCAGGAGATATGTTCTACCACTTTTGGTAACATTTAAACTTTTTAAGTTATTCAAGTTTTTGTCAATGTTATGAAATCTGTTCCTGTGATTGGACGAAACAGAATTCAGCTCAACGATTGGTCCATTTTGTGCACCGGTACACAGGTACACATACAAGGCACTGGTTCAAATGCAGCATTTAACATACAGCTCTGTTGTCATTTGTCTTGCTGCTTGTGTGATGGCGTGCAGTTCTGCAGGCTGCTCAGTGTGAACTATTGGTCTCAGCTCCACACTTCCAGGAGAAAAGGAATTTATTTGTAATTGTCTCAGTTAAATATGAAGGATTTGTTCCAACAATGCTCCCTGCAACATTTCAACACTTTGATAAATCTTAAACAACTTAAAAAAAAAGTTTTTCACATTAAACAAAGTCTTTCACATATGTGCTGGAGTTTAGTTCAACCACGCACATGGATGTGAAAAAAAGGCGTTCCCATCCCAATTGGAAAACATTTAAACGCTTTCTCCAAGGTGCAACTAAGAGTACTAGAGGTGTAGTGAGTAAGTCAGTGTACTCTAAAACAGTTCATTGGTTCAATCCCAATGTGTGGCAAATAGAAAAAATTTCAGTTGTGCCTTTTTTTTCCCTATTTCTTACACCTATGCAATTTCATTTCAATCATTCAGCACAGTTCAATAAATGGGCATTTACAGTTGCTATTATTTCAATAATAGCTGGTTCTAGTTTAACATTTTCATTTTTTACTTTGATATTTTTTGATGCTTTCCTCCTATTTGCACGTTTTCATGGGAACTTGTCACGTTTTTCAGCGGGATTAACTGGCTTTTGCTAGCTTGTTTCACTGTTCGGAATTGTCTTCTGTGGTCCACTTGGGGTGATGAAATGAACGTGTGCATGTACATTACAAACTGTGTGTGGAGTAGACCTCAACTAAATGCTCCCTGCCATGGCAGGCACAAACACCCACGTCGTTCTCACAATGCTGTGTGCATTCTTTTTGTTCTGAACACAGAAAAAGTAAAATACTAAAGTCTCTAATGCTGCCGATGACCCATGTACTTTCTCTGTTAGCTTCTGTTAACATGAGTCAGTGTCCTGGCACAGGTCCTCCACGGCGTATCAAATAAAATCAAAGATACTTTATTTATCCCCGAGGGGAAATCAAGGTTAGACATACAGACATTTACATTTGACAAGTTTACAGAACGAACTGATACTTCGGCCCTGCTGCCAGTTTTACCGGCGCCGCCTTATAAATGAGGAAAGATGACATGAGGAAGGATGGGTGGGTGTTGGACATGAAGAAGTATCTCTACACTTCACCTAAAGGAGGAAGGATAAAGATGCAACAAAAAAACACACCTCTAGGCATAAGCACAAATTCAGACAATAGACAACACACAATATGGGGGGGGGGGGTCTCCCAAACAGCCAGTGAGGTCGCAGCCAACCAAGCAGCACGTCCATCCAACTCGCCGTCCGTGAGTGGAGGGAGGGGCGAGGTCCGGAGAAGGTGGTGAAAGATAGGAGAGTGTGTCTGTAACTGTGTGTGTGTGTGTGTGTGTGTGTGTGTGTGTGTGTGTGTGTGTGTGTGTGTGTGTGTGTGAGAGAGAGAGAGTGTGTGTGTGAGTGTGTGCATTCAGTAAGTGAGTCTGTGAACTTTCCACAGTTCATCTGGGCCACCTGATGTAAACGCGGCCTTGAGAGCTGAGTTCACTTTAAGTTCCACAGGCCTGAGAAAGGGAGGGGGGTTAGGAGGGGGCTGAGCATCAGACAGCATTACATTCCAGGAGACGTGATAACCAGCCTGCCCAAGGCCAGTCAGGGAGCCAGATCCAGATAACAGCTTTGTTTTGGGTCAAGCTAAGCTTCGTTTGGCTCTGCTGTGAGTCCTTAGTGGTCTCTGTCGGACTCCGAAACAGCCGTATCGGGTCAGTTTCCACCAAAACTGAGCAACCGCTTCTCCAAGATGTTTCCCACTTACGGATGAGCTCCAGAACCACGACCAGCGCCAGTCGCGGTCCAGTGCCGTCACGCACGACTTCGAGTGCTAGTTGCTCGGCGTAGCCCATCACAGATCTTCCAGATTTTGTGAGACACCAGGAAACCGCAGAAACCCAGTTATCATAAATCCAATCATGTAGAAATCCTCCACAGAAAGAAGCAGCAGGCACATGACCTTCCTCACGGATCCAGCAGCATGACTTCCGTCGGGACCTGCGGGCCCATAGCCCGTTCTTTTGGGAAAAAAGATTTTATAAATTGCATTGAGAGACCAGCTGACCAGATCCATGATTTAATTCAGAAGGAAATGGAGCAAGAGGCTCAGATAGATGACAATACAAAGAAGCAGCAGGTCAGAGTGGGAATGGGAGGGAGAGAAAAAGCCTCCGTCCTCTCCGAGAGCAGGAAGTGTAGACTGGCAGCCATTAGGAGGTGTGTTTCCAGCCGACAGTGTTCACAGCTGTCTGGACGGCCTCTCCATGTCCGCATTGTCACAAAGTTCCTGCTCTTTTCAGTCGTTGAGTCAAAACAAAGCAAGAATATTCTATGCCACTCTACTCTACTCTATAGGAGAGTAGTTTAGCAGATACTTTTCTCGAACACGGAGACGTTCTGAATCAGTGATGTCTCCAACAGGATGGCAAGCGGCAGCCGTCTGGCAGGAAGCCAACATGTCTGCAGTCAGCGTGGCGGGAGAAAGAAGACAGTTAAAGGCCATGAACAGCTGCCGTGTGTTGGGAGCTTTGTGGATCTGCTTCTGATAGAAGTCTATGTTGTTGATGTGAAGACTGAGAGGTTCTGCTGGGACTCTGACAAGTCAGGGACTTGCAGCAGCAGTAGTTAAAATCTGTGTTTTACTGTTTTACAAAACATGTACTGAATGAGGCGCTGCACGGTGGTATAGTGGTCAACACTGTGGTCACAGCAAGAAGGTCACTGGTTCAATCTCCAGCAGTAGTCTTTCTGTGTGGAGTTTGTGTAGCGACTTTTGAGCGGTTGCTGACAGACAATAACGTCCCACCAGGGATCAGGATCTGCACATTTATTCTGTGAATAACATGAGAGGTCTGATGCAGACAACGGTCCGGTCTCTCTCCGCCTCCTGCAGCGGGTCAGAGGAACGAGGGAAGTTCTCAGGCACATTCACGCTCATTTTTACCGACCTGTTGAACGCTGGAAGGAAATGTAACTGCAAAACAATTCCTTCTCCAGTTCCTCTCTTTGGTCTTTTCTTCCAACGGTGAGACTCCGGCCGACGGGGTTCTCCTTTAATATATTTTATATCCAGTGAGAATCTGGTTATGAGGTTCGATCTCTCTAGAAGTATCCCTAGGACTAGTTCTTTGAATTCTTTTTAATATCCAATAAGGAACTGTTGCTGACGTTAGTTTCCCACCAGTTATTTTATATAATATTATTAGACCCTTGTGAGAAACTGGTACTGAAGTTAATTTCTTACCAGTTATTTTAATAAAACCCTTCAGAGAATATTGCCGAAGCCTATCTCTTACTCGTTAGGGGGTGGGGGGCAGACTCTCACCCTGACCCCCCGGGGATAGTCTCTCACACTGATCCCCTACAAAAAGGTCCCAACTATTAGCCTAACTAAATGGTTCTTCGTACCCTCCGAGCTTAGTCTAGTTTTTCGCTGCCAGGGGTCGGAAGGTTATAAGAACAGCATAATAGTTCCAGACCTTCTGCCTCTGCTGGCGTCTGGGTAAAGGGGCTTACCTGAAGAGTTTGAGGACTCCTTCCTGCTTTCTTGTCCTTAAACTGGAAGAATGAAGAAGCTAACTTTTTGTTGGGAGGTTAAGGTTATATCTTAACTCTTACCCCTTTTATTGACGTTTTTCAGGTTATTACAATGAGATTAATACAAAGAATTATAAAGAAAATTTCCCTCAGGGTTTAACCCATACTAAATTTTGTTCAATTTACCTGTAAGGAAATATCTTTTTCATTCAGAGAGACTCCAAAATGTTCTATTTTTTTTTCTAACCTGTCCAGCATCTCAGCAGACAGAACAACAATCTGCGCGCCGTATTTTTGCCAGACAGATTTGCTCTGTCAAGGGAGACATCTCATGTATATAACTATATATTATTTTATTCATTTATTTATTTTCCTTTTATCATTTTGCAATCATCGTCAGTCTTGATACGGCCGAGCTGCACCTGGCAGGTAAAGAGGGAAAAAGAGGAAATGAAAGGAGGAAAAAGAGAGACAGAAAAGAAAGGCGTGTCTAAGCTGCTAAAGTTACAGTATTTGCAAAACAATATAAAGTACTGAAAAAATACAACAAGACATAAGTAGGATAGTGACAATATTCAAAAACAGACAAAAAAATGAAAAATAAAAGTAAATGAATGAATAAAATAACAATTAAAATACTAACCGTTATTAAACATACCTACAGAGAGTCATCAGCAACATTTAGTAGGAAGCAGATGGGAAGATGAGCGCATGTGGGCGTGCACGTGTGAGTGTTCAACCTGTGATCATGCAATCAAAGATCAGCTGAGTGCTTGTAGGGGAGCACGACCACGACCCGAGGTGTAGGGGAGGAAGCCAAGGCCCCCAGGGCCCGGCAAGCCCACCGCGCACAGAGCCCGGGCAGGCAAAGCAGAGAGAGCCTCCGTCCCCCGAAGCCCAGAGCAGTGGAAGCCTCCAGGCAGGCGCCACCCGGCGCCACGAGGCAGGGGCACCGGGTAGCACAGGGCGACGGCACGCCGGCCCGGCGGGTGCTGAAGCGCGGGCCGCACAGAGAGCCGGCAGAAATCTGATTCAGATTCTAGGAATCTGCTACTATTAATTCCATATTGTGATGATAGAGTGTCAAAAGATCAAATTCTTCTGTTATGGATAATATGCTCTAAATAATTAATTCCTTTATTAATCCATTGTTTAAAGTTGATCATATTTTTGTTTAGAAGAATGTCAGGGTTGTTCCAGATAGGTGTGAGTTTACATGGGATTATTGATGAATTGTTTTTTTAAGAACTTCCCACCAAGCTGTCAGAGAGGTGCTGATGTTGACGCTTTTGAAGCACTTTAACTTTTTTACACTGAAGCTGAAGAATGGAAGATTAGAGATTTCCACATTGTCACAGAATGTTTGTTCTAAGTCTATCCATGGTTCATCTAATGGACTCGGTTTAAGCCATTTTAAGATATATTGCAGCCTATTGGCTAAGAAATAATGTTGAAAGTTAGGCAAGTCTAAGCCTCCCTGAGCTTTAGGTTTTTGTAATGTTTTTAAACTAATCCGGGGTGGTTTATTCTTCCAGAGAAATTGGGAAGTGTATGATTCTAGTGATTTGAACCAGGTGGAGGGAGGTTTCATAGGAATCATGGAGAACAGGTAGTTGATTTTGGGTAGAACCATCATTTTTATCGTAGCAACTCTCCCCAAAAGTGAAATGGGGAGTGACTTGGGTAGCGAGATGGAAGTGTGGAGTCTTTGCCTGGTTTTAACAGTACAATGATGCTGGCAGAATTCATGTTTTGGGGTAAGTAGCCATTTTCCTTTATTTGTGTCATCATTTAGAAAGACGTAGGGGCCAGTGTTGTCCAGAATACCTGATAGAACTCTGCTGGGAAGCCATCCGGTCCTGGGGCTTTTTTACATGGCATATGTTTGAGGGCTTCATGTAGCTCCTCTGCTGTAAGGGGGGAATCTAAGGCTGCAACGTGTTCCTGCTGTAGTCCTGGGAGGTCTATGTTATTAAGAAACTGATTTATGTCATTATCTGCTAATGGTTCAATAAAGATTGCAAAAAGTGAGGGGGAGAGTGGACAGCCTTGTCTGGTGCCTCTCTGCAATCTGAAGCTGTGAGAAGTTTGATCATTTGTCCTGACGCATGCATTTGGATTGCTATACAGTATCTTTATCCAGTCGATAAACGATGAGCCAAACCCAAATTTTCTTAATGTTGCAAATAAGAATTTCCAGTTCACCCTGTCAAATGCTTTTTCAGCATCTAGAGAGATTATTGTAGTTTCCAGGTTATGTATGGTGGCATAATCAATTAGATTTATTAGTCTGTGCGTATTAGTGGTGGAATGTCGTCCCTTGATAAATCCTGTTTGATCAGGATGTATGATAAGTGGGGTTATTTTTTCTAGTCTTGTAGCAAGCACTTTACTGATTATTTTAAGATCTACGTTCATTAGTGATATTGGACGATAACTAGATGGGAGTTTGGGGTCTTTTCCTGGTTTTAGTATTACTGTAATACTAGCCAAATTCAGAGTTTGCATGTTCTCCCCGTGTATGCGTGGGTTCTCTCCGGGTTCTCCGGCTTCCTCCCACCATCCAAACATATGCATGTTAGGTTAATTGGTCACTCTAGATTGCCCCTAGGAATGTGTGTGAGCGTGAGTGGTTGTTCGTCTCTCTGTGTGGCCCTGCGATGGACTGGCGAGCTGTCCAGGGTGTACCCTGCCTGTCGCCCAAAGCCAGCTGGGATAGGCTCCAGCTTCCCCGCGACCCTGAATTGGAATAAGCGGTTTGGAAAATGAATGAATGAATGAACTAGCCAAATTCATGTTTTGAGATATTTGGCCTTTTTCCTTAATTTCTGAAACCATTTTATAAAAAGTGGGTGCTAGTGTAGACCAAAATTCTTTATAATATTCAACTGGAGGGGGGAGAGGGTCATCAACATTTGGACAATATACATTTGGAGTGCATAACTTCATGTTTTGGATAGATAATATGATTATAAATCCTTCATCTGGATCTGCAATTATATTATTAGAGGTAAAATAAATTTTCCTGTTTCTTAGAATGGTTACTCCTCATTTTCTGGAATTGAAACAGGCTGAATACATATGGGGGAACTGTGTGGTGATTCCTGTTCCCTGGTGGGCGCGGTCAGTTGGGAACTGGAGGCACACCTGATCCACATTCCAGCAATCATCACACAACCTATTTAAGACCAGCTCTGCCTGCTATCCAGCGCCAGATTGTTGATTGTCCTGCGGTAAAACAGCTCTCGGCCTCGGCGCACGTTGCTTGTGTAAACCTTTGATTTGTAACCTGTCCTGTCTTCCTCCTGCCAGTTCATAGACGCTACCTGCCAGTTTTGCCTGCGTCCTGCTGCTCGCCAGTCCGCCAGTCTCTGCAGTTCCACTGGAAGAGTTCACAGGGATCTGTGGAGAACCAATAAACCTCTCTCTGTACTCTGACAGTGTCCGCTCTTTGGATCCTACTAGCCCCACTTTTACAACAAACTGTGCTGTAGAGATGACATTAGTCGTTTTTAACAAATGCAGGACAATGTCTGCCTGTAAATCATTTAATCTATTAAACACCTTCAAGCTCTTCTCCCTGGAACCAGCTCCACATATATTCCACGTGGTCATGCTCAAGCTACTGAAGTGTTTCAATGAAAGTGTGTGTGTGCCTATATAAATGCGTGTGTATTGCATGTAGACCGTGTTTATTCCTGAGTCCACAATGTTCCTATAGGTCTGTCTAATGCCCCCAGATGCTCTAAGTGTGTGTGTGGGTTTGAGGTGACTGTTAATTCAATTAAATGAAAATTAAATTAAAAGTACTTTATTAATCTCCAAAGGGAAATATTGTAGTATATAATAATAATAACTAGAGGATGTCTTGTTCCGGAGGCTGATGGCTGCTGGCAGGAATGATCTTCTGTATCTTTCAGTCTTACATGGGACCTGAAGAAGCCTCTCACTGAACACACTTTGTTGTTTCATCACTGTGTTGTGGAGAGGGTGTGAAGAATCCTCCATCATCTTCATCAGCTTGTGCAGCATTCTTCTTTGGACAATCAGCTCCAGCGGCTCCAGAGTTACTCCAAGCACAGAAGCAGCTTTCTGGATCAGTTTGTTGATTCTCTTCAAGTCTCTGGTTCTGATGCTACTACCCCAGCAGATGCTGCAAAGCTGACTGCACTCTCCACAACAGACTTATAGAAGATATGCAACATCTTGGTGCAGACGTTAAACCATCTCAGCTTCCTTAAGAAGTCCAGTCTGCTCTGACCTTTCTTGTAGATGTAGTCAGTGTTGCATTTCCAGTCCAGTTTGTTGTCCAGCTGAACTCCAAGATACTTGTATTCCTCCACCACCTCCACCTCCTCTCCCAGGATGGAAACAGTGCTTTGTTTATTCTTCTTCCTCCTGAAGTCAACAATCATCTCTTTTGTTTTGCTGCTATTTAATATGAGATGATTGTCACCGCACCATTTAACAAACTGACTGACCAGTTCTCTGTACTCTGCTTCTTGTCCATCCCTGATACACCCCACAACTGCAGAGTCATCAGAGTATTTCTGCAGATGACAGGACTCAGAGTTGTACTGGAAGTCTGAGGTGTACAGAGTGAAGAGGAATGGCCAGAGTACAGTTCCTTGTGGTGCACCAGTGCTGCTGACCTCCATCTCAGACACACAACCTTTCAGTCTCACAAACTGGGGTCTGTTTGTGAGGTAGTCATAGATCCAGGTGGTTGTGGAGGTATCCACCTGGAATTTATGGAGCTTCTCACATAACAAAGCAGGCTGAATGGTATTAAAAGCACTGAGAAATGAAAGAACATGACCCTCAGAGTGCTGCCTGAATGGTCCAGATGAGAGTGTGCTCTCTGGAGCAGGTATATGATGGCATCTTCAACCCCAAGTCCATTACAATATGCAAACTGGAATGGGTCCTGAAAGGTGTTTACTTGCTTGTTGAGGTGAGCCAGTAAGAGTCTCTCCAGGACTTTCATGATGTGAGATGTCAGGGCAACTGGTCTGTAGTCACTTGGTTCAGCTGGTTGTGTTTTTTTAGGCACTGGAACAAGGCAGGAGGTTTTCCACAGCACTGGGACTCTATTTAGTCTCAGACTGGTGTTGAAAAGGTGCTGGAGAATCGGACATAGTTGTTCTGAGCAGGTCTTGAGAACTCTGGGACTGACACCATCTGGACCTGCAGCCTTGTTCTGGTTCAGTTTCTGAAGTTGCTTCTTAACCTGATTGCAGGAGACAAACAAGGTGGAGGTCTCAGGATGTCCTGATGTGGAGGGAGATGAAGCTGTGTTCTGGTCCATGACTGAGCTGCAGGGTGACAGATTGGAGGCGTGACAGGAAAGCAGTGGGCTTATGGAGGGTGTGTGGTCTGTTGGGCTGGAGGTAGGGGGTGAACTGAACCTGGTGAAGAATATGTTCAGCTCATTAGCTCTGTCCAGACCTCCATCAGGCTGCTCCCCCTTTAACTTGAAGCCGGTGATCTTCTTCATTCCAGACCACACATCCCTCAGGTTATTCTGCTGGAGCTGACTTTCTAACTTCTTCCTGTAGTCCTCCTTGCACTTCTTAGTTTGGGTTTTAAGTTGTTTTTGTGTTGCCCTCAATAACTCCCTGTCTCCATCCCTGAAGGCTTTCTTTTTGATGTTCAGCAGCTTTTTCAGGTCACTGGTGATCCAGGGTTTGTTATTGGGGAAGCACCTCACTGTTCTTGTTGGGACGATGCTGTCCACACAGAAGTTTATGTAATCTGTCACACACTCAGTCATGGCGTTGATGTCGTCTCCATGAGGTTCACAGAGGACGTTCCAGTCTGTAGCCTCAAAGCCTCCTCTAAGAGCATCTTCAGCTTCAGAAGACCAGATTTTGATAGTCTTTGTGATGACTGGTTGCTGCTGAACGATGGGCTTGTAGGTGGAGGTGAGAAGAACCAGATTATGGTCAGATCTTCCTAAAGGAGGCAGGGCAGAACAACTGGATCCATTATTCATATTTGCATAAAATAAGTCCAACATCTTATTTTCTCTGGTGGAGCAGCTGACAAACTGCTGGAATGTTGGTAGAGTTGCAGAGAGGGAGACGTTGTTGAAGTCTCCGGAAATCGCCATGAATGAGTTTGGATGCTGTGTTTGTAGCCGAGCAACGACGGAGCTGATGACATCACAGGCTGTGTCTGGTGCGGTACCAGGTATTATATAAACCGCTACCAGAATAACACAGGTAAACTCTCTGGGTAAATAATATGGATGGAAGCTCACAGCTAACAGTTCCATGTCCCTTGTGCATATCTTCTCCTTGACAGTAACATGTCCAGGATGACACCAACGCTGGTTAACCAGCACTGCAATTCCACCACCCTTTAGCTTTCCGCTGTGTTGTCTACTGCGGTCTGCACGGACCGTTTTAAAGCCCGGTACAGACACATTACAGTCAGGGATGTGTTCATGCAGCCATGTCTCGGTGAAGCACATAATACTGCACTCTCTGTATTCTTTCTGAGACCTTGTTAGCATCTCGAGCTCGTCCGTTTTGTTAGCTAGCAATCTCACATTACCCATGACGACGGTCGGGAGAAATGGTTTAAATCTCCATCTCTTTCTCCTCTGTCTGACTCCCGCTCTGCATCCTCTTCTCTTTCTTTTCAACTCCATCGGGATTTGATGTGTTGTTTCGCTGATAATCCTGATTTGGGAGAGTTTAATCAGTTGATCCCGATTGTAAACAAGTCTTTTGTTGTCATGGAGACTGATCAAAAGTCTTGAAAGAGCTAAAAATATGCAGAAAATTCTTCCTTGCAGCACACCCTCTGAACCGGCATGAAATCCTCAGAAAAAAAGACCTAATTTGAGCTAATATCTATGTGAGAAGAGTTTGTACTTTAAAAAAAAAAAAATCAAAATAGCAAGTCAGAGCTACTACAATCTGCTGCCAACAGACGGCTAAGTCTGGAATGGAATGAAAACGTGAACAAGCATGCTCTGTGTTGCAGGTATGTTGTGTGTGTGTGTGTGTGTGTGTGTGTGTGTGTGTGTGTGTGTGTGTGTGTGTGTGTGTGTGTGTGTTATGTGGACGTCTGTGTGTGCCTTACATATTATTGTTGATATGGCATAATAGAGTGGAAGAAAAACAGCTAGTTGAGGCAGAAGAAAGAAAATGGACATAAAAAAGGACAAAACTCCAACAACAAATTCCCTAAATGAGAGGGGGAGAGACAAAAAACGGCAACCATCAGCAAAACTTTAAAATATGTAGTTTATTGCCTAACTCGACTTAGTAATGCCCCCAACACTGAAGAACACGGAATTTCAAATGAATATGGTGGTTCTGCGTTGCTGCTGTTGGTATGTTGCAGCAGAGACATTTCCAGTCATCGTCACAGGTCCACCCTGAGCCCCCCCATTAACGACACCGACTACATACTGATCTCATTCTGTTGGCAGTCGGACACAAATCTGTTTTCTCCTCATCGTAGATCACGTGACTACTGACTATCACCACGGCAACCACCACGCGTCATTCCAAATCCAATCCAAACTCGTGAAACTATTTTCTAATGATTTTTATCCTTTGGTGGTTGCATATTTATTCAACAAATAAAGATATAAAATGAATGATCTGTAGTTTTTCCTCAACCTGCCTTGACGTTCAAGTCACTTTGCAATGCGTTGTCTATATTGACCATCGATGCTCACGACTTTTCCACAAAATGGCGTGGGCACCATGTGGGGACCAGTGTGCACGTCGGACAGCCTGCGGTTTCTAAGTCCTCTCTGTGCCGTGAGTTTGTTCTGCTTTGAACTGCGATTCCAGTCAACACAGTGAACGAACCGGTTCCAGTAGCTGAGCAGAACAAACGCAGAACATGGAGGCGACGTGCTGAAGTGTGCTTGAAGCTTTTTGATCCTCTGAGGCTGCCGTAGTTCCAAAAGGCGTTGGACACAGTGGGGCATTATTCATCAGAACGAGCTCCATGTTTTCAACAGGAGACGGCAGGAACACCGTGTCCCTTTGGCGTGAGGGGGTCCAGCTGATGATCTAACTGCGTGTCCCCCTCTTCTTCTTTGCTTACTTGATCAGAAATGTAAACATCAACATGTTTAGCATGTTTTATTTATGATGAACCCGTCATGAATTAAAACATGTTAATCCCACAAACTGGGACTGGAGATGGGTCCGACTCGGTCTGAAGCCTGAAAGACAACAAAATGTCTCTGGAAGGTTTAGGACCCTTGTGGTCCTGAAACAGATCAACATTCAGCATCCACTTCTTTTCCCTTCAGATGACATCACAGGTCAACCTGCACAACCTAAACAGGTGACACTTTCCCATGGTGCCCCGCGTCCTCTGCAGTAGCCATGGGAGACGGGACCCATCCAGAATGCCGAGCTCCAGAGCTGTTTGACCGGTTTGTGTCGGCATCGACCTGCAGAGCAACGCTGCACTGCTTTGGACAGCTGTGTGAACATCTGCAGCTGGATCCCAGCACTGCCGAGAGGCCGCTGTACCGACCAATCAAACGACGCCTCAACTACTGGAGGGCCAACGCTCTGTGGGCCAAGCTGGACCAAAGGGCCGCACAGCAGGAATACCAGCGCGCCGAGGTCTGCAGCAACATGACTGTGAGTTTCCATGGTAACAGACGTGTTTCCAACCTGCTGTGTGTGCTCATATATCACGTCACCACATGTCGCCTGTGATTGGAGGGCTGAAGGAGCTCGGGTAACAATCTGTAATGGTGCTGGAGTGTGTGCGCTTAACTGGAAAAAACATGATAAACAGTACAGGAACTTACTGTAATGTTAAATATAAAGCAGGGAATAATGCAGGACAGCAACCCGGAAACACTCATCGGAAATGAAGGAGGTGGGGAGCGGTGGAGGGAGCCAGAAACGGGGATCCGGCAGCGCCAATCCAGGCCACAGCGACTCCAGATTGGTGTTCAGTCTGCAGACGAGCTTTGTTCAACGTATCCGTCCGAGTGCTGAAGGCCACGTAAACTCAGCTTGTCAGTAGCTGCCCGTGTCTTCCGAGGAAAGCCACCGCGATGGCCTGGCGAGCTTTTCCAGGGTGTACCCTGCCGCTCGCCCAGCGGCTGCTGGGATAGGGAAGACGGACGGACAGAGGGACGGACAGAGGGACGGACGGATGGACAGAGGGACGGACAGAGGGACGGACAGAGGGACGGACAGACGGACAGAGGGACGGACAGAGTGACGGACAGAGGGACGGACAGAGGGAGGGACAGAGGGACGGACAGAGGGACGGACAGAGGGAGGGACGGATGGACAGAGGGACGGACAGAGGGACGGACGGAGGGACAGAGGGACGGACAGAGGGACGGACAGAGTGACGGACAGAGGGACGGACAGAGGGAGGGACAGAGGGACGGACAGAGGGACGGACAGAGGGAGGGACGGATGGACAGAGGGACGGACAGAGGGAGGGACAGAGGGACGGACAGACGGACAGACGGACAGAGGGACGGACGGAGGGACAGAGGGACGGACAGAGGGACGGACGGAGGGACAGAGGGACGGACGGACGGACGGACAGAGTGACGGACGGAGGGACGGAGGGACGGACGGGCGGACGGACGGACGGACGGACGAACAGACGGAGCGACGGAGGGACGGACGGACGGAGGGACAGACGGAGGGACGGAGGGACAGACGGACAGAGGGACGGACGGAGGGACGGACAGAGGGACGGACGGAGGGACAGAGGGACAGACGGACAGAGGGACGGACGGAGGGACAGAGGGACGGACAGACGGACAGACGGACAGAGGGACGGACAGACGGACAGACTGACAGACTGACAGAGGGACGGACAGAGGGAGGGACAGAGGGACGGACGGAGGGACAGAGGGACGGACAGAGGGACGGACGGAGGGACAGAGGGACGGACGGACGGACGGACAGAGTGACGGACGGAGGGACGGAGGGACGGACAGACGGACGGACGGACAGAGTGACGGACGGAGGGACGGAGGGACGGACGGACGGACGGACGGACGAACAGACGGAGCGACGGAGGGACGGACGGACGGAGGGACAGACGGAGGGACAGAGGGACGGACGGACGGAGGGACGGACGGAGGAACGGACGGAGGGAGGGACGGACGGAGGGAGGGACGGACAGGGACGGACGGACGGACGGACGGAGGGACGGACAGAGGGACGGACGGACAGAGGGACGGAGGGACGGAGGGACGGACGGACAGAGGGACAGAGGGACGGACAGAGGGAGGGACAGAGGGACGGACAGATGGACGGACAGAGGGAGGGACAGAGGGACGGACAGACGGACGGACAGAGGGAGGGACAGAGGGACGGACGGAGGGACAGAGGGAGGGACGGAGGGACGGACGGAGGGACGGACGGAGGGACAGAGGGACGGACGGAGGGACGGACGGAGGGACGGACGGAGGGACAGAGGGACGGACGGAGGGACGGACGGAGGGACGGACGGAGGGACAGAGGGACGGACGGAGGGACGGACGGAGGGACAGAGGGACGGACGGAGGGACGGACGGAGGGACGGACGGAGGGACGGACGGAGGGACGGACAGAGGGACGGACGGACGGACGAACAGACGGAGCGACGGAGGGACAGACGGACGGACGGAGTGACGGACGGAGTGACGGACGGACGGACAGAGGGACGGAGGGATGGACGGACAGAGGGACGGAGGGACGGACGGACGGACGGAGTGACGGACAGAGGGACGGACAGAGGGACAGACGGACAGAGGGACGGACAGAGGGACAGACGGACAGAGGGACGGATGGACAGAGGGACAGAAGGACGGACGGACGGACAGAGGGACAGAGGGACAGAGGGACGGACAGAGGGACAGAGGGAAGGACGGACAGAGGGACAGAGGGACGGACGGACAGAGGGACGGACAGACGGATGGACGGAGCGACGGAGGGACAGACGGACGGACGGACGGAGGGACAGACGGAGGGACGGACAGAGGGACAGAGGGACGGACAGACGGATGGACGGAGCGACGGAGGGACAGACGGACGGACGGACGGAGGGACAGACGGACGGAGGGACGGACGGAGGGACGGACAGAGGGACAGAGGGACGGACGGAGGGACGGACGGACGGAGGGACGGACAGAGGGACGGACGGACGGAGGGACGGACGGAGGGAGGGACGGACAGGGACGGACGGACGGACGGACGGACGGAGGGACGGACAGAGGGACAGAGGGACGGACAGAGGGACAGAGGGACGGAGGGACGGACGGACAGAGGTACAGAGGGACGGACAGAGGGACAGAGGGACGGACAGAGGGACAGAGGGACGGACAGAGGTACAGAGGGACGGACAGAGGGACAGAGGGACGGACAGAGGGACAGAGGGACGGACAGAGGGACAGAGGGACAGAGGGACGGACAGAGGGACAGAGGGACGGACAGAGGGACAGAGGGACGGACAGAGGGACAGAGGGACAGAGGGACGGACAGAGGGACAGAGGGACGGACAGAGGGACAGAGGGACGGACAGAGGGACAGAGGGACGGACAGAGGGACAGAGGGACGGACAGAGGGACAGAGGGACGGACGGACTGAAGAGCAGCAGGGCAGAGAGGGACAAGAGGGAGACAAAAGGCCTTGGACAGCAGGAAGAAAGTAAAGTAGAAATGTTGAGGAAAGGTGAAGCCTGGTCTCCTGTGACTCCTCAGTGTGTGATCATCGGGGCGGGGCCCTGCGGCCTGAGAACAGCAGTGGAACTAAGCTTCATGGGAGCTCGGGTGGTGGTTCTGGAGAAGAGAGATTCATTCTCCAGGAACAATGTTCTCCATCTGTGGCCCTTCACTATCCACGACCTGCGGGGCCTCGGGGCCAAAAAGTTCTATGGAAAGTTCTGTGCCGGCTCCATCGACCATATCAGTGAGTGTGAGATCTGTTGTTATCCTCAGTCTGCTGGGTTGACCTGTCAGCAACACCTCCTTCTGGTTTCAGGTATCCGGCAGCTGCAGCTGATCCTGCTAAAAGTGGCCCTGCTGCTGGGGGCCGAAATCCACATCAATGTGGAGTTTAAATGTCTGGTGGAGCCGCCAGAGGACCGCCAGCCACACGGTGAGTCCAGACCAACCAGATTCTTTCTGATTAAACAAAATAACAAATTTAACTTCACAAGCTGAACAAAATTAGGTCTCTGTGTCGGCAGGTCTCTGTGTCGGCAGGTCTCTGTGTCGGCAGGTCTCTGTGTCGGCAGGTCTCTGTGTCGGCAGGTCTCTGTGTCGGCCGGTCTCTGTGTCGGCAGGTCTCTGTGTCGGCCGGTCTCTGTGTCGGCCGGTCTCTGTGTCGGCAGGTCTCTGTGTCGGCAGGTCTCTGCGTCGGCAGGTCTCTGTGTCGGCCGGTCTCTGCGTCGGCAGGTCTCTGCGTCGGCAGGTCTCTGTGTCGGCCGGTCTCTGTGTCGGCAGGTCTCTGTGTCGGCAGGTCTCTGCGTCGGCAGGTCTCTGTGTCGGCCGGTCTCTGTGTCGGCAGGTCTCTGTGTCGGCAGGTCTCTGTGTCGGCAGGTCTCTGTGTCGGCAGGTCTCTGTGTCGGCAGGTCTCTGTGTCGGCAGGTCTCTGTGTCGGCAGGTCTCTGTGTCGGCCGGTCTCTGCGTCGGCAGGTCTCTGCGTCGGCAGGTCTCTGTGTCGGCAGGTCTCTGTGTCGGCAGGTCTCTGTGTCGGCAGGTCTCTGTGTCGGCCGGTCTCTGCGTCGGCAGGTCTCTGTGTCGGCAGGTCTCTGTGTCGGCCGGTCTCTGTGTCGGCAGGTCTCTGTGTCGGCAGGTCTCTGTGTCGGCAGGTCTCTGTGTCGGCCGGTCTCTGCGTCGGCAGGTCTCTGTGTCGGCAGGTCTCTGTGTCGGCAGGTCTCTGTGTCGGCAGGTCTCTGTGTCGGGAGGTCTCTGTGTCGGCAGGTCTCTGTGTCGGCAGGTCTCTGCGTCGGCAGGTCTCTGTGTCGGCCGGTCTCTGTGTCGGCAGGTCTCTGTGTCGGCAGGTCTCTGTGTCGGCAGGTCTCTGTGTCGGCCGGTCTCTGTGTCGGCAGGTCTCTGTGTCGGCAGGTCTCTGTGTCGGCAGGTCTCTGTGTCGGCAGGTCTCTGTGTCGGCAGGTCTCTGCGTCGGCAGGTCGGCAGGTCTCTGTGTCGGCAGGTCTCTGTGTCGGCAGGTCTCTGTGTCGGCAGGTCTCTGTGTCGGCAGGTCTCTGTGTCGGCAGGTCTCTGCGTCGGCAGGTCGGCAGGTCTCTGTGTCGGCAGGTCTCTGTGTCGGGAGGTCTCTGTGTCGGCAGGTCTCTGCGTCGGCAGGTCTCTGTGTCGGCAGGTCTCTGCGTCGGCAGGTCGGCAGGTCTCTGTGTCGGCAGGTCTCTGTGTCGGGAGGTCTCTGTGTCGGCCGGTCTCTGTGTCGGCAGGTCTCTGTGTCGGCCGGTCTCTGTGTCGGCAGGTCTCTGTGTCGGCAGGTCTCTGTGTCGGCAGGTCTCTGTGTCGGCAGGTCTCTGTGTCGGCCGGTCTCTGTGTCGGCAGGTCTCTGCGTCGGCAGGTCGGCAGGTCTCTGTGTCGGCAGGTCTCTGTGTCGGCAGGTCTCTGTGTCGGGAGGTCTCTGTGTCGGCCGGTCTCTGTGTCGGGAGGTCTCTGTGTCGGCCGGTCTCTGTGTCGGCAGGTCTCTGCGTCGGCAGGTCGGCAGGTCTCTGTGTCGGCAGGTCTCTGTGTCGGCAGGTCTCTGTGTCGGCAGGTCTCTGCGTCGGCAGGTCTCTGTGTCGGCAGGTCTCTGTGTCGGCAGGTCTCTGTGTCGGGAGGTCTCTGTGTCGGCAGGTCTCTGTGTCGGGAGGTCTCTGTGTCGGGAGGTCTCTGTGTCGGCCGGTCTCTGCGTCGGCAGGTCTCTGTGTCGGCAGGTCTCTGTGTCGGCAGGTCTCTGTGTCGGCAGGTCTCTGTGTCGGCAGGTCTCTGTGTCGGCCGGTCTCTGCGTCGGCAGGTCTCTGTGTCGGCAGGTCTCTGTGTCGGCCGGTCTCTGCGTCGGCAGGTCTCTGTGTCGGCAGGTCTCTGTGTCGGCCGGTCTCTGTGTCGGCAGGTCTCTGTGTCGGCAGGTCTCTGTGTCGGCAGGTCTCTGTGTCGGCCGGTCTCTGTGTCGGCAGGTCTCTGTGTCGGCCGGTCTCTGTGTCGGCCGGTCTCTGTGTCGGCAGGTCTCTGTGTCGGCAGGTCTCTGCGTCGGCAGGTCTCTGTGTCGGCCGGTCTCTGCGTCGGCAGGTCTCTGCGTCGGCAGGTCTCTGTGTCGGCCGGTCTCTGTGTCGGCAGGTCTCTGTGTCGGCAGGTCTCTGCGTCGGCAGGTCTCTGTGTCGGCCGGTCTCTGTGTCGGCAGGTCTCTGTGTCGGCAGGTCTCTGTGTCGGCAGGTCTCTGTGTCGGCAGGTCTCTGTGTCGGCAGGTCTCTGTGTCGGCAGGTCTCTGTGTCGGCAGGTCTCTGTGTCGGCCGGTCTCTGCGTCGGCAGGT